>NC_081260.1:20168525-20466025 GCF_030490865.1 Poecile atricapillus | reverse complement strand
CGGTTTAAAATGGCTGCCCGTACGGATTTCCGGTTCAAAATGGCTGCCGGCATGGAACTTCCGGTTTAAAATGGCTGCCTGTACGGATTTCCGGTTCAAAATGGTTGCCGGCATGGAACTTCCGGTTTAAAATGGCTGCGTGTACGGATTTCCGGTTCAAGATGGCTGCCGGCATGGAACTTCCGGTTTAAAATGGCCGCCTGTACGGATTTCCGGTTCAAAATGGCTGCCGCCATGTTTTTGTTTATATCGGTGGCGTTGTGCGTTTTTTTGGCGTGGAAACGCGGCGCTGCCAACCGCGGAAAGAACGTCGCGAAATGCCGCGCTGACGCGCGGCATTTCGCGACTTTCTTTCCGCGGTTGGCGGCGCCGCGTTTTGGGTTGCTATGGTGCTTGTTTTTGGTGACAAAATGGCGGCGCGCATGCGCATATGTGATTTCCGGCGGTTGCCATGGCTGCCGTGACGTACTTCCGGCGAAGGTGGCGGCGCTCGTGTCGGGGGGTTTTGCCGGTGCCACGCCGCTGCGGGACGGCCGCGCAGCGACCCGAAACGACCCCCCGGCGCGCTGGCGCGCGCCGGGGGGTCGTTTCGGGTCGCTGCGCGGCCGTCCCGCAGCGGCGTGGCCGTTGTACGGTTGCTGGTGGTTCGGATCGATTGCCGTTGTTCGCGGTGGGTTTTTTGGCGCCGGGGGGGTCGGCGGGTTGGGCGGGGGGTGTCGTGCTTGCGTTAGTATGTCGTTTTTTTGTGGTTTTGTACGTATTTTATTAAAAATTTTTTTTGCCGTTTTTCAACATGGCGGCTGCGTGACGTCATCGGAGGCGGTCCTACGGGGCGGCGCCGCGTGATGGACAGCTCCGGGGCGGTCCTCGGGGGTGGCGCGGCGTGACGGACAGCTCCGGGGCGGGGCCGGGGGCGGCGCGGCGTGACGGACAGCTCCGGGGCGGGGCCGGGGGTGGTGCGGTGTGACGGACAGCTCCGGGGCGGGGCCGGGGGCGGCGCGGCGTGACGGACAGCTCTGGGGCGGGGCCGGGGCCGGTGCGGCGTGACGGACAGCTGCGGGGCGGGGCCGGGGGCGGCGCGGCGTGACGGACAGCTCCGGGGCGGGGCTGGGGGGTTGTTGATGTCATTTTGGTGGTGATTTGCGGTGGGGTGATTTGTTTGCTGTTGTGTGGGGGGCTTTTTTATGGCGTGGGGGCTGAATAGGGGGAAGTGCTTGGTGTGTTGTGTGTTGGGCTGGGGGTCTGTGCGAGGGGATAGGTGTTGTGTATGGTGGGGGGCGGTGCTGGGCGTTGGGGGGGTGCAGGGGCGGGGTGAGTGCTTGGGGCTGGGGGGGTGCAGGGGCGGGGTGAGTGCTTGGGGCTGGGGGGGTGCAGGGGCGGGGTGAGTGCTTGGGGCTGGGGGGGTGCCGGGGTGGGGTGAGTGAGTGGGGAGTGGGTGTTTTGGGATGGGTAAGTGCTGTGGTAGCTGCTTGTAGGAGGCTGTGGTGGTGTGAGAGGGTTAGGGAGTGGCTATATAGTGGGGGTGTGTATGGGTGGGGACCCCCTATATAGGGTATATAGTATAAAGAAAAAGAATAAAAACTATAAGTCTGGTGCAGCAGTAGAAGGTTTCGTGCTCCGGGGAGTAAATGGTATCTATTTATAATCAAGATTTATTTTGTTTATTTACTCCCCGGGAGCATGAAAGGTTCTACTGCTGCTTTTTTTAAACTTTAAAGCTAGAAAGCAAAACACAAAGTTAGAAGAGAAAGGAGTTTGAGTTGATCATTTCTTTTCACTCAAACTTAAAGTTGGAGTGAAAAGAAAGGATGAACTCAAACTTGAGAGAAAAGAAAGGTTCTTTTCTCTGTAACTCAGAGTTAGAGGGAAAGGAAATAGAGAACAAAAAGAAATAAAGTCTAAGTCTAAGGCTGAGTTACAGAGAAAAGGGAGAGAGACTTAGAGTGGAAAGAAAGAGTGGGACAGTGCAAAGAAACACAGAGGGAAAGGAAACAAAGTTAGAAGGAATACAAAGTTAGAAGGAAAACAAAGAGAGGGAGAGTGGAACAAAATAAAAACTCTATTTCCTTTCCCTCTGAGTGAGAGAGAAAAGAAACAGAGTTGAAGTGGAAAGAAAAAGAAGAGAGGGATAAGAAACCAACTCTCTTTCTTTTCCATCTAACTCAGAGGTAGAGAGAAACTAAGCAGAGACAATTCCTGTTCACTGTAACTCTGAGTTACAGTGGAAAGAAATCAACTCCGTTTGCTTTCTGTCTAACTCGGAGCTAGCAGGAAAGAAAACAAAGTTGGAGGGAAAAGAAAACAGCTCTACTTCTTTTCTGTCTAACTCAGAGGTAGAGAGAAAGGAAACGGAGGCAATTCCTGGTCACTGTAACTGAGTTACAGTGGAAAGGAATCGACTCCGTTTGCTGTCTGTCTAACTCAGAGCGAGAGGGAAAAGAAACAGAGGAAGGGTGGAGACAAACCGACTCTAGTTCTTTTCTGTCTAACTCAGAGGTGGAGAGAAAGGAAACAGAGACGATGCCTGGTCCCTGTAACGCAGAGTTACAGGGGAAAGGAATCGACTCCATTTGCTGTCTGTCCAACTCGGAGCTAGAGGGAAAAGAAACAGAGTTGGAGAGAAAAGAGACAGAGGGAGAGTGGAGAGAAACCAACTCTATTTCTTTTCTGTCTAACTCAGAGGTAGAGAGAAAGGAAACAGAGACGATTCCTGTTCACTGGAACTGAGTTGCAGTGGAAAGGAATCGACTCCATTTGCTGTCTGTCTAACTCGGAGCTAGAAGGAAAGGAAACAGAGTTGGAGGGAAAATAAAGGGTTGGAGTCAGAGAGCAAAGAAACAGAAAAATAGAGGAAGTGACAGACAGAAATAAGGTTAGAAAGAGACAGAAAAGCAAGAAATAGAATGAAAATAATGACTACACCACACCAAAGACACAGGGGTTGGGGAGGAGGGGGTGGGGGGGATCATCTTTATTAGGGGTGAGGCAACTTTATTGAATGAATTTATTTACAGTACAGAAAAACACATAGAAACTGGATACAAATGCATTACAATACAATTGCTGTACACGCTGAAAAACTCCTAATTCACATACAGAGCAATACAGAGAAACACAGCAGCAAATACAGAACAATACAAGCCAAATACATATTAACGTAATATAACCATTTCTGAAAAGGACAATACATGCTGTTTCATTATTACTGCTCCCCCAAACCACAAGGAGCACGCAGAAAACACAATACTCATTCGCCACAGAAGCCGGCTTCTGCTCACACACACACTCACCTTCGCTCTCCTCTCAACCGCCCCGTTATAACCCTGCCGTCAGTGGTCCTCGGGAACGTGGTTCCGGGAGCCTCGAAATCGGCCTGCCTGACGAAAACCCCGGTCCGGGGCCGGTCCGTGCCCAAACTTAGGCGATGACTGTCGCCTCGCAGACCGGCCGGGACCGAGGAAAAAAAACCCCAGCTGGGGGGGAAAAAAAAAAAACCCCCCCAGCTGGGGATTTTTTATTCTAAATGTAAAAGTTAATTTAAAGTCCTGAAAAGCAATACACACAAGGTTAGAACCCCACAACACACACCCCTCCTACCCCACGGGAACTTGGTTCCCGGGGGCCTCAAAATCACCCTGCCTGACGAAAACCCCGGTCCGGGGCCGGTCCGTGCCCAAACTTAGGCGATGACTGTCGCCTCGCAGACCGGCCGGGACCGAGGAAAAAAAACCCCAGCTGGGGGGAAAAAAAAAAAACCCCCCCAGCTGGGGATTTTTTATTCTAAATTTAAATGTGAATTCAAAGTCCTGAAAGCAAAAGCAATACACACAAGGTTAGAACCCCACAACACACACCCGCCCCTCCTACCCCACGGGAACTCGGTTCCCGGGGGCCTCAAAAATTGGCCTGCCTGACGAAAACCCCGGTCCGGGGCCAGTCCGTGCCCAAACTTAGGCGATGACTGTCGCCTCGCAGACCGGCCGGGACCGAGGAAAAAAAACCCCAGCTGGGGGGGAAAAAAAAAAAACCCCCCCAGCTGGGGATTTTTTATTCTAAATTTAAATGTGAATTCAAAGTCCTGAAAAGCAAAAGCAATACACACAAGGTTAGAACCCCACAACACACACCCGCCCCTCCTACCCCACGGGAACTCGGTTCCCGGGGGCCTCAAAAATTGGCCTGCCTGACGAAAACCCCGGTCCGGGGCCGGTCCGTGCCCAAACTTAGGCGATGACTGTCGCCTCGCAGACCGGCCGGGACCGAGGAAAAAAAACCCCAGCTGGGGGGGAAAAAAAAAAAACCCCCCCAGCTGGGGATTTTTTATTCTAAATTTAAATGTGAATTCAAAGTCCTGAAAAGCAAAAGCAACACACACAAGGTTAGAACCGCTCAACACACACACACACAAGCACACCCAGACCCACCGACTCTCACAGACAGACACGCTCTGACACACAGCGGGAGACTCTAACTCACACAGTGACCACAACCCTTATTTAAAACACTGTGCTAAACAAAATGCCCCGAGATATCTTCTCGCTGCTGCTTCTCAACATCAAATGGTAGATCCTCAGAAAATAGGTATCGGAGACCTGCAAGACAACACAAGGTGGTCAGTGAGGGATTGTATGGTAGCTAGAACTCAGCCCCCCTCTAGGCCCACACATTTCGTACACAAAAACCTCATAGAAAACAGGACCTATAACCTTTTATACCTGTTCTACCTAACTCTAACTATGTGCCAGGGCAGGGCAGCTCCAAGCCAAGGCACTTTACAGAGGCAAGCACAGCACAAGGCACTTTACAGAGGCAAGCACAGCACAAGGCACTTTACAGAGGCAAGCACAGCACAAGGCACTTTACAGAGGCAAGCACAGCACAAGGCACTTTACAGAGGCAAGCACAGCACAAGGCACTTTACAGAGGCAAGCACAGCACAAGGCACTTTACAGAGGCAAGCACAGCACAAGGCACTTTACAGAGGCAAGCACAGCACAAGGCACTTTACAGAGGCAAGCACAGCACAAGGCACTTTACAGAGGCAAGCACAGCACAAGGCACTTTACAGAGGCAAGCACAGCACAAGGCACTTTACAGAGGCAAGCGCAGGCGATGTCCGCCGGGTGAACGTGGCGATAGCCGCAGGGACGCGAAGGCTGGTTCCTCGGACGAAAAAATCCACGACGACGTCGAGAGGCTGAGACGGCCGACGACGTGAAACGCGAGAGCATGAGAGGATGGATTGGAACTGCCCTGCCCGGCAAAAGCTCTGGGGAGCTCGAAAAGAAACCCTCTCCCTTGGCTTCAGAGGGGCCCACCCCACTACAGCCCTGTCCTGTACCTTAACTTCAAATTGGCTCCACTGATGATAAATGCTTTTCCCCTGATTCCAACTTCCACCTGTGATGCTTACCTTTTGTAACATAATAGGACAAGACCCATCCTCGATAGGATGTGTACATCGAGACATCCCCCGCGCCGGCTTCGGTGCGGCCGATCGCAAACTTCGGCTCTGCCTCTCTGCACGGAACCTCGGACAAAACAGAAAATATGACTGGCACCATCCACAAGGTGGAATTCCTGATGCGGTTCCTTTATTCCATCTTAGACTACGAAAGCTTGTCAGCCAACCAGGGACTTAAACAGAAGAAAAACCACTCAGTCCCACCTCTCGTACTCAAAGATCCCCTGTAAAGTTCGGAAGACAGAGCCCTCAAACGAGTGTGGGGTGCTTTGCATCTAGGCATGTGCAGTTTTTAAAAAATTCGAATCGCCTCCCTTGCTTTCTAGACACTGCTCACCGGCATGGCAGGCTAGGGGGGCTGAGGCGAAACGTCTTTCCCCCGATACCGAGTGCACGACAAATCTGCAACCCCTTCTGTCTCTCAGAATCCTGTCCGTGACACCGATTCGTGTCAGGATCCACGAGGTGGGATTTGTGATGTGGTTCTTTCATTCTATCTTAGAGAACTAAACATTATCAGCAAACCAAGTACTTTAAACAGAAAAATCAGTCAGTCCAAACTCTTGTACTCAAATATCCCTTGTAAAATTCTGAAGACAGAGCCCTCAAACGAGTGTGGGGTGCTTTGCATCTAGGCGTGTGCAGTTCTTAAAAAATTCGAATCGCCTCCCTTGCTTTCTAGACACTGCTCACCAGCGTGGCAGGCTAGGGGCGGCTGAGGCGAAACGTCTTTGCCCGACACTGAGTGCACGACAAATCTGCAACCCCTTCTGTCTCTCAGAATCCTGTCCGTGACACCCATTCGTGTCAGGATCCACAAGGTGGGATTTGTCATGTGGTTCCTTCATTCTATCTTAGAGAACTAAACATTATCAGCAAACAAGTACTTTAAACAGAAAAATCAGTCAGTCCAAACTCTTGTACTCAAATATCCCTTGTAAAATTCTGAAGACAGAGCCCTCAAACGAGTGTGGGGTGCTTTGCATCTAGGCATGTGCAGTTTTTAAAAAATTCGAATCGCCTCCCTTGCTTTCTAGACACTGCTCACCGGCGTGGCAGGCTAGGGGCGGCTGAGGCGAAACGTCTTTGCCCGAGACTGAGTGCACAACAAATCTGCAACCCCTTTCTGTCTCTCAGAATCCTGTCCGTGACACCGATCCGTGTCAGGATCCACAAGGTGGGATTTGTCATGTGGTTCCTTCATTCTATCTTAGAGAACTAAACATTATCAGCAAACAAGTACTTTAAACAGAAAAATCAGTCAGTCCAAACTCTTGTACTCAAATATCCCTTGTAAAATTCTGAAGACAGAGCCCTCAAACGAGTGTGGGGTGCTTTGCATCTAGGCGTGTGCAGTTCTTAAAAAATTCGAATCGCCTCCCTTGCTTTCTAGACACTGCTCACCAGCGTGGCAGGCTAGGGGCGGCTGAGGCGAAACGTCTTTCCCCCAATACTGAGTGCACGACAAATCTGCAACCCCTTCTGTCTCTCAGAATCCTGTCCGTGACACCGATCCGTGTCAGGATCCACAAGGTGGGATTTGTCATGTGGTTCCTTCATTCTATCTTAGAGAACTAAACATTATCAGCAAACAAGTACTTTAAACAGAAAAATCAGTCAGTCCAAACTCTTGCATTCAAATATCCCTTGTAAAATTCTGAAGACAGAGCCCTCAAATGAGTGTGGGGTGCTTTGCATCTAGGCGTGGGCAGTTTTTGAGAAATTCAAATCGCCTCCCTTGCTTTCTAGACACTGCTCACCGGCGTGGCAGGCTAGGGGGGCTGAGGCGAAACGTCTTTCCCCCGATACTGAGTGCACGACAAATCTGCAACCCCTTCTGTCTCTCAGAATCCTGTCCGTGACACCGATTCGTGTCAGGATCCACAAGGTGGGATTCGTGATATGGTTCTTTCATTCTATCTTAGAGAACTAAACATTATCAGCAAACCAGGGACTTAAACACCAAAACACACTTAGAGCTTGCACCCACCTGTCCTCTGGCATCCTGGGCTGGGATATCTTGCAAGTAGACCACCTAACATAAAAAAACAAGGGATTCAAGTTATAGCAGAAACTGAGACCCCAGCAAGAACAACTGCTTCTCTCCACCAACCGAGGCTCACCTTCACAATGCTTCACCTTCACTGCTGCTATCCGGCTTTACTTCCTGAAAAAAAATACAAAGAGCAGAGCTGTAACACAGTGACCGACTCCAGCCCCACTGCGAAAGAAGAACCGTGACCGACCTTCTCAGGGGGATCCCCTCATCTGGGACGAGGCGCTCTGCCGGGAGGTCGATCCATCCGCATCTGAAAGAAAGTTAGGAAAAAGGTCGAAGTGCTGCACGGTAACTTCACAGCTCCAGACACCTTCTGCCAACATAAGAATACTACCTAGACTCCAACTACAGCCCGTATTACGAGTCTCCAATTACAAGTGCCCGGGACTTGTCCTTGAACATCTGCAACGGGGCCGGGCGGCAGGGCAGAGCAGTTCCGGACCGAATACCCCCAGACACCCGTGACACATGAGACGAGGGGACACGACAGGGAGAGAAAACTCTGAGACGAGAAAATCCTCACGAGGACCGAGAAAATGCTGAACGAGATGACCGAGGAGGGACCGAAGGCGAGCCCGCCGGGCTCGGATGACCCCGGAGGAAAAGGATGCTAACGGAACGACTTATTCCGAGAACCGCGGAGACGGATGCCTGAGAATCCTGTGGCTGGAAGCCTCTGCCTGCCTTTGAATCGGCACAAGTCCTTATCCACTGTAAAGAAAGATTACTGCATACATCTGTCAACACAGCTGAGAACAAGACCTAAAAAGACATCCGATCGGATGCTGCTGAACAGAGATGCGATTCTGACGCCTGTCTGACCTCCCGAACCGAAACTTCGCCGGCGTCGGCCCCGGGCCGAGGAACGCAAAGATGGGAGATGACCGGAAGGACCTGGGGTTTCTCATAAGCTCCTGGGAGGACTAAGGCAAGAGACATGTTACACGAGATGAACGGAAGACACAGAAAGCACAACAGACAAGTGACGACACACCTTGGGACTGCTCTGCCCTGCCCGCCTCAGCATTGTTAGCCAAAGTGAGCCTTTCCCTCACGGTGGCCCCAAAGGCCAGTTCTCAAACTGCCCCCTTCCCATAGCTGACTCAAAACCCTAACCGGTGTGAATCCTAACCCACTACCCTGCTTCGATCCCCTCTGTGACCACAGCCCTCAACTTATCTCTCTGAAGCGAATCCATCGGAGAGACCAATCTGCTGCTAAGGAAAGCTGCCGCAGCGGTTCCCTTTTGTGTCACGCTGAATCTGCTGAGAGAATCTGAAGTATCGCACTTGACGTGACCTAGAACTTCAGGAAACTGCAATCCTCCTAAAAAAAAACCCAAACAGAAGAATCATTATAAAAGCATCTTATCACCCCTGAACTCCCAACCCAAAATCATGAACTTAAATACTCCCTGTGTTCCATAATGCTTTCTTCAAGGTGTTTTCAAAACCTCTGCTGCTTCAAATGCCCAAAAGATACCTGCTAAAAGCAGGTTGGAGTAAATTGAAAGAGCCTCTTCGCTGAAATGAGAGACAAGCTCTTCAGCCCAG
This sequence comes from Poecile atricapillus, assembly GCF_030490865.1. Classification (NCBI taxonomy): domain Eukaryota; kingdom Metazoa; phylum Chordata; class Aves; order Passeriformes; family Paridae; genus Poecile; species Poecile atricapillus. Next base: position 20,456,949 of record NC_081260.1, on the reverse strand, counting down.
CTGATTCCCTTGGAGGGAATAATGCCCCTTAGCACAGCCTGGGGTTAATATACCCCTAATTGAGCCCGCCTCTTTTTCCCACGCTGCCTGGGAAAAGGGAGGCGGCAAATCCCACCGGGTATAAAAGCCCTCAGAGGGACCATAGCTGTTTGGCTCCTCTGAGTTAAAATTGAGGTAAGGAGCTCTGCGTAGAAGAAAACTTTTTGGGAAAAGACAGTGTTTTCTTTTTTTACTGCAATTACTCAGAGCAATGGAGCAAAGGAAAAAAAAAAGGTAAGAAGCAAAACTTTGTGTTTCAGCAGTGTTGCCGGCTAAGTTGGATAATTTATGGACTTGCATAATTATTTATTAGTGATTACTAAGTAGCACTCCCCCTGTGATTAATTAGGGTGGAGAAGAATAGTATAGATATGAATGGTGTCTCATAGGGACCTCTAATTAGGGCTCTCTACATTATAAATGAAAATAAGAAAAAGAATAGACTCCCAGCTGGCATTACTGTTACATACCTGCTGGACTCGCTCCTGTTGGAAATATTTGGTGCCGGGGCGTGGGTAAGAGGTACCCTGAAATGCAGCTTTAAACCCTTGAAATGCTGTGTCCTAGTTTAGGGCAAATTAGGGAGGAAAACTCCAAATGGGGGTTTCCCCAGGGAAATGACCCCTCCCTACCAACTGGTCCAGGAAAGGAAAAAAAAAAATTCCTTGGAAAGAAGTGGAAAAAGCTGGTTTATTTAACAGAAATTGAATAATATGAAATAATAAAACCTCTCACTGTTCGATGGGATGGCAAGTCTAGGAAGAAAAGTCCTTTTCATGTGGTGTAGCTCGCCTCGCTCGGGTTCTTATCGTCCTTCCGGCGCTGAAAAGTGCCGAGGCCCAGGCCACGGTGGGCCAAAGGCGTGAGCTCCCGGGGTTTTGGCCGGGTGTTCGGTCCAGAGCAGGTTTGCACAGATCCAAGGAAACAAAAAAAGGAAAAAAAACCCAAGGTCCAGGGAACACCTCTGCCTCAGCTAGCTAAAACCAACTAAAAGCCAGAGAGAAGCTCTGTCCCGCTGTCTGTCTGTGCTTCAGACACCACAGTCCAGGAGCGAGATGTGTGGGAGTGATGTTTGTTCCTTAATGCAAACAGCGTGCTTCTTCTTCCCCCCGCTCTCGCTTTCAGAGCCAGTCTTAAAGGTGCAGAACTTAATATTTAACATAAACCAGACGATTGGGGATACTGGTATCATAAAGTCACCCCAGGACATGCTGGAAAAGGCAACGCTAAAAATGAGCAAATGGGGCAGCTACCTCCATTTAAATGGATACAGTGGTAAATAAATGGCTTCTCCCCTTTAATTTAAACCCATCAAATATTGGGAAAAAGAGTGGTTTTCCTCACTTTAAATCTCTCTGGTGATTGAAAAGGGGGCATTTTCGGTTAATTCAGATCCATAAAAAGCATCATCCCTGCTTTCCCTTTCCACTTAAAGTGGAAAAAAATAGAAAATGGGCATTCTCTATCAATTAATATCTCTAACAGCACAGAAAAGGCAGAGTTACCTCTAATTGAGACTATCAAAATTGCAGGGGAAGTGGATTTCTCTTCAATTCAAACACAGGCAATTGGGGAAAAGAAAGCTTTTTCCCTCAGCTTAAACGCCTTTTTTCCTGATAACTTATCCCTTCTTTGGGGCTGTGGAGATGGAGTAGCAAGGTAGAAGAGGAAAGCTGAAAACTGCCGCCCCCCGCCCCCCCCCCCCGCCGGGAATGTGCGTGCTGCCCCGCCCGCTTGGGTGACCCTGCTCGGCAGGACGGGCTTTTCTCTCGGCTTTATCTTAAAGTGACGCTCCCCGCCCGGGTGAAACCGCCTGATCCCCCGGTCCCTGCTGGGTGCCGTGACCCTCGTTCCCGGAGGAACTCCCGGGATGCCCCCGCTGGCCCCTCTGGCGGCTCCCTGCGCGAGCCTTGCCCCGGGTGACCCTCTCAAAACTGCCTCTGCAAGGAGCTGCTCCCTTCTCGTCCTCGCCAGTCACGCCTGAGGCTGCAGCACCTTGGAGTGGGGGGGGGGGGGGGTTGGGGGTGAGGCGCAGAAACATCCTGCCGATCGTTCCCTCCCTTACGTGTCCCGCTGTCCGTCCCCGAAACGCCGGGGTGCTGGGCTTTCATTTCTGCGATAGAGAACCGGTTTCCTCCTCGGGTGCCGTGGCCAAAATTGGGATTCTGCCGCATAAATCCCCTGCGTGCTGGGTTTGTGATTACGGAGGAAATTCCTCACGGGGTCCTAGGCGATTACCGGTTACTGACTTCCGCTTCCCTTGAGCGGTCGCGGGTTTGCCCGGCTCGTTTAGGGCTAATCCTGGCCGAACCTGAGCGCCCCCGTTGCTGCTCTGCCCTGAATTTCAGTGAAATATCGATATAGTTTATAAATGCTCCCTTTGCTCGCCGCTCGGTCTTTCCCACGCAGCCGCGGGGACCGGGCTCGCTCTGCGCTTCGATCCCGGCCCCGGCGGTCCCGCCCGGATGCTGCGGGTCATGGACGCGAGCTGAGGACCGCTACAAATGTTGGGTTTTAAAGTAAAAGTTCTATTACGCCCGGCTAAATGATCAAAATAACTACGTGTATTGATGATCACCAGGGAAAGCTTTTCAGGGAAGAAAATAGTCGTTTTGGTAGCGCAGATCCCGTTTTGACAATAATTGCGTTCATTTGGGTTTGGGAATCCTGCCGGTGTAAGACATCTGAGAACTGGTATTTTGCAATTTGATATTTTGAAATTGGGTGCTTTTCATATTTTGGAACTCACTAGTTTACTATTTTGAAACGGAATCATTTTGGAATTTTGGAACCCCGTATTCTGGTATTTTGCAATTGGATTCCTTTGGAAATTTTCAAACTCGGTGATTTGAAACTGCGTGACGCTGGTATTTTTGGACTTGTTCTGGTGTTTTAGAAGTGGGCATTTCTCTCCCCCTCCGCGGTTTGACAGGCTGGCACGGGGGGGGAAGGCACGGGGGGCGCAGGGGACGGCGGCAGGAGCGTCGGCGATAAAAGCTGTGATTGCGCATGCGTGGATGGCGTCAGCACCGCAGGGCAGCATGGGGGAGTGGTGTACGGCAGCAGGAGTTTCGGATCGGCCCGGGCCGCACCGCTCAGATCGGTGTCGCTGGACGGCGGCGGCAGCAGCGGGGCCGGCGGCTCCACGGGTGCCGGGAAAGCGGAGCCTGTGGGGCGGCAAGGCGGTGCGGGCGGCACGGAGGGGGTGTAGGGGAGCTGAGCTGCGGGAACGGCGATGCCGAGGGTGGGCGGGGTGGCGGAGCCGGGAACCACGGTGTCGGCGGGGGAAGGCGGGAGGACCGTGGGGACAGCGGCGGCAGGGCCCATAACCGCGGGGACGGCGGAACGGGGCGGGACCGCAACATCGGGGGTAGCTGGGACGGCAGGAGGGAGGCAAAAGCGGGCGGGCGGTGGGACGGGGAAGGCGGGGGGAGGGGTGGGAACGGAGCGTGCTGGAACTGGGGTAGGGGGAACGGGGGCCGCGTGGTCGGGGGCGCGCCGGTCTCAGTGGGCAGGAAAGGAGGGGGGCCGGCGGGGACAGAGGATGCGGGGGCCGCGTGGTCGGGGGGAGGGGTAGGAGATACGGGGGTTGCGGGGGTACGGGGGGCTCGTCACGCGTTGTGTATTGGCAGCACGCATTTCTACGAGTGCTCTGCAGGCTGGGAGGAGCTTAGCGGCCGCCGTAGTTCGGCGAGAGATGTTATTAAAAAGCTTATTACCAACTGTGTCCCAAAAATCTCTAGTAAAAAATTCTGAGTGTTTTGCGTTTGGGAAATTAACTAGAGTCCAGGTTAGGAGGGTTTTTAGTTCTCGTTTAGGCAATTTACTTTGGCTGGCTTTTAGTGAGAATTTTAGTTGCTTATACAGCTTTTTTTCTGGGGTTGAATAGTTTTGACCTGTGATAGACTGGTTTGTGACTCACCTCTTATTTTAATGATGTCGGCTAGTCTCTCAGAGCTCGGGTGATGGGTGCTGGCCAGGCACCTCCCGTCCGTTCTCGGGTGTCACTTAGTAATACTCGCACATAACCACGCTGCAGAGTCGTCTAAAAACTACAGTGTGGACGCTGCAGCGGAAACACTTTTAGAGAGTTCGGGGTGTAGATGCTGTGACAGCGTCTGCCCCTCGCTCGACCACGTAGAGGCTTTGCCCACCTAGCCCAGGTGAGACGTCGCCTCGCAACGCCCCCCTGAGCTCGGGGGCTCCACGGAAACCAGGGGTTCAGACGCTGTTTGGCAACCTTCACCCCGAAGAAACCACGCAGGGGATGTCCCATGTAGCACAGAAGAGGCGTGGCTTTGCCACCCTTCTCAGTGCCACGGGGCCCTGCGGAAACCAGGGGTGCGGACGCCGTTTGGAACGTGCGCCCCGAAAAAGCCACGCGGCGGATACCTCTAGAGCACCGGAGCCGATGCTGCTGAGCGACGGCCAGCCAGTGCCCGAGGGTGCTGCGGAACAGTGGAAAGAGAGTTACGGTGTTATGGTGATCAGCCGCATAAACTGCACTCTAGACTGCCTTAAAGGGTGAAAAAACCTGTCTTCGTAGTTGCCAGTGATGATGGAGCAGTGTCTCACCGATGGAGGAGTCGTGGGATGGCTCGTAAACGTGCGGGCGCCAGGTATTGGTGTGTAAAAACGCTCACTCGCGGTGAGAGACTTCTCCGGGGTCAAGCTGTTCAAGTATAAGCAATTTATTATAAGGGTAAAAAGAGGGGAGATTCGTGTCCGCCACCGGCCTCGGCGTCCGTGTGGTCCGGGGAAGGGGAGAGAGAACGGGTAGAGCAGGGGAGGAGAGGTTGGGAAAGGGGAGGGAGGGAATAAGAGAGCAATAGAGGGAAAGAGGGAAAAACCAGAGGGAGACAGCAGGGAAGACTAGTGGGGTAGGACCAGGGAGAGGGGGCTGAGAGTTAAGAGTGGGGGAGAGGGCTACACGGGAAGGAGGTAAGGGAGCGGGGTTCAGAGGTAAGAGCGGGGGAGAGGGGAGCTGAGAGAGGGGTAAGAGTTGAGAGCAAAGTTCTTGTTACAATCCAATATATCTTTTTCTATCATGAATATTCTAATTTTTAGTAACCGATCACCATGACACGGCCACTAAAGAGTTTACATACAGCCTATGCGCTTCCCTATATTAACATACAGTGCTGCGCTTTAGACTCTACAAAGCTTTACAAGTTCTTTCCTTGCTTCTTTACCTTTGGACTTCTCGATCAGCAGAAGGACATTGTTTTGTCAGCAGGGATTCTCGTTCAACTGGCTAGGCTATTGTTCTTTGGTTAACCGCCACTTGGTATCCTAGGACTCAGAGCAGGCTTTCATTTCTACTTTGATTCTAGCCTTCATATTTTCAGAATCTTCTGACAAACAATCACATTCATAAGGTTTCCCTGTTTCACCCTCCCCAACAGAGTTGCTTCCCTCAGTTTCAACTACTTTCGTCCTCATCATCCCCATTTTTTCTAGGGACGCTTTGGAGGGACTAGGAAGATGAAATCAAAAGGAAAAAAGGAGAAAGATCCCCCCTGCAAATCCAGATCCCCCCTGCAAATCCATGCACCGGTTCATCTGCTCGGCTGCTGCTGCTTGACAGAGGTTTGTCCGATACCCGCTGCTGTTGCCCCTGGGTGAGAGGGTAGGGGCGGAAAGGGCTCGCCGCTAGTTCCCTGAACGCCTCGTTGTCGGCACCTGACGCGCTGGGGTGCTCGGCTTCCCTTTATATGGCTAAGGACTCCTGTCCTCCTTCAGGTGCCCAAAGCTGAAACTAGAATTCCACCTTCAGAATTTCACGTGTCTCAGGTTTGTGACTCCCAAGGAATTTTTCCCCAGCAATCGTTCAGTCGTGAATTTTTCCTCTGCAGTCATTACTGCCTTGGCCTTCTGTGGACGTGTTTCAAACGCTCATTGAGAGCTGAGGAGCCGAGTTGGCTTGTTTATGACTTAGCTGACAAGCCCAGGCTAAATCCAAACACCCCGAATTACAGCGAAATATTAATGCGGTTTACAAAGAGGCCTCTTCCGTGCGACTCGGTCCTTTGCCACACGTCCCCGGAGATTTACTCCGTCCTTCGTTCCCGACCGTGCCTCTTCGGCGGCCCGCCTCTCGCGGACGCAAACCGAATGAAATTCTACTACGAGTGTTGCCTTGAAAAATAATCTTCTAAGTACATCTAGCTACGTGATTAAAACACATCCGTGCCTTGGCAGTCGTGTACGGAAAGCTTTTCAGTGGAGAAAATAGCTATTTTCATAGCACGCTTTCATACACCTTCAGAAAAAGCAGAATTTGTACCGGCTCCTGAGACTCCCAGCTGAAGAACCCGGCCGTCCTCGCGACGCCCGATGCGGCGGACGTCGGGGGAAAAGCCGAGCCTGGAGTGAAAAAGAGACGGTGAGTATGCGGCCTTTAAAAAAAGCCTTCGCGCAACAATAACGGGAACCTGTCGTGTTTATTCTTTGCTCATTTTTTCTGATAATGTAAATACCACGTAAAAGTACGTGAAACACGAAGCAGAGCTAGGATTTTACGGGTCTTCATTTCGGCAGTCTGGATGAAAAATGTCTCTTCCTGCGCTAACACCCGGTCCGGTTTGAATCCATATTTAGCCTGAATCTTCCTTGCCTCCCGTTTCCCATTTCTAGGAACTGCTTCCCGGTCTAAGGACAAGGCTGGATGCCAACCCTGTTCCACAAAGTTCAAGGAGAAGCTGGATGTCCTGTTTGATCGCTTGTGACCATTTGTACCACAGATCTTCTCTGTTGTATCCTGACCAGAGGCAGAAGTGAATCCTCAGGTTTCCAGAGAAGTAACCCACATTTCATCGATAATTTTACCAACAAATATTATCCACATATTTGTTACTATGGCCTAAAGAAATTACTCACGTGAGACACTTACGGCCGAGGTCACGTGGGGTAAGTTGAGATTCGGATGTGGGCTCTGGGATAGCCTTCCGTCCCGGCAGGGGAGGCCCGGTGATTAGCTTAGGACTAGACGATACTAGTCCCCGGTGCTTCGAAGGAAGGTACGAGAAAGCTCAGGAGTAATAACTGTTTTATGCGTCCATCCGTAAGTTTTTGATTACTGTAAAAGTGTTCTTTCCTATATGTATACATATGCATGTGTATATGATACCATTTACAGCAATCAAAAACTGGTTAAGAAGACGCATAATTAATATTATGCAATGTTAAACTTATCTAAATGATCTGTAATATGAATTGCCAAATGTACTAAATATATACTCTCATCCCAGAGTCTGCCACAGCTGATAAATCAATGGAAGATTGGAAAATCGTGTCCGGATAACGATTTTCCGAGCCCGCTGTAAAATCTAGCTGCTATATTAATTCACTAATTGCCAAGTCCAATTGACCTGAATATTGTTTTGATGCAGAAAACTTCTGGGTTTATTGGTAAATTCTCTATCTAGGTAAAGTCAAGGCTTGGCCAGAGCCTAAGGTTTAAACTGGAAAGATGTCTCTTAAGTAATTTTCAAACCAAGGGGTTTAAAAATAGTAGCTATAGGGTGCTTAGAACACTGCAAACCTTTAAAGGCATTTGTATAAAACAAATGATCAGATGTCTTAGGTAACTGACTAATTAAACTATCCAGTAGTTAATTTAATCTGAAGTTTCTTTCATAACCCTTGACTTTCAACCATGACACATTTTCTTAGAATTTTGGAAACTAAAATAATAAAGTTACATTGGATTAGGTAAATGTAAATCTTTTTAAACAAGGAAAAGAGTAAAAACTAACACAAAAAAAACCTACATAGAAGCAGCTGCATAACTTACTGACCAAGATACATCTGTAGTTAGAAAACAAAAAAATCTCAAATGACACGTGTCTAAAAGGTAATTACACAAAGATATATCAAAATATGTATAAAGCGGGCTGTAAATAAAACGACACTTTATAGATAATGCTCATCATAGAAACCTATAAATTTACACTATACAATGCATATGTCATCAGTAAGTGTCTGAGGAAATCAAGATAATATTTTTGAAACATTCCTGTCTTAATGACTAAAAATGAATTAAAGTGAAAAACTTTTAAATTTTTTGTAAATAACAATCACTAAGTTTTTTATGCAACTTTTAGAAAACTAAAACTGTAGAGATTATAACAAACGATAGAACTTCTAATGAAATCAAGGGTGTCACAAACAGCATTCACCTCTGTTCTTAAGCAGGTGTTCACCAGTGTTCTATCACAGCTGTTTCAGTTGTAGTTTTTTCATCTTTCTAGGAAAATAACTATGTAGGTTAAACAAATGTCTTCAATAAGACATGAAGCAATTTAAATTTTAAACTTGTTAAAAATTAATTATGACAAAAGGAAGCAACAAAACTTAACGTTAAAAAATACCAAAGTTATAACTGAAGTTAAAAACACTTAAATTTAAACATAGTGAAGTTTAACTTTGCTTAATTCTGTTAACACTTAATCTATATTAGATGAAAATGTGACTTAATCTTACTCTGTTATTATAAAAAAAGACAACTAAAAGTTTGGTATACACTTCTTTGAACACAATATAACAGGAATATTGATTCACTATAGAGATTATAGGGATGCAACAAATTTATCACCATTCTATGTTACTTGGTTTTGAGAATAACCTATAATAACTGCAGATGTTATTAAAAATGCTTATTCGTAACAAGAATTTGCTTGGCCTATGTTTAAATTTATTAGGATTTTTAGAGTGCAGTTTTACTGGAAAAAAACCACAACACCACGGATTTGGTAATTTGCTATTCAGCTTTTGTAGTACTTTTCAGAAACATTAAGTCTAGCTTTTTAACTTAAATTCAAAATCTAAATTGGTATATATGCTGTTATACATGTTTGGGGTTTTTTTTATAACAGAAAGACTCATATTAAAATTACCTTATTAAAATTGTAAAAAAATACCAAGCAAATGGGTAATATATGGTTAATATATCTTTGAGATTTTTGAAAACTATATTGATCTAAATCCACAATACACTTATTCAAATGAAAGGTTAAAAATGAAAGTAACTTCTTATTCAATCCTTTTTCTGTAGGGTTAATCATATGATTCTTAACTCAATTTTGAAGAAATGCATCTTGCAGAAATTAACTGTAATTTCAGTAATAATACTGGATCAGTCCATATCATACAATATTACATTATCAGTAGATGTATAGAGAAGATAACATTTTCAAAACTTTCATGTATTACGAATACTGAAACAGAAGAAAAATCTTTTAAATTTCTTGGGTGCGTAAGTATCATCTTTTTCTATGTTATTCTGTAGAAACAAAATCTACAGCTATCATTAGAAATATAACATCTATATATATTCTATTATGCAACATTTTTAAACTTTTTGATCCATTTTTGAAGGCATTTCAATAGGGGCTTCTCTCTGAAGCTTGTGACTGCTATAATTTGCAGATTAGCCAGTAATGCATCTTACAATGCTTTTGATTTTTGCTTTTCAGCTATTTTTCTGAAACCGTGAGAGAGATGCTGAACTTGATATTGACATGTGTCGTAACCCTGTGTCCATGTCTGTGGGAGGATTGAAAGAACTGTGCGTTAGCACGGCTGTGCTCAAAAGACTCTTGGCTTTATGTGGTATCCAGTGAAACCATCTGCTGTGGTGAAGCTGTTGTTTTTCCAAGCTGTTGTTGCTCTGCTGCAGCTGTATTGCAAAGCGAATTCAATTTTAAAAGTGCCGCCGCAGCGCTCGGTGCACGCCGAGGCTCGGTTTCTCCACCCGCCTGTGCCCCGGCTCCGGGCTGGGCACGGAGGGACGGGACCACGCCTCCCTGTGACGTCACGGGCACCCCGGATGAGGGCTGGCCTGGGGGCGGTGCCGCAGGCGGGGTATAGAGCTCCGGCTGTGGTTGCGTCACTGCTGACGTCACGTTGACTGACAGCTGTGGCTCCAAGCCCACCCCTGGAAGGCGGGGCGCAGGGGCCGCCGGGACCGTGGAGATCCCAGACCGCTCTGGCTCGGGCCGAACCCTCCCGTACCCTCCCAGGGGGGACAGGGCTGTCCACTCCACTCCCTTAGGGCCGGAAAGGGGCTCGGCTGCCGGCACGCAGGCGGCCAAGGAAATTTCCCCTCCCTGTTCTGCTGGCACCGGCATACGGGGCGCTGGAACAGTTTCAAGAGAACTCAGACACTCTTGCAAAAGCTCTAAGACCCCTTTTTGCAAATTCTGCCTGCATTTTTGAATCGCCTCCTCGTCTCGGTATAGTTGTTTGTCTGGGCTTCCAACAGGCTTACACATTCTCTTTGCTAAGGTAGATTTCCGGAAGGCTGACACAGACTTTACAGCGTGCGGTAACGAGCATTCCGCATCTGACTGAAACAAACCCTTCTGTTTTTCTGGACCCATAGTGTCCCTTGCCTGAGTTTCAGAGTCCCATATACTGGCGATGACTTCATAAGTCACTGCAGAAGCCGTTAGTTCAGCCGCTACCTCGTCTCTAAGAGTGGTTTTTTCATATACTCTGACGTTGATCTTCTCCCATAGGCTTGGGGTAAAAATATTTTCTGAATCCACGTTAGGGAATTCTACCCGTACCCAGGATAGAAGGCTTTTAAACTGATCCGTGCAAACAGAGAGCAGGTGCTCCTTTACCGTAGCTTCCAAGGTAGCCGAAACCTCCCCCTCAGGTTTGGACACGTTTCCCATGTTTTTGCTCCCTTTTGATGGCCTACCTGACCTCAGGGTCAGCTTTGTCTCAGCTCCTCTATCCGTGATCCGTTCCACAGCTCACAGACGTCCGGCTTGGCTTGTCCGCTCTCACCGGCGCCGGGATTACCGAGATCTTCTTTTTCCCCTTTCCAGGGAGTTTTCCAGCTTTCTGCTGTCTTCTTTTTTTCCAGCTTTCCGCTGTCTTCTCTCTTTATTTGGGTTTTTTTTTTGTTTGTTTGTTTGGGGTTTTTTTGTTGGTTTTTTTTTTTTTTTTTCCTTCAACAGGAGCATTCAGTTCAAAGTGCCCCAAGGTTGGGAGCCATTTGTCTAGTTAAAGGACTTTTGGATTTGGGTTCTTTTCCCTTTGAACTGAAGATTGATGAGAGGGAGGCTGGTTTTTCTCGTTCGGTCTCAGTTGTTTATTTTTTCTTATGAGCATTACAAGGTACAAGGAGCTATGTGCACTACGATAGAAAAGGGGTAAAATGGCTAACAAAGATCTTCTTCAAGGTCTTTTATATGTCCGTTTACCCAATTACCAGATGCCAACCGAGCTATTTTTCTTAGTGACCCGATGACCCGACACCTGTGTGCTGCACTGCTACATTTTCTACCCGATCACCTACTACTACCCAAAAACCCCTAGGAAAAGAACGTGAAGAAGAAAGGACAAGAGACAACACCCTAAATTCTCCATCTTGTCTTCTGCTCTCTAAACTACTTTTTCACCCAGTGATTTAAGAAACTTTCTAATCTACATATTTACACTTTCCCGATCTAACTTGAACATTTGTTTTCATGTATCACCATGAAAACATGCACATGAATTTCATATTATATGAAATTCAGTGTTTCTTTGAATCCTAGAACTAAATATTAAAAACAAGGGCACACAGTCTGTATCTCAGACTCCAACATCTCATAGCTGCTACTATTGAGAACCTTGTTTCAGTAATACGTCAAGAGGCATCTTTCCAGTTTAAACCTTAGGCCCTGGCCAAGCCTTGACTTTACCTGGATAGAGAATTGACAATTAAATCCAGTTTTCTGCATCAAAACAATATTCAGGTCAATTGGACTTGGCAATTAGTGAATTAATATAGCAGCTGGATTTTTACTGTGAGCTTGGAGAATTGTTATCTGGACATGACTTTCCAATCTTGCATTGATTTATCAGCTGTGGCAGACTCTGGGATGAGAGTATATATTTAGTACATTCGGCAATTCATATTACAGATAATTTAGATAAGTTTAATATCGCATAATATTAATTATGCATCTTCTTAATCACTTTTTGATTGCTGTAAAAGTTTTATTTCCTATATCTATACATATGCATGTGTTTTACTTTGGTTTTTCATTGTCAGAACAAGACAGTGGATATTTTACCTTTGTTTATAAGAGAGGGGGAGGAAACGGGTTGCGGTTCAGAAGCGTGGAAACGCTATATATGTATTTTAGATTTTGGAAAAAACACAAATATTGTATATCTATTGGAAATAATTCTTGATCGGTCCTTTTTAAACAAGTCTTTCACAAAGCCAGTTCCATCAATTATCAGGTATTGTTCTAACAAGACTCAAGCAAAGTTGAGAGAGAATTCTTTGGTTCCTGTCAAAGGTTCAGAAGCAAGAAGATAAAAAATTCATTTCAGTTAGTAATTTGGAGTAAAGTGTAGTTTCTGTATTCACAGGTTCAAAGCAGAAGTAACTGCCTAGCGAAGAACATGGAAACTCATTAGCTGCAGAGACGAGCAGACGGCCCAAAGAGCAGAAGAGCGAGCACGCCGATGTGAACCGTATCGAGACCGCAGTTGACGGCTGAACACCTTTGATCCCACATGACAGAGCGATGAACTTTGGGTTTCGTGTGAAAGAGTAGGAAAATCGATATTGTAAAGCCTCATTTGTTAAAGCGTGGTGTGAACTGTGTCAAGATTCAGAAACCTGCATGAGAGATAAAGTCCTTGAAGATGAAGGTGAATCAGGTATCCCCCTTGAGCTGTATCATTTTGGTGATCGCTTTGTGATGCGATTTCACCTGCATCGCTTCTTTTAGTTAACTCAAAAGAAAGTATACCTTATCTCAGTGAAAATAGATTTTGGTATAATATTCAATTTTTCTTTTTATTTATTATGTTCTATATAAAGAGTCAACATCTTATTGTAACCTTATATCAATCTTAGTCACACTTGATTATGAAGAGTTTGAGTCATGAAATTTCAGATATAGATTTATAACAACTCAGCTTTCAATTCAAGCAGTTTCAGCAGAAACTTGAAAGGAATTAGACAAATTAAGCTACTGGTTAAGTAAGCAACCTAGATCTATTTCTCTAGCTTTGAGTGGTCAGTTAACTGATGTTCAAAACTGGAGGCAGAGCGCTCTGTAGAACAGAGCAGCAGTTCTGTTGTTGGTGCGTAGGGCATGAGAGAAGGAAAAATAACCCTGAGTGAAAATTAATCAAAGAAAAGGTTTGAAAGATTTGGGTTGATTTTTTTTTTTTTTTAAAGAGCAGGCAAATGTTGGAGTCTGGAATACAGAGTGCATGCCCTTGTTTCTGATACTTAGTTATAAGATCCAGAAAAACACTGAATTTCATATAATATGAAATTCATGAGCATGGTTTCATGGTGATGCATGAAAACAAATGTTAAAGTTAGATACAAAAAGCTAAAAGTGGAAGTGTGTAGATTAGAAAGTTTTTTTAAATCACTGGGTGAAAAAGTTTGGAGGAGACGAGATGGAGGATTTAGGGTGTTGTCTCTTGTCCCTTTTTCTTTCTTCTTCATGTTCTTCTCAGAGAGATCAGAGATGTTAAGAGAGACACCGGGGTTTCTGATAAGCCCCCGGAAGGGATAAGGCGAGGCACGTACGACACGAGAGGTACAAAAGGCACGGAAGGCACAGTAGAAAAGTGACACGACACACCCCGGGATTGCTCTGTCCTGCGCACCTCAGCACTGTGAGCCAAAGTGAGGAATTCCCTTGAGGTAGCCTAAGGGGCCACAGCTTGGACCGCCACATCTCCAAAGCTGACTCAAAAATCCTTGGGCACGAGTGCTTACCTGGCACACCGCTTTCATGCCCCTCTGTAGGTCTTGGACTTCGACTTAGCTCTCATATGCGTGGGGACGAGAAGCCACGTGGGGCACAAGGGAAGGCCGCCTCACCGTCTGGCACGTTTCTGGCAGGCTGTTGTCTCTTGGACAGGTACAATAAAGAAAACCAAATATCAGTGCAAGATCTTAGCAGCACATCTGTGAAAACCCGACACTCACGATCTCCTGACAATGGCTGGGTCCTTCGCCTGCATGCTTCAGCCCCGCTGGGATGCTGAGGCTTGCGGAGCGAAACTCTTCAAGCGGTATTGCTGTGGATCCGAACGAACCGCCGCCTTGATGAGGTTTGGGAGCCTCCCCGGTTGCGGATGAACGGGGACCCCGGGGTGGGCCGGGGCTGGAAACCCCTGGTTATCCCACACAAGCGGGACCTACGTGGCCACTATCTCTTCTCAACTGGCCCTAGAACACGGTGTACTGCCTGCACCTCTCGGGGTTCTGGCACTCTGCTGCTTTAGGATTCCTGCCTGCAGCTGCCTCAGGGAAATGGGAGCGCTGTTAGGGCTGCTGTTTAGGGTTGGGGGTGGGGTACAACTGTATTCTACCATACCTGTACCCCTTATTTTCACTGTTTGCTCAGCCTTTTTTTTTTTTTTGGAACTCTTGTGACAGATTGAGGGCACTGAGGCGGGACTGCCAAGATGGAATCAAAAGGGAAAAGCAGAAAGATCAGCCCTGCAAATCCACACTGGCTCACCTGTTCAGCTGCTGTTTCCTGGCAAAAAGCTTTGTCCCTCACCACCTCCTCTGAGCAATGCTCCAGGTCCAAGTGCATCCTGGTGCTCCCCCAGACCCTATGAGATGCTCTCACCGTCATGTTGGAGCCTGAGATACAGAGTGTGTGCCCTTGTTTTTAATATTTAGTTCTAGGATTCAAGGAAACACTGAATTTCATATAATATGAAATTCATGTGCATGTTTTCATGGTGACACATGAAAACAAATGTTAAAGTTAGATAGGAAAAGTGTAAATGTGTAGATTAGAAAGTTTCTTAAATCACTGGGTGAAAAAGTAGTTTAGAGAACAGGAGACAAGATGGAGGATTTAGGGTGTTGTCTCTTGTCCTTCTTCTTTCTTCTTCATGTTCTTCTCCTAGGGGTATTTGGGTAGTAGTAGGTGATTGGGTAGAAAATGTCAGAGTGCAGCACACAGGTGTTGGGTCATTGGGTCACTAAGAAAAATAATTTAGTTGGCACCTGTTAATTGGGTAAATGGACATATAAAAGACCTTGAAGAAGATCTTTGTTAGCCATTTTACCCCTTTTCTATCATAGTGCACATAGCTCCTTGTACCTTGTAATGCTGATAACAAAAAATAAACAACTGAGACCGAACGAGAGAAAACCAGCCTCCCTCTCATCAATCTTCAGTTCAAAGGGAAAAAGAACCCAAATCAAAAAGGCCATAAAGAGACAAGTGGCTCCCAAACTTGGGGCACTTTGAACTGAAGGCTCCTGTTGAAAAAAAAAAAAAGGAAAAAAGCAAAGACAGCAGAAAGCTGGAAAACTCCCTGGAAAGGGGAAAAAGATCTCGGTAATCCCGGTGCTGGTGAGAGTGGACAAGCCAAGCCAGACGTCTGTGAGCTGTGGAACGGATCACGGATAGAGGAGCTGAGAGAAAGCTGACCCTGAGGTCAGGTAAGCCATCAAAAGGGAAACATGTCCAGACCTGAGGGGGAGGTTTTGGCTATTTTGGAAGCTATGGTAAAGGAGCACCCGATCTCTGTGTCCACGGATGAGCTTAAAAGCCTTCTATCCTGGGTACGGGTAGAATTCCCTAACGTGGATTCAGACAAAATTTTTACCCCAAGCCTGTGGGAGAAGATAAATGTGAGAGTATATGAAAAAACCACTCTTAGAGACGAGGTAGCGGCTGAACTAACAGCTTCTGCAGTGACTTATGAAGTCATCGCCAGTAAATGGGACTCTGAAACTCAAGCAAGGGACACAATGAGGGTCCAGAAAAACAGAAGGGTTTGTTTCAGTCAAATGCGGAATGCTTGTTACCGCACGCTGTAAAGTCTGTGTCAGCCTGAAATCTACCTTAGGAAAGAGAATGTCTAAGCCTGGTCAAAGCCCAGAAAAACAACTATACAGAGACGAGGAGGCAATTCTAAAACGCGGGCAGAATCTGCAAAAAGGGGTCTTAGAGCTTTTGTAAGAGTGTCTCAGTTCTCTTGAAACTGTTCCAGCACCCGGTATACTGTTGCAGGCAGAAGAGGGAGGGGAAACTTCCTTGGCCGCCTGCGTGCCGGCAGCCGAGTCCCTTTCCGGCCCTAGGGGGGTGGAGGGGACAGCCCTGTCCCCCCTGGGGGGGTACGGGAGGGCTCAGCCCGACCCAGAGCGGTCTGGGACCTCCACGGGCACGGCGGCCCCTGTGCCCCGCCTTCCAGGGGTGGGCTTGGAGCCACAGCTGTCAGTCAACGTGACGTCAGCAGTGACGCAACCACAGCCGCAGCTCCAGGCCCCGCCTGCGGCACCGCCCCCAGGCCAGCCCTCATCCGGGGCGCCCGTGACGTCACAGGGAGGCGTGGTCCCGTCCCTCCGTGCCCAGCCCGGAGCCGGGGCACAGGCGGGTGGAGAAACCGAGCCTCGGCGTGCACCGAGCGCTGCGGCGGCACTTTTAAAATTGAATTCGCTTTGCAATACAGCTGCAGCAGAGCAACAACAGCTTGGAAAAACAACAGCTTCACCACAGCAGATTGATTCGCTGGATACCACACAAACCAAGAGTCTTTTGAGCACAGCCGTGCTAATGCACAGTTCTTTCACTCTACAAATCCTCCCAGAGACATGGACTCAGGGTTACGGGACATGTCAATACAAACTCCAGCATCTCTGGAATGGTTTCAGGAAAAATAGCCGAAAAGTAAAAATCAAAAGCATTGTAAGATGCATTACTGGCTTATCTGCAAATTATAGCAGTCACAAGCTTCAGAAAGAAGCCCTTTTTGAAGTGCCTTCAAAAATGGATCAAAAAGTTTAAAAACGTTGCATAATAGAATACATACAGATGTTGTATTTCTAATGATATCTGTTGGTTTTGTTTTTACAGAATAATATAGAAAATTATATTTATGCATCCCAAGAAATTTAAAAGATTTTTCTTCAGTTTCAGTATTCTCAATACATGAAAGTTTTGAAAATGTTATCTTCTCTATACATCTACTGATAATGTAGTATTGTATGATATAGAGTCATCAAGCAGTATTACTGTAGTTACAGTCAGTTTCTACAAGATGCATTTCTTTAAAATTAAGTTGAAAAATCATATGATTAATCCTACAGAAAAAGGTTTTAATGACAGGTTTCTTTCATTTTTAACCTTTCATTTGAATAAGTGTATTGTAGATTTAGTTCAATACAGTTTTCAGTAATCTCAAAGTTATATTAACCATATATTACCCATTTGCTTGGTATTTTTTTTACAATTTTAATAAAGAAATTTTAATGTGAGTCCTTTTGTTATAAAAAAAAAAAACAAAACCAAACCTGTATAACAGCATATATACCAATTTGGATTTTAGATTTTAGTTAAAAAAGTTAATGTTTCTGAAAAGTACTACAAAAGCTGAATCGCAAATTACCAAATCTGTGGTGTTGTATTTTTTCTCTAGTAAAACTGAATTCTAAAAATCCTAACAAATTTAAGCATATACCAAGCAAATTCTTGTTACGAATGGTATTTTTAATAACACGTGCAGTTATAATAAGTTATTCTCAAAACCAGATAACATAGAATGGTGATAAATTTGTTGCATCCCTATAATCTCTATAGTGAATCAATATTCCTGTTATATTGTGTTCAAAGAAGTGTATACCAAACTTTTAATTGCCTTTTTTTATAATAACAGAGTAAGATTAAGTTGTGTTTTCATCTAATATAGATTATGTTAATAAGATTAAGCAAAGTTAAATTTCACTATGTTTAAGTTTGAGTGTTTTTTACTTAAGTTATAACTTTAGTATTTTTTGACGTTAAGTTTTGTTACTTCCTTTTATCATAATTATTTTTTAACAAGTTAAAATTTAAATTTCTTTATGTTTTATTGAAGACATTTGTTTAAAATGCATAGTTATTTTCCTATAGAGATGAAGATAATTACAACTGAAACAGTGGTGACAGAACACCGGTGAACACCTGCTTAAGAATAGAGGTGAATGCAATTTGTGACACCCGTGATTTCATTAGAAGTTCTATTGTTTGTTATAATCTCTACAGTTTTAGTTTTCTAAAAGTTGCATAAAAAACTTAGTGATTGTTATTTACAAAAAATTTTAAAGTTTTTCACTTTAATTCATTTTTAGTCACTAAGACGTGAATATTTTAAATTTATTATCTTGATTTCCTCAGACACTTACTGATGACATATTCATTCTATAATGTAAATTTATAGATTTCTATGATGAGCATTATGTATAAAGTGTCATTGTATTTACAGGCAGCTTTATACATATTTTAATATATCTTTGTGTAATTACCTTTTAGACATGTGTCATTTGAGATTTTTTTGTTTTCTCACTACAGATGCATCTTGGTAAATAAGTTATGCAGCTGCTTCTATACAGAGTTTTTTTGTCTTGGTTTTTACTCTTTTCCTTGTTTAAGAAGATTTGCATTTACCTAATCCAATGTAGCTTTATTATTTTAGTTTCCAGAATTCTAAGAAAATGTGTCATGGTTGAAAGTCAAGGGTTATGAAAGAAACTTCAGATTAAATTAACTACTGAACGGTTTAATTAGTCAATTACCTAAGACATCTGATCATTGTTTTATACAAATGCCTTTTAAAAGTTTGCTGTGTTTTAAGCATCTTATATAGCATCTTTATAGCTGCTATTTTTAAACCCCTTGCTTTGAAAATGACTTAAGAGACATCTTTCCAGATGAGGCCTAAGGCTCTGGCCAAGCCTTGACTTTACCTGGACAGAGAATTTACCAATAAACCCAGAAGTTTTCTGCATCAAAACAATACTCAGGTCAATTGGACTTGGCAATTAGTGAATTAATATAGCAGCTGGATTTTACAGCGGGCTTGGAGAATTGTTATCCGGACATGATTTTCCAATCTCCCATTGATTTATCAGCAGTGACAGACTCTGGGATGAGAGTATATATTTAGTATATTTAGTAATTCATATTACAGATTATTCAGATAAGTTTAATATTGCATAATATTAATTATGAATCTTCTTAATAAGTTTTTGATTTCTGTAAAAGTGTTATTTCCTATATGTGTATACATGTGCAAGTGTTTTAATTTGATGGTTTTTCATTGTCATAACAAAAAAAACAAATACCTTACTTAATTACAAAAAAAGGGGGGGAACCAAGGCTATGCCTCAGAAGTATAAAAACCTTATAAATCTTAAATTTTTGGGAAAAGTGTAAAGATCTTATATCTATTGCAAATAATTCTTGAACGGTCCTTTTTAAACAAGTCTTTTACTAAGCCAGTTCCATCAATTATCAGGTATTGTTCTAACAAGACTCAAGCAAAGTTGAGAGAGAATTCTTTGGTTCTGGTCAAAAGTTCAGAAGCAAAAAGATTAAAAAATTCATTTCAATTAATAATTTGGAGGAAAGTGTATGTTTGTGTATTCACAGGTTTAAAGCAGAAGTAACTTCCTAGCGAAGAACATGGAAACTCATGAGCTGCAGAGACAAACAGATGGCCCAAAGAGCAGAAGAGCGAGCACGCAGATGTGAACCGTATTGAGACCGCAGTTGACGGCTGAATGCCTTTGATCCCGCGCGCGAGAGCGATGAACTTTGGGTTTTGTGTGAAAAAGTGGGAAAATGAATATTGTAAAGCCTCATTTGTTAAAACATGAGTGAAGGAAAAATAACCCTTCTTGAAAAGTAATCCAATAAAAGATTTAGGTTGATTTTCTTTATTGTTTTTTTGTTTTTTTTTTTAAAAAGAGAGGGGCAGATGTTGGAGTCTGAGATACAGAGTGTGTGCCCTTGTTTTTAATATTTAGTTCTAGGATTCAAGGAAACACTGAATTTCATATAATATGAAATTCATGTGCATGTTTTCATGGTGACACATGAAAACAAATGTTAAAGTTAGATAGGAAAAGTGTAAATGTGTAGATTAGAAAGTTTCTTAAATCACTGGGTGAAAAAGTAGTTTAGAGAACAGGAGACAAGATGGAGGATTTAGGGTGTTGTCTCTTGTCCTTCTTCTTTCTTCTTCATGTTCTTCTCCTAGGGGTGTTTGGGTAGTAGTAGGTGATTGGGTAGAAAATGTCAGAGTGCAGCACACAGGTGTTGGGTCATTGGGTCACTAAGAAAAATAATTTAGTTGGCACCTGTTAATTGGGTAAATGGACATATAAAAGACCTTGAAGAAGATCTTTGTTAGCCATTTTACCCCTTTTCTATCGTAGTGCACATAGCTCCTTGTACCTTGTAATGCTGATAACAAAAAATAAACAACTGAGACCGAACGAGAGAAAACCAGCCTCCCTCTCATCAATCTTCAGTTCAAAGGGAAAAAGAACCCAAATCAAAAAGGCCATAAAGAGACAAAGTCACTCCATCAGATGTCACTGGGAGCCCACCAGAAACTCCTCTCCTCCGGCATTCCATGCCGATGTTGATTTGCCACTCGAATTTGGCCCTGTAATAACGGCAAAATTGTTGCCGTCCGTCAGGTACGTGTTGTTAGACGCAGGTTTTTCCATAGCCATCTTTTCAAGAACGGGGTGCCATCCCTGCTTGATTGCTAAATTATCAATAAATTCTGGAAAAACTAAATAAGAAAAAAAATCTAAGATACTGAGGAGTTAATATGGAAACCTTTATATCATTAAACTAATATGTTTTGAAATAAAGTGAACTCTTCCAGGCCTACTGCAAAAATCAAATTCCTAAAAATAAAATAACCAAAAAACAAACAGCATCAAATTCCCATCAATGTCATCAATAAAATCACAGTACCTCCACCAACTAAGGGAAAAAAAATCTTAACCTAGAAAAAATCTGAACCCCCCTCAAAAAGATTCAACACTGAAACACAACTCATCCAAACACTTCAACTAACAATACCAAAACAAATATTCCCCCTATCTAAACCACCAATACCACATAAAACAACTAATGTACTCTCATCACAGTGCATCCGTGTCAAAAATCTAAATTGCCCTAAAATTTTTAATTTAATCACAACCCCAAAATAAAAACTTTAATCTCATTAACAAAAAAAACCCCAAAACAGGTAACACAAATAAAACCCACACCGTACAACCAACTACCGGCAAAAACAGATGCTATGCTCTGTCACTAACAGTTCTTATCACATCAGCAAAGTTAAACGTAAATAAAATGCAACCCTATTGAACTCCACACAACAAATCACACCAACTATTAAAAAATAATCAGACCAACACACTGAACTCAAAACCATTCAACTAACCCTAAACAATAGTTAAAAAAAAC
This sequence comes from Poecile atricapillus, assembly GCF_030490865.1. Classification (NCBI taxonomy): domain Eukaryota; kingdom Metazoa; phylum Chordata; class Aves; order Passeriformes; family Paridae; genus Poecile; species Poecile atricapillus. The sequence continues at coordinate 20,435,656 of NC_081260.1, read as the reverse complement.
CCCAAAGCTCTACCTTTATACTAATACATAATTACAATACTCAATAAAAAAAAGTAATACCTAATGAAAAACATAAAAAATCGATCTAAACTACTAAAATGTTAAAAAAATCACCCCCAAAAATTTACCTATAAAAATCCACCATATAAATGCCTGTGTCCCCAGAAGTAAAACTAATAAGAAATACACTACAGAAAGAAATCCAAACTTATCATCAACACCTAAACTAAAAAAGACAACATTAAATAAATAGAACATATACGTTTTTATACACCAACTACAAACAAAATAAAATTATACCATCAATTACTAAAAATCACCTTAAAACCACTCAATAAAAAAACTTTCAAAAATTGAAAACTGCATCTAACAAAAGCCACCTAATTAACACCCCAAACTCAGCTAAACAAACCAACCCTACCCCATCTGAACTCCTACATCCAATAAACAAAACCCAATAAGGTGTGTTCCTTCTATTCCAGGTGTGCCCAGGTGTCCCCAGATGTCCCCAGGTCCCCCCAGGTGAGTTCCAGATGTATCCTCTCCATCCCAGATGTGTCCCAGGTACCCCCAGGTGTCCCCAGGTGTCCCCAGGTGTGTCCCAGATGTATCCTCTCTATCCCAGGTGTCCCCATGTATGTTCCCAGGTACCCCCCCCAGGTACCCTCAGGTGTGCCCAGGTGTGTTCCTTCTATCCCAGGTGTCCCCAGGTGTGTCCCCAGGTGTATCTCAGGTGTCCCCAGGTGTGCCCAGGTGTCTCCAGGTATATCTCAGGTGTCCCCAGGTGTGTCCCAGGTGTATCTCAGGGGCCCCCAGGTGTCCCCAGGTGTGTCCCCAAGGTGTCCCCAGGTATCCCCAGGTGTGTCCCCAGATGTCCCCAGGTGTATCTCAGGTGTCCCCAGGTGTGTCCCAGATGTCCCCAGCTGTCCCCAGGTGTGTTCCAGGTGTGTTTCTAGAACGTGTTCTAGATTGTTCTAGATCGGGTTCTAGATCGCGTTCTAGACTGGGTTCTAGAGCATTCTAGACCACGTTCTAGATTGTTCTAGACTGGGTTCTAGAGCGTTCTAGATTGGGTTCTAGAGCGTTCTAGATCGTGTTCTAGAGCGTTCTAGACTGGGTTCTAGATTGTTCTAGATTGGGTTCTAGATTGAGTTCTAGGCTGTTCTGGACTGGGTTCTAGACTGGGTTCCAGGTGTGTCCTCAGGTGTGTCCCAGCTGTCCCCAGGTCCCCCCAGGTGTCCCCAAATGTCTCCCAGATGTTCTCCAGGTGTCCCCAGGTGTGTCTCAGGTATCTCAGATGTTCCCCAGCTTTCCCCAGGTGTGTCTCAGCTGTCCCCAGGTGTCCCCAGTTGTCCCCAGGTGGCCCCCAGGTGTCACCAGCTGTCCCCAGGTGCATCTCAGCTGTCCCCAGGTGTGGTTTTGGTGTCCCCAGATGTGTCTCAGGCCCCCCCAGGTGTCCCCAGGTGTGTCCCCAGGTGTCCCCAGGTGTGTCTCAGGTATCTCAGATGTTCCCCAGATGTTCCTCAGCTGTCCCCAGGTGCGTCTCAGCTGTCCCCAGGTGTCCCCAGTTGTCCCGAGGTGGCCTCCTGGTGTCACTAGGTGTCCCCAGGTGTATCTCAGCTGTCCCCAGGTATGGTTTTGGTGTCCCCAGGTGTGTCTCAGGTCCCCCCAGGTGTCCCCAGGTGTGTCCCCAGCTGTCCCCAGGTGTGTCCAGGTGTCCCCAGGTGTGTCCAGGGGTCCCCAGGTGTGTCTCAGGTGTCCCCAGGTGCGCTCACATTGTCGGTCAGGGTGACGTCGGCCCCTCGGGTCAGCGGTCGCGGAATGACCTCGATGTGTTTGTGCTCGGCCGCCCAAATGATCGGGGTGCAGCCGCCGTTGTCCTGAGGGGTCATCCAGGGGTCAGCGCCGCCTCCAGACACCCAAAATCACCCCAAAACACCCCAAAAACAACCCAAAACCAGCACAAAACCAGCCCCAAAACAACCCCCAAAACAACCCCAAAAACAGCCCTAAAACAGCCAAAAAAACACCCAAGAAACAACCCCTAAACAGCCCAAAAACAGCCCCAGAGCAGCCCTGACCCTCTGACTACTGCCAGGACACTCCGGACACTGAGTGGACACTCAGGGGTCACTCAGGACACAGTGAGTGGACACTCAGGGGACACTCACACACTCAGGGGTCACTCAGGACAGTGAGTGGACACTCAGGGGTCACTCACTGACCTCTCACCTGGGCGTTGACGTCCACCTGTCCAGTTCCCAGCAGGGACACACAGAGTGGACACTCACACACTCAGAACACACTCAGGGCTCACTCAGAACACTCAGGACAGTGAGTGGACACTCAGGACAGTGAGTGGACACTCAGTGGTCACTCACTGACCACTCACCTGGGCGTTGACGTCCACCTGTCCGGTTCCCAGCAGCAGCTCCACCATCTCCAGGTTCCCGTTCTTGGCCGCGTGGTGCAGGCAGGTGGAGCCGTCCTCCTCCTGCGACGTCATCGACAGGGGACGCAGTGACGTCATCGACGGCCGCGCCGTGACGTCATCGACGGCAGAGCCGTGATGTCATACACGGGGCCGCAGTGACGTAATCAACGGGGCCGCCATGATGCCATCAACAGCAGCGCCGTGACATCATACACGGGGGACATTGTGACGTCATACACGGGGGTGGTGACATCATATGGGGGCGTGTGGTGATGTCAGACACGGGGGGGTGGTGACGTCATACACTGGGGGGGCTTGTGATGTCACACAGGGGGCGGTGACGTCACGAGCTGGCGATGACATCACGGAGTGCGGATGACGTCACCGGGCGGGACACGTGACATCACGTGGGGAGAGAAGGTGACATCACAGGGAACACTATGACATCACCGGGCTGACGATGACATCACAAAACTGGTGATGACATCACCGGGTGCGGGGCAGGGACAACGTCACCGGGATCAAAATTGAGGTTCCCAAAGATCCTGAAGGAGATTTGGGGCAGTTTTGGGGGATTTGGGGCAGTTTTGGGGGGTTTGGGGACAGAAGATGAGACACCCCAGGCAGGAGACACAGCCCCGGTGGAAACGGCGCCCAATGCGCACGTCAGGGTGGCATTCAAGAAATGTGCCCTAAAATCCAGAAATCGGCACAAAATCAGCCAAAATCAGCAAAAATCGGTGAAAAAACGGCAAAAAAACAGCCTGAAGTAGCCCAAAATCACCCAAAACCACCCTGAAATCAACCAAAATCAGCCTGAAATAACCCCAAATCAGCCTGAAGTACCCCAAAATCACTCAAAATCAGCCTGAAACACCCCAAAATACCCAAAAATTGCCATGAAACACCCCAAAATCACTCAAAATCACCCTGAAATCAACTGAAATCAACCTGAAACACCCCAAAATCAGTCTCAAGCACCCCAAAATCAGCAAAAAAACAGCCTGAAATCACCAGAAATCACCCTGAAATCAACCAAAATTGGCCTGACATGCACCAAAATCACTCAAAATCAGCCTAAAATACACCAAAACCAAACTGAAGTCACCCGAAATCCGCCTGAAACACCCCAAAATCAGCCTAGTCAACCAAAATCACCCTGAAGTCACCTAAAATCAAACTGAAATAACCCAAAATCACTCAAAATCACCCTGAAATACCCTGAAATCAACCAAAAATCTCCAAAAAACCTCCCAAATCCCCCAAACTGATCCCTAAAAGGCACAAATTGAGGTTCCCAAAGATCCTGAAGGGGATTTGGGGCAGTTTTGGGGGATTTGGGGATTTTTACAGAATTTTCTTGTATTTTATGAGATTTTTTCTAGATTTTTTAGGATTTTTCCAGCGATTTTTTGCAATTTTTTCGTATTTCATGGGATTTTCATGGGGTTTTTTTTGGATTGGGGTAATTTTTGGGTTAAATTCCGGTGATTTTGGGTTTTTCTGGACTCACAGTAGTGCAGAAGTGCCCGCAGCCAGGGTAGCAGTGCTGTTTGACCCCAAAATTCAGGATTTTTATGGGATTTTTTGCCGTTTTCTCGTATTTTATGGGATTTTTTGGTTTTTTTTTTTTTTATTTGAGGATTCTTTTGGATTAAATTCCTGGGATTTTGGGTTTTTCTGGACTCACGGCAGTGCAGAAGTGCCCGCAGCCGGGGTAGCAGTGGTGTTTGACCCCCAAAACTCAGGATTTTTATGGGATTTTTTGCCGTTTTTGCATATTTTACCCAATTTTCACGGGGTTTTTTTTGGATCTGAGGATTTTTTGGGTTAAATTCCGGTGATTTTGGGTTTTTCTGGACTCACGGTGGTGCAGAAGTGCCCGGAGCCGGGGCACCCCTTTTCTTGTTGCAGCACAGCTCCTTTTTGGGAGGGGGTCTAGACCTAGAAGGGCTTCCAATAAAGCAGGGTGCTGCTGTCCAGGGCAGTTGGAGTTGTTCTCTGCCTGCTTTGGGGGTGAGGAGCAAAGGCTGAGGGGGACAGGGTGGGCACTGGGGGGCTCCCGTGTCCCTTGGGGCACGCCGAGGTCCCCGGCAGAGGGAGGCAGGCGCTGCGCTGGAGGAGCAAGGTGAGCGGGGAATGGGGAGGGCTCGTGCCGGGTACCCTTGCCCAGAGGGGATCCCGAGCTGCCAGGAAATTCCCTGCGAGGGCTGGATGCAGAATCCAAAAAGCTGTGGAGTTGTTCTGGTTTTTACGGTAGGTATTGGCAAGGAACGGGAACTGATCTCTCTAAATTCCCTTGGAAAGAAAGCCCCTCTCTGTGCACACCGTCTTTAGGGTTTTGTTATGTCAGGAACGGCTTAGGGTTAAGAAAGTGGGTTTTGTTTTTCCACCTCTTACTTCCCTGTAAAATATGAGTGTATAAAACACATCTGTGCATCCATGAGGTACTAAAATGCACCAAGAGAAATTTCTGTGCCTAAGTTCCAGAGAGACGAGCGCGTTCTGCACTCGGGGTTCACCAGAGCTTTATATTTTCGTCATTCTGACCTGTTAGCTGAATGAATGGGTAGAGTTTCAAAGAGAAAGCAATGCAAATTTCAAAAAGCAGAACATTAGAAAGAGAAATATATAAATATATACATGTAAAAGTAAATATAGGGGAGCTAGATAGATATATATAGAGAGAGAGTTAGAGAGAAAGAAAAAAGAAATAAATACAAGTAATCCAAATCTAGACAAGTAGATTAATATTCAGTATGAAAACCATATGGATAGATGCTAATATAATATATTTTAATATCTGTTGTGTATTATATCTAGGTGTGTAAAAAAAGAAGTTCAATATGATAGAAATAGGTATGAAAAATATTTAAATCAAGGGACTTTTTGTTTTTTATTTACTTACAGGCATGGCAATTAAATGAATAATATAGAAATGAAAATATACACATCTATAATAAACAAATGAAGATAGATAGATAGCCATTAAATAGAAATAAATACAAGTAATCCATTTCTGGACAAGTAGATTAAAACCTCAAAAAAAGCTCAGAGGCTAGAACTACATGAAGGCCTCCACCCTGAGAGACATGAACTTAAGGAACACCATTACAAAGTCCTTTATCCCACAGTCCTTTTTCCCAACACACAGGAAGTACCAATATAACGTAATTAGTATAGGTTTTTCTTACTCTTTTGAACCCCACATCGGGCAGTGAATAATGTAATGCTTAGAAAGCTAAGACAAAACTCAAAGAGCTGAAGGATAACTTCATAGCTCCAGCCACCTTGTGTCCATCTAGGAACACCCGCTAGACTCCAACTACACCCTACATTACAAATTTCAAATTACAGGTGCCTGGGACTTGGCCTTTTACACCTACACCCAGGCTGGGCAGCAGGACAGAGCAGCTCTGGGACAGCTACACCCAGACACCCGTGACACACAAGACAACAGATGAGGGGACACAACGGGGAGACAAAACTCTGGGCCACAAGAACGGCCGCAAGGACCGAGAGAACGCGGAACGAGATGAGCCGGGTGAGAATGAAGGCGAGCTGATGAAGCTCGCAGAACCCGGGAGGAAGACGATGCTGACGGAACGACTTAATCCAAGAACTGCCAAGAGGGATGCCCAAGAATCTGAGGGCCACAGTCCCCTACCTGTCTTTGCGTTTCTTCAAGTCCTAAGCCGCAACAATGGATCCTCGCGGCGCACGGCTGTTGACACAGCTCGGAACAAGACCTCTAAAAGACATCCGATCGGATACTTTTCAAGAGAGACGCGATTCCAAGGCCTCTGAGAGCTGCCGAGGCAAAGTTTTGATGGCGTCTGGCCAAGGAGCCCAGAGATCAGAGATGCTACGAGTGACACCGGGGTTTCTGGTAAGCCCCCAGAAGAGATAAGGCAAGGCACATACAACACGAGAGTCACAAAAGACACAGAAGGCACGACAGACAAGTGACATGACGCGCCCCGGGGCTGCTCTGTCCTGCGCACCTCAGCACTGTGAACAAAAGTGAGGCTCTCCCACCGTGTGGCCTAAGGGGCCACAGTCTGGACCTCCCCGTCCCCAGAGCTGACTCCATAATCCCGGGTCACAAGTCCCAACCCTGCACCCCGCTTTCATAACCCTCTACGGGTTGTAGCCGTCGACTTAGCTCTCGGATGCCTGGCGGGGAGGGTCCACATGGGGCGTCAAGGAAGGCCGCCTCGCCATCCGGGAAGTTCCTGCCATCACCAGGATGTCGTCTCCTCGTCAGCTACAATCAAGAAGACCAAATACCGGTGCAGGATCTTAGCAGCACATCTGTGAAAACCCAGCACTTACCTTCTCTAGAGAACGCCCAGGTTCATGGGCTGCACACTTCACCTCACAGGGAGGCAGAGGCTTGCTTCACAGCAGTATTGGCTGACACAGCCAAATTACCACCACCTCAAGAAGGGGAGGAAGACTCTCCAGTCAGTGAGGGACAGGGAGCCTAGGGTACCCCAAGGATGGAAACCCCAGCTTATATGACAGCAGTAGGCCCTAGCACTCACTATCACTTCCTGGCTGGCCCTAGCACCAGGGGTACTGCCTGCAGGTCTCGGGGGTTCTGGCACTCTGCTGCTTTAGGGTTCCTGCCTGCAGCTTTCTCAGGAAAATGGGGGTCATTTTTAGGGCTACTGTTTAGGGTTCAAATAGTCCTGTACGCTACCTTATATCCCAACCTGTACCCCTTTTATTTTCACTGTTTGTCTCCAGCCCTCGAGCTTTTGACCTCTGAAGCCCTCCCTCAACCTCTCTGTGTCAATGCCAAGCTCCCACGCTGAACCCTACCAACTTACAACCCTACGCTTGCAACCGGGGATGCTCCTTATCCATAGGCCCCAAGAGATGTCCCTTAGCCCGGACCAGGCAATCCACAGTTGCTCCCTACCCTACCTAAGTTTGGCCCTGAGACAGGGCAGAGGCTGACAGAGCCGAACTCTTTGCGGAGGCTAGGCACGAAGCCCTGCCAACCGCCGCCTCGAGGAGGGGTGGGAGCAATCCCCGGCTGCGGAGGGACCGAGAGCCCAGGGTGGGGCGGGGCGGGAAACCCCCTGTTTCCCCAACCCTACGGATCGTCCCCCCACTATCTCCTGGCTGGCCCTAGCACCAGGGAACTGCCTGCAGCTCTCGTGGGTTCTGGAACTCTCCTGCTTTAGGGTTCTGGCCTGCAGCTGCCTCAGGGAAATGGTAGCACTGTCAGGACTGCAGTTTCGGGTTCGGGGTGGGTTTTACCTAAACTCCACCTTACCTATACCCCTTCTTTTCACTGTTTGCACAGCCTTTTTTTTTCTTGGAATTCTTGTGACAGATTGAGGGCACCGGGGAGGGACTGCCAAGATGAAATCAAAAGGGAAATGGAGAAAGATCACCCCTGCAAATCCACACCGGCTCAGCTGTTCAGGTGCTGCTTCCTGGCAAAAAGCTTTGTCCCTCACCACGTCCTTTAAGCGGTGCTCCACATCCAAGTGCATCCAGCTGCTCCCCCAGACCCTATGAGATGCTCTCACCGTCACTCCATGAGATGCCACTGGGAGCCCACCAGAAACTCCTCTCCTCCGGCAGATCCATGCCAACATTGATTTGCCACTCGTATTTGGCCTTGTAATAATGGCAAAATTGTTGCCCTCCGTCAAGTACGTGTTGTTAGACGCAGGTTTTTCCATAGGCATCTTTTCAAGAATGGGGTGCCATTCCTGCTTGATTGCTAAATTATCCATAAATTCTGGAAAACCTAAATGAGAAAAAGAATCTAAAAGACTGAGGAGTTAATATGGGAACCTTTACATCATTAAAGTAGTAGGTTTTGAAATAAAGTGAATTCTTTCAGTCCAACTGCAAAAATCCAATTCCTAAAAATAAAATAACCAAAAAATAAACTGCATCAAATTCCCACCAATATCATCAATAAAATCACAATACCTCCACCAGCCAAGGGAAAAAAAATCTTAACCTAGAAAAAAATCCAAACCGCCTCAAAAAGTTTCAACACTGAAACACAACTCATCCTAACACTTCAACTAACAATACTAAAATAAATTTTCAAAACAAATATTCCCTCTATGCACACCACCGATACCACATAAAACAAATAAAGTACTCTCATCACCGCACCCCTGAATCAAAAACCCAAATTGCCCTAAAATCTTTAAAATAATCACAAATTAACCCCAAAATAAAAACTTTAATCTCATTAACAAAAAAAAGAAAACAACCCAAAACAGGTAACACAAACAAAACCAACACTGTACAACCAACTACCGGCAAAAAAAGATGCTATGCTCTTTCACTAACAGTTCTTATCACATCAGCAAAGTTAAACGTAAATAAAAAGCAACCCTACTGAACTCCACACAACAAATCACACCAACTATTCAAAAATAATCAGACCAACACACTGAACTCAAAACCATTCAACTAACCCTAAACATTAGTAAAAAAAACCCCAAAGCTCTACATTTATAGTAATACATAAATACTCACCAATACGCTATAAAAAATTTTAATAGCTAATTGAAAACATAAAAAACCAATCTAAGCTACTAAAAAATTAAAAAACATCACCCCCAAAAATATACCTATAAAAATCCACCATATAAATGCCTGTGTCCCCAGAAATGAAACTAAGAAACACCACAACCGAAAGAAATCCAAACTTATCATCAACACCTAAACCAAAGAGCACATTAAATAAATAGAACATATACATTATTATACACCAACTACAAACAAAATAAAATTCTACCATCAACTACTAAAAATCACCTTAAAACCACTCAATAAAAAACTTTCAAAAATTGAAAACTGCATCTAACAAAAGCCACCTAATTAACACCCAAAACTCAGCTAACCAAACAAACCCTACCCAATCTGAACCCCTACATAGAATAAACAAAACCCACTAATCGATATCAAAATCTATTTTAATTCATTCTACCTAAAATACAAACAAACCCATTCATAAAATCATCTTTATTCAAAAACCAAATTTCACTTAGTATACAACACAAAAAAATCAAACAACACACTGTGTACCACCAATAAAGTCTAATATTGAATAAAAACCACATATAAATGCCTCTACTTACTAAATATTACTACCACTAGTTATATTTACCTGTATCTGTATAAAAGCATACTTTTAATTAAAAAACATTAATTTGACCATTAAGCCAAAGATACACAATTTTTAAAAAAATGTTCTAAAATTACATTATATTATATCCCCATCATCTGCTTTATACCCAAACATAAATTCTATAACTTTAAAACTAAAAAAGAAAAAATTCTTTGAACATACAATCTATATACAGTACTAATACAGCGTCACCCAAATGCTCTCTCAAATCTATTGTTTAACACAACAAAAAATCCATTTTTTACTTTTTTAAAATAACTTCTCATTGATTAGTGAATACCAAATAATTGCCAGAACCGTAACAACTTCTTCTAAAACTATTCAACTTTACTCCGATCCAAAAACCCAGGCTACCACCAAAACACCCCACGGCTCAAAAAGATCCACGCCACAGCCCAACTCCAAAAACATCCAAACCATATATGCAGAAAAACCCTTCTAAATCTCCTGAGCTTTTCTCCACAACAAAAGAAAAAAATATCTAACGTTATTCATCCTTTTTTTCCTCTTACCTATGCCCTACTTATTAAAATAAACATTTTTTTTCACTTTTCCTCAAAAAAAATTTCCTTTAAAATCAATTAAAAAACGGACTGAAACCTCCCCTCTATTAAGAAACACATTCACTTTAAAACATTTCCTCCCAATTGGTCTCTGACGTTTCCAAGGTTTGGATCCCGTTCCAGTGCACCAGAACCAAATCAACCTGCTCTGGCTCTGGAAACACCAGCGACACCAAACCCAGAGCACGAAGCACCTCGCCGCTCCTACCCCGCTGTCCCTCGGCCCTGCTCTCTCGCGTCCTACGCTGCAGAGCGCTGGGAGCCAGGTTCAGCCCCGAGAATTGTCACATCCATTTCCTCGGACATTCCAGCTTCCACGGGGATATTGCGGGGACCCCCTGCATTCCATTCCCTAGTACAGCAGCAAGACAAAGTTCTCCCCCAGCCCGCGTCTCCAGAAAATCGTGTACAAGCCTTAAACAAGCTCCGAGGTTTGAGAAATACGGTCTGCCCAACAAGCCCAACTCTGCATCTACAGGAAATGAACATCACAAACAGATTCACGCACACCAGATAGACGGGACGCTGTCAGCTTGGACCTGCAATTAACTCGGCAATGGAAAAACCTGAGCTCGAAGCCCTCACGTGAGGGTGCAAAAGGTATTGGACACAGTTTCTAGAAAGCGTCACATCGTTATTTAAAGGCGCGGCTCGGCTAAAGAGCAATACCGACAAAGCCCACAGACAAAAAGCCTGGGGGATCGGAGTTCGATTTTTTCCCTCCCCTCCTTCCAGCGGCTTTCACGGGAGCCCCGGCAGCGGCGGCACTCGGCACCCGGGGGCGGCCCCGCGCTCCTGCCCCCGGACGGACCGGGGCTCCCGGCAGGAAAGCGGCTCCTCCGGCGGGCGGGGGCGGCCCCGGCCCCGGGAGAGCCCAGCCCGCCCAGCGGCACCGGGACCGGCCCGAAGGGACCCCGGCGGTGCCCGAGCCCCGCGCCCGGAGCGGGCGGAGCGGCCGGACGGACACAGCTCCGCGCCGCGGCTCCCGCCTGCCGGCCCGGCAGAGCTCACCTCGCCTCCGCACGGCTCTGTCTCTCCCTGGGGGCTGCTCAGCCGCCAAATTCCCGTTGCACTTCAGCAATTCCCCAGGGAATGCCAGGAGCGCTCCCCTGTAAGACATTTGGTGCCGGGGGCAGAAGCGCCCTCAAATGCAGCGGCACGGCCACACGTGACCCCGCCAAATGCTGGAAAAGCCGGTGTTCCCGTCAATTGGACCCCGGAAACTGAGGCAACAGGGTATGTTCCTGCAATCTTAAACCAATACAATGGCAAATAAATGTGCGCTCGACACTTCATTTCAATCCCCTACGGCAGCAGAAAAAGATTTTTCTCGAATAAAATCTCTCAAATGATGGGAAAAGGGGGATTTTCATCTCAGTTCAGACCGTGACAAAGTGCAGACAACAGGGTTTCCCCCTCAATTTAAACCTCAGAATAACGAAAAAAGGGGAGGTACCCACAAATCAAACACATGATACGGCAACAATACTTTTCCCCTTCCTTAATCCTTGTGTTAAAACAACACAAGGATTCGCTGTCAACCGATATACCTAACACCCTGGAAAAGGCAGGTTTTCCTCCTATCGGTACCCTCAAAAACATAGGTGAAACTCCTCCCAGTTTAAACACAGACAATAATGGAGGAGGAGTTTCTTCCCTCAGTTTTAACTTCTTTTGTCCTCATAACCACCCCCCCCCTTTTTTTTTTTTTTTTTTTTTTTTCTGGGAGAACAAGGCAGTGAATGTTAAAATAAAATCAAAAGGGGAGAGAGAAAAGTCCCCTCTGCAAACCCACACTGGCTCACCTGTTCAGCTGCTGCTCCGTGACACAAAGGTTTGTCCCTCAGCACCTCCTTTAAGCAATGCTCCACATCTGAGTGCATCCAGGTGTTCCCCCAGGCCCTGCGAGATCCCCTCACCATCATTCCATGAGACACCCGGGGGACCCGGCCATAAACCTCTCTCCTCCAGTTGCTCCCTGCCCAAATGAGATGCGCGAAACCGTCCCCCTGAAACAGTGCCCAGTAGGACCCACCCCGTCCTCATCCTCATCACTGCTCACACCTGGGGCTGCTCTGAGCCCTCATCATCCTCGCTGCTCACACCTGGGGCTACTCTGAGCCCTCATCATCCTCACTGCTCACACCTGGAACTGCTCTGTCCCCTCATCATCCTCACTGCTCACACCTGGGGCTGCTCTGAGCCCTCATCATCCTCACTGCTCACACCTGGGGCTGCTCTGTCCCCTCATCATCCTCACAGCTCACACCTGGGGCTGCTCTGAGCCCTAATCATCCTCACTGCTCACACCTGGGGCTGCTCTGAGCCCTCATCATCCTCACTGCTCACACCTGGGGCTGCTCTGAGCCCTCATCATCCTCACTGCTCACACCTGGCACTGCTCTGTCCCCTTATCATCCTCACTGCACACACCTGGCACTGCTCTGTCCCCTCATCATCCTCACAGCTCACACCTGGGGCTGCTCTGAGCCCTCATCATCCTCACAGCTCACACCTGGGGCTGCTCTGAGCCCTCATCATCCTCACAGCTCACACCTGGGGCTGCTCTGTCCCCTCATCATCCTCACTGCTCACACCTGGGGCTGCTCTGAGCCCTCATCATCCTCACTGCTCACACCTGGGGCCCCTCTGAGCCCTCATCATCCTCACTGCTCACACCTGGGGCTGCTCTGTCCCCTCATCATCCTCACAGCTCACACCTGGGGCTGCTCTGAGCCCTCATCATCCTCACTGCTCACACCTGGGGCCCCTCTGAGCCCTCATCATCCTCACAGCTCACACCTGGGGCTGCTCTGAGCCCTCATCATCCTCACAGCTCACACCTGGGGCTGCTCTGAGCCCTCATCATCCTCACAGCTCACAGTTTGTGCTGCTGTTACCCCAAGACTGAGGGCAGGGGCAGAAGGAACCCATTGCTCATTCCCTAGACAGATTGATATTACTTGTATTTATTTCTTATTTATGCCTATATATATCTCCCTATATTTATATCTTTATTATCGATTTGTATATTTTAATTTCTATATTATTTATTTAAAATCCCTGCCTCTAACCAAATAAAAAACAAAAAGCCCCTTCACCTTAAATGGTTATTTAAATATTTTAATGCCTATTTTTATCAAATTTATATTCATGTTTATATACTATATTGAACTAGGCATAACACACAAGGTATCCTATATTAAAAGATATCTCTATTAGCAACTATATCTATATTATTCATATTATATATTAAATAGAAACCTATTTGTATGTATTTATAACCCTTATATATATTTCTATATTTAATATATATATTTGTATATTGTACATTTTATTTAAAAGCCCTGCCTCTACCCAAATAAAAAAAAGCAAGCCTTTATTTTAAACTAGATTTAAATAATTATTTTCAACTGAGATTTATAGTTTTTATTTATGCTATATTTTGTATATATTCCTGTATTAATTCTATGGAATATAGGTTAAAGCATATTACAATAACATACATAAGATTACTTATCTTTTAGATGTGTATATTTATGGACATTATTTCTATTATATATATTCTATTTATAGGGCCTTCTATTTTTACATTTATATCTTTATCTATTTCTCTTTCTATTTTTCTGCTTTTTGAAATTTGCATTTCTTTCAATTTTAAACTCCATAAATTCATTCACCGAACACATCAGAATAACAAAAATATAAAGCCCTAGACAACCCCAAGTGCAGAACGCACTCGTCTCTATGGAACTCATCTCTATGCAACTTAGAGACACAGAAATTTCACTTGGTGCATTTTAATGCCTCATTGATGCACAGATGTGTTTTATACACTCATATTTTACAGGGAAGTAAGAGGTGGAAAAACAAAAGCCACCTTCTTAACCCTAAGCCATTCCTGACATAACAAAACCCTAAAGACGGTGTGCACAGAGAGGGGGTTTCTTTCCAAGGGAATTTAGAGAGATCAGTTCCCGTTCCTTGCCAATACCTACCGTAAAAGCCAGAACAGCTCCACAGGTTTTTGGATTCTGCATCCAGCCCTCGCAGGGAATTTCCTGGCAGCTCGGGGTCCCCTCTGGGCAAGGGTACCCGGCACGAGCCCTCCCCATTCCCCGCTCACCTTGCTCCTCCAGCGCAGCGCCTGCCTCCCTCTGCCGGGGACCTCGGCGTGCCCCAAGGGACATGGGAGCCCCCCAGTGCCCACCCCGTCCCCCTCAGCCTTTGCTCCTCACCCCCAAAGCAGGCAGAGAACAACTCCAACTGCCCTGGACAGCAGCACCCTGCTTTATTGGAAGCCCTTCTAGGACTAGACCCCCTCCCAAAAAGGAGCTCTGCTGCAACAAGAAAAGGGGGGCAGGTCCCAGAAATACCTTCCTGGAATTTTGACCCCTGACCTTTTGACCCCAGACCCATGACCTCCTTACCCCCTGACCCCGACCTTTGACCCCAACCTTTGACATGTGACATCATGATCTTTGAGCCCTGACCTTAGACTTTTGAAACCCTGACCTTTTACATTTGAACCCTGACCTTTCACCTTGAACCCCTGTGACCTTTGACTCTGTGAGCGTTGACCCCAAGACCTTTGACCCCATGACCTTCAACCTTTGACCTGTGACATTCGACCTCGTGACCGGTGACCCTTTGACCTTTGACACTTGACCCCATGACCTTTGACTCTGTGACCTTTGACATTTGACCCAGTGACCTTTGACCTTCATGACCTTTGACTTCGTGACCTTTGACCTTGTGACCTTTGATCCCATGGGTTTTGGCCTTTGATCTCTGTGACCTTTGACCCCTGACCTTTGATCCATGACCCCCCTGACCTTTGACCCGCTGACCTTATTCATAACCCTGACCCCTGAAATGGTGGTGGTTGTGTTTTTCTGGTTCAGATATGGTGGTGTGAATTCATTTTTAGTTAACTATGGTGGTGCATGTGTACGTCTGGTTTGATATGGGGGTCTGCAGATGCATTTTGGGTTGAATATGGTGATGTGCATTTATTTGTGGTTAAAAATGGTTGTGCTCATGCATTTCTGGTCAAATGTGGCGCTGTACATTTGTGTGGTTTTCGGATGCTGTGCCACGCGTGTTTTGGCGGGCGCGTGTGGTGTGGCTTTTTTGGATGGTTGTGTGGGTTGGTTAGTGGATGGTAGAAAAGTTTTGAATGGGGTTTTTTAAGACAGTAAATTTAAGTGGTTGTTTGTTTGGTTTAATTGGTTTGGGAAAAGATTTTTTTGGAGGAAAATTGAAAAAAAGTGTTTATTTAATGAGCAAAGTATTTATAAGTATAAACAAATGAATAATAATAAATAATAAAATTTGTTGTTGTTTGAAGAGATGGTCAATTTAGAGAGTTCTTGTTGAGATGTGTAGTTTTGTTTGTTTAGTTATATATTAGTTTTTTTGGTGTTGGAAAGTGTTGAGGCCCAGACCCCCGAGGGCTGGATGTGTGAGTTTTTGGTGTTTAGGTATTTAGTTTAGAGTACATTTGAATAGATTTAAGAGAAAGGAAAAATATATATAGTTTGGAGAACTTTTTTGGTTTAGTTTGTTAAAACTTAATTCAAAATAAGGGAGACTTTTGTTTTGTTGTAGATAATATTGTTTGGAGAAGGATGTGGGGGAATGAGTGTTGTTTTTGAAAATAACTTGTGTGGGGTGTTCTGTTTCTTCTGGAAATTAGTTATATATACACAGATAAGTAGTGATATTTAGTAAAAAGTGATGTTTATATGTATTTTTTATTTAATGATTAGATTTTTTTGAGGTATATATTTTTTGAGGTATATATTGTGTTATTTTTTTGTATTATTTATTATGTGTCATTTGGTTTTTGAGTAAAGACAATTTTATGGAGTTTTTTCAATTTAAAGTGGAATTGATTTTAATTGCTTTTTTAAAATACATTTTTATATTTGTTATTGGGATTTTGGTTTTGTTAAAGTATGTCAGGGTTTAGATTGGGTAGGGATAGTTTGGTGAAATTCGGGGTGTTAATCAATTAGGTGGCTTTTGCTAGATGTTTTTTAATATTTGAAAGATTTTTTATTTAATATTTTTAAGATGGTTTTTAATAGTTTATTGTATTTTTTTATTTGTACTTGGTGCACAGTAGGGGAGACGATATATTCACTGAATATAATGTTTTTTAGTTTAGGTGTTGATAAGGTTGTTTTTGAAATGAGTTTCATGGTTTGCTTTAATTTTTTAGGGATATTATGTTGTTAAAGGACTTGTTTTTTAAGGTTTAGGATGATGTTTTGAGTAGCAGTGTGAGGTATAGGGTAGGTTTTTATTTATTTAGTGATGTTTTTTATTATTGTGAGTATGTAGTGTTTATTTTGGTGTGTTTGGGGTACAGTAATGTAATTAATTTGTTAGGTTTTTTATATTTCTATTTGAATTATTGTTACAGGGGGTTTGATTGAAGTATGTGTTTTAAACTTATGGATAATGTGAGAAATATTGCTTATGGCTAAATTTATTTTTTGGTTTTGTGGTTATTTGGAGATGGTATTTTTATTTTGATGATTGTAGGTATTATGAGATTATTGAGTTAGGAACAATTTTGTTTTGTATGGTTAATTGCAGTTTGTTTTTGATCTTTTTATTTTTGTAGTTGCATGTACCTGTTTATTGCTTTGGCACTTTTCATTAGTTGTATTTTTGGGGATAAGAATATTTATATGATGGATTTTTACAGGGAGTTTGTTTTTGTAGTTATTTCTTATTTTTTTAGTAGTTTAATCTTTTTTATTGTTAATGAGATCTTCCATTATTTTTATAGAGCATTGATTATTATTTATGAATTAGAAGGTAGCAATTGGGTTAGGTTTTTTTAGTAATGTTTAGGGCTCATTGAATGGTTTTGAGTTTAGTAAGTTGTTAAGTTTTTTTAAGTAGATTGGGTTGTGTTAAGTTTAATATATTTTTCTGTCTTTTGTTTTACTTTTATGATGTGGTATGAATTATTAGTAAAAAGAGTGTAGTGGGGTTTGCTGCTGCTCTTCTAATAAACTGGGTATAATTACTAATACACTTCTAAAACATGTTACTGGGATCGGGATGTAGGGGAGGACAAAGAAACTAAAAACTAAAGCTACTTGGTACAAACTTCAGTACTTCTATAAAGTTTTTATCAGTCATTATTACTGAGCTTAGCATAACAGCTATTTTAATCTGTGCCATTTTACTTCGTAGAAGTTATGTATTAGGGCCAATATTTGAGTTATTTTTGGATAAAAAAATAAACTTAGGGACAAGAAAGGCATTAAAACTTGAAAAAAAGCTCAGAGACTAGAACTACATGATGGGCTCAACCCTGAGAGACGTGAACTTAAGGAACACCATTACAAAGTCCTTTATCCCAACACACAGACAGTACCAATATAACGTAATTAGTATAGGTTTTTCTTACTCTTTTGAACCCCACATTGGGCAGCAAATAACGCAATGCTTAGAAAGCTGAGACAAAAGTCAAAGTGCTGCAGGATAACTTCACAGCTCCAGCCATCTTGTGAGGATCTAGGAACACCCGCTAGACTCCAACTACACCCTACATGACAAATTTCAAATTACAGGGGCCTGGGACTTGGCCTTTTACACCTACACCCAGGCTGGGCAGCAGGACAGAGCAGCTCCGGGACAACTACACCCAGACACCCGTGACACACAAGACAACAGACGAGGGGACACAACAGGGAGACAAAACTCTGGGCCACAAGAACGGCCGCAAGGACCGAGAGAACGCGGAACGAGATGAGCCGGGTGAGAATGAAGGCGAGCTGATGAAGCTCGCAGAACCCGGGAGGAAGAAGATGCTGATGGAATGACAAACTCCAGCAACTGCCAAGACGGATGCCCGAGAATCTGAGGGCCACAGCCCCCTACCTATCTCTGTGTTTCTTCAAGACCTAAGCCGCAACAATGGATCCTCGCGGCGCACGGCTGTTGACACAGCTCAGAACAAGACCTCTAAAAGACATCCGATCGGATGCTTTTCAAGAGAAACGTGATTCCAAGACGTCTGAGAGCTCCAGAGGCAAAGCTTCGATGGTGTCGGGCTGAGGAGCCCAGAGATCAGAAATGCGAGGAGTGATGCCGGGGTTTCTGGTAAGCCCCCAGAAGAGATAAGGCAAGGCACGTACAACACGAGAAGCACAAAAGACACAGAAGGCACGACGGACAAGTGATGGGACACGCCCCGGGACTGCTCTGTCCTGCACACCTCAGCACTGTGAACAAATGTGAGGCTCTCCCTTCACGTGGCCTAAGGGGCCACAGCCTGGACCTCCCCGTCCCCAAAGCTGACTCCATAATCCCAGGTCCAGAGTCCCGACCCGGCACCCCGATTTCAGCCCCTCTGCAATTCGCAGCCTCCGACTCAGCTCCTGGATGCCCAATGAGGAGGATCCACATGGAGCGCCAAGGAAGGCCGCCTCGCCATCTGGGAAGTTCCTGCCATCGCCAGGCTGCCGTCTCTCGGTCAGCTACAAGAAATAAAACACAAAATCAGCGGCTGATCTCTGCAGGGCATCAGCCAAAACCCGACAATTCCACTACTCACGGTCTCCTGCGAACGGCCACGTCCTGAGGCCGCACGCTTCGGCCGCGCCGGGAGCCGGACGCCGTCGTCGCAGGGCGCGCCTGAGTTAAGAGAAGACAAAGTGATGCGGCATTGCTGAAACTCAAAGGGACCCTCGCTCCTCCTCCCGACATCCCCAACTCACGGCAACCCCTCGGCCCGTTCCTGAAGGCCACAAACATGACCCCTTTTCGTAGAAAAGGCTTCGTCCCATGGTCCCATAACGCTTCCGCAGGGCTCACGGGAGAGGTGAAGCAGGCGTGCCGGTTGGTTGGTGAGGACGTGTCGGCGAAACCTGACTGGACCGCCTAAAGCACATAAACAAGAAGGGACGCTTGACATTTGCAGCAGAAACTGAGAGCCCAGTGATAACAACAGCTTCCCTCCACCGGTCAATGCTCACCTTGCCCACTTCGCCTTGACTGCTGCTAGCTGGCTTGACTTCCTAAAAATAAACACAAAGAGGAGACCTGTCACACAGTGACCGGTTCCAGTTGCCCTGCAAAGACAAACATTGACTTACCTTCTCGCGGGAACCCCCTTACCCTGGATGGGGCGCTCTGCCACTGATTTCATCCGTCCGCATCTGAAAGAAAGCTGAGACAAAAGTCAAAGTGCTGCAGGGTAACTTCACAGCTCCAGACATCTTGTGTCAATCTAGGAATACCCTCTAGACTCCAACTACACCCTACATGACAAATTTCAAATTACAGGGGCCTGGGACTCGGCCTTTTACACCTACACCCAGGCTGGGCAGCAGGGCAGAGCAGCTCCGGGACAACTACACCCAGACACCCGTGACACACAAGACAACAGACGAGGGGACACAATGGCGAGACAAAACTCTGGGCCACAAGAACGGCCGCAAGGACCGAGAGAACGCGGAACGAGATGAGCCGGGTGAGAATGAAGGCGAGCTGATGAAGCTCGCAGAACCCGGGAGGAAGAAGATGCTGATGGAATGACAAACTCCAGCAACTGCCAAGACGGATGCCCGAGAATCTGAGGGCCACAGCCCCCTACCTATCTCTGTGTTTCTTCAAGACCTAAGCCGCAACAATGGATCCTCGCGGCGCACGGCTGTTGACACAGCTCAGAACAAGACCTCTAAAAGACATCCGATCGGATGCTTTTCAAGAGAAACGTGATTCCAAGACGTCTGAGAGCTCCAGAGGCAAAGCTTCGATGGTGTCGGGCTGAGGAGCCCAGAGATCAGAAATGCGAGGAGTGATGCCGGGGTTTCTGGTAAGCCCCCAGAAGAGATAAGGCAAGGCACGTACAACACGAGAAGCACAAAAGACACAGAAGGCACGACGGACAAGTGATGGGACACGCCCCGGGACTGCTCTGTCCTGCACACCTCAGCACTGTGAACAAATGTGAGGCTCTCCCTTCACGAGGCCTAAGGGGCCACAGCCTGGACCTCCCCATCAACAAAGCCGACGCCATAATCCCAGGTCACGCTTTCATCCCCTCTGCAATTCGTAGCCTTCGACTTAGCTCTCAGATGCCCGGCAGGGTGGATCAACACGGAGCGCCAAGGAAGGCCGCCTAGCCATCCGGGAAGTTCCTGCCATCCCCAGGCTGCCGTCTCTCGGTCAGCTACAATAAATAAAACACAAAATCAGAGGCTGATCTTTGCAGGCCATCAGCCAAAACCCGACAATTCCGCTACTCACGGTCTCCTGCGCACGCCCACGTCCTGAGGCCGCGCGCTTCGGCCACGCCGGGAGCCGGACGCCGTCGTCACAGGGCGCACCTGAGTTAAGAGAAGACAAAGTGATGCGGCATTGCTGAAACTCAAAGGGACCCTCGCTCCTCCTCCCGACATCCCCAACTCACGGCAACCCCTCGGCCCGTTCCTGAAGGCCACAAACACGACCCCTTTACGTGGAAATGGCTCCGTCTCACGGTCCCGAAAAGCTTCCGCCAGGCTCACGGGAGCGGTGAAACAGCTGTGCCGGCCGGTTGGTTGGCGAGGGGATCTCAGCGAAACGCGACTGGACCGCCTAAAACATGCAAACAAGATGGGACGCTTGGCATTGCACCAGAAACTGAGAGCCCAGCGATAACAACAGCTTCCCTCCACCGGTCAATGCTCACCTTGCCCACTTCGCCTTGACTGCTGCCAGCTGGCTCTACTTCCTAAAAATAAACACAAAGAGGAAACCTGTCACACAGTGACCGGTTCCAGTTGCCCTGCAAAGACAAACATTGACTTACCTTCTCGCGGGAACCCCCTTACCCTGGATGGGGCGCTCTGCCACCGATTTCATCCGTCCGCATCTGAAAGAAAGCTGAGACAAAAGTCAAAGTGCTGCAGGGTAACTTCACAGCTCCAGACATCTTGTGTCAATCTAGGAATACCCTCTAGAATCCAACTACACCCTACATGACAAATTTCAAATTACAGGGGCCTGGGACTTGGCCTTTTACACCTACACCCAGGCTGGGCAGCAGGGCAGAGCAGCTCCGCGACAACTACACCCAGACACCCGTGACACACAAGACAACAGACGAGGGGACACAACGGGGAGACAAAACTCTGGGCCACAAGAACGGCCGCAAGGACCGAGAGAACGCGGAACGAGATGAGCCGGGTGAGAATGAAGGCGAGCTGATGAAGCTCGCAGAACCCGGGAGGAAGAAGATGCTGATGGAATGACAAACTCCAGCAACTGCCAAGACGGATGCCCGAGAATCTGAGGGCCACAGCCCCCTACCTATCTCTGCGTTTCTTCAAGACCTAAGCCGCAACAATGGATCCTCGCGGCGCACGGCTGTTGACACAGCTCAGAACAAGACCTCTAAAAGACATCCGATCGGATGCTTTTAAAAGAGAGACGCGATTCCAAGGCCTCTGAGGGCTCCCGAGACAAAGCTTCGATGGTGTCGGGCTGAGGAGCCCAGAGATCAGAGATGCGAGGAGTGATGCCGGGGTTTCTGGTAAGCCCCCAGAAGAGATAAGGCAAGGCACGTACAACACGAGAAGCACAAAAGACACAGAAGGCACGACGGACAAGTGATGGGACACGCCCCGGGACTGCTCTGTCCTGCACACCTCAGCACTGTGAACAAATGTGAGGCTCTTCCTTCACGTGGCCTAAGGGGCCACAGCCTGGACCTCCCCATCCCCAAAGCTGAGTCCATAACCCCAGGTCCAGAGTCCCGACCCGGCACCCCGATTTCAGCCCCTCTGCAATTCGCAGCCTCCGACTCAGCTCTCGGATGCCCAGCGGGGAGGATCCACATGGAGCGCCAAGGAAGGCCGCCTCGCCATCTGGGAAGTTCCTGCCATCGCCAGGCTGCCGTCTCTCGGTCAGCTACAAGAAATAAAACACAAAATCAGAGGCTGATCTTTGCAGGCCATCAGCCAAAACCCGACAATTCCGCTACTCACGGTCTCCTGCGCACGGCCACGTCCTGAGGCCGCGCGCTTCGGCCACGCCGGGAGCTGGACGCCGTCGTCACAGGGCGCGCCTGAGTTAAGAGAAGACAAAGTGATGCGGCATTGCTGAAACTCAAAGGGACCCTCGCTCCTCCTCCCGACATCCCCAACTCACGGCAACCCCTCGGCCCGTTCCTGAAGGCCACCCACACAGCCCCTTTACGTGGAAAAGGCTCCGTCACACGGTTCCATAACGCTTCCGCAGGGCTCACGGGAGCGGTGAAGCAGCTGTGCCGGCCGGTTGGCAAGGACGTCTCAGCGAAACGCGACTGGACCGCCTAAAGCCAGCAAACAAGATGGGAGGCTTAGCATTGCACCAGAAACTGAGAGCCCAGCGATAACAACAGCTTCCCTCCACCGGTCAATGCTCACCTTGCCCACTTCGCCTTGACTGCTGCCAGCTGGCTCTACTTCCTAAAAATAAACACAAAGAGGAGACCTGTAACACAGTGACCGGTTCCAGTTGCCCTGCAAAGACAAACATTGACTTACCTTCTCGCGGGAACCCCCTTACCCTGGATGGGGCGCTCTGCCACCGATTTCATCCGTCCGCATCTGAAAGAAAGCTGAGACAAAAGTCAAAGTGCTGCAGGGTAACTTCACAGCTCCAGACATCTTGTGTCAATCTAGGAATACCCTCTAGACTCCAACTACACCCTACATGACAAATTTCAAATTACAGGGGCCTGGGACTCGGCCTTTTACACCTACACCCAGGCTGGGCAGCAGGACAGAGCAGCTCCGGGACAACTACACCCAGACACCCGTGACACACAAGACAACAGACGAGGGGACACAACAGGGAGACAAAACTCTGGGCCACAAGAACGGCCGCAAGGACCGAGAGAACGCGGAACGAGATGAGCCGGGTGAGAATGAAGGCGAGCTGATGAAGCTCGCAGAACCCGGGAGGAAGAAGATGCTGATGGAATGACAAACTCCAGCAACTGCCAAGACGGATGCCCGAGAATCTGAGGGCCACAGCCCCCTACCTATCTCTGCGTTTCTTCAAGACCTAAGCCGCAACAATGGATCCTCGCGGCGCACGGCTGTTGACACAGCTCAGAACAAGACCTCTAAAAGACATCCGATCGGATGCTTTTAAAAGAGAGACGCGATTCCAAGGCCTCTGAGAGCTCCCGAGGCAAAGCTTCGATGGTGTCGGGCTGAGGAGCCCAGAGATCAGAAATGCGAGGAGTGATGCCGGGGTTTCTGGTAAGCCCCCAGAAGAGATAAGGCGAGGCACGTACAACACGAGAAGCACAAAAGACACAGAAGGCACGACGGACAAGTGATACTACACGCCCCGGGACTGCTCTGTCCTGCACACCTCAGCACTGTGAACAAATGTGAGGCTCTCCCTTCACGTGGCCTAAGGGGCCACAGCCTGGACCTCCCCGTCCCCAAAGCTGAGTCCATAACCCCAGGTCCAGAGTCCCGACCCGGCACCCCGATTTCAGCCCCTCTGCAATTCGCAGCCTCCGACTCAGCTCTCGGATGCCCAGCGGGGAGGATCCACACGAGGACGCCCAGGAAGGCCACTGCGCTATCCGGGAAGTTCCTGCCATCACCAGGATGTCGTCTCCTCATCAGCTACAATCTAGAAGACCAAATATCAATGGCGGATCTTAGCGGCACATCTGTGAAAACCCAGCACTTACCTTCTCTAGAGAATGCCCAAGTTCATGGGCTGCACACTTCACCTCACAGGGAGGCAGAGGCTTGCTTCACAGCAGTATTGGCTGACAGCCAAATTACCACCACCTCAAGGAGGGGAGGAAGACTCTCCAGTCAGTGAGGGACAGGGAACCCAGGGTACCCCAAGGATGGAAACCCCAGCTTATATGACAGCAGTAGGCCCTAGCACCCACTATCTCTTCCTGGCTGGCCCTAGCACCAGGCGTACTGCCTGCAGCTCTCGGGGGTTCTGGCACTCTGCTGCTTTAGGGTTCCTGCCTGCAGCTGTCTCAGGGAAACGGGAGTGTTGTTAGGGCTGGTGTTTAGGGTTCGAATAGTCCTGTACTCTACCTTATATCGAAACCTGTACCCCTTTTATTTTCACTGTTTGTCTCCAGCCCTCGACCTCTGAAGCCCTCCCTCAACCCCTCTGTGTCACTGCCAAGCTCCCCCGCTGAACCCTACAAACTTAGAACCCTACACTTGCAACCGGGGATGCTCCTTATCCATAGGCCCCAAGAGATGTCCATTAGCCCGGACCAGGCAATCCACAGTTGCTCCCTACCCTACCTAAGTTTGGCCCTGAGACAGGGCAGAGGCTGACAGAGCCGAACTCTTTGCGGAGGCTAGGCACGAAGCCCTGCCAACCGCCGCCTCGAGGAGGGGTGGGAGCAATCCCCGGCTGCGGAGGGACCGAGAGCCCAGGGTGGGGCGGGGCGGGAAACCCCCTGTTTCCCCAACCCTACGGATCGTCCCCCCACTATCTCCTGGCTGACCCTAGCACCAGGGGTACTGTCTGCAGTACCAGGGGTTCTGGCACACTGCTGCTTTAGGGTTCCTGCCTGCAGCTGCCTCAGGGAAACGGGAGCACTGTTAGGGCTGCTGTTTAGAGTTTGGAGTGGGGTACACCTGAACTCCACCTTACCTATACCCCTTCTTTTCACTGTTTGCATAGCCTTTTTTTTTCTTGGAATTCTTGTGACAGATTGAGGGCACCGGGGAGGGACTGCCAAAGTGAAATCAAAAGGGAAAAGGAGAAAGATCACCCCTGCAAATCCACACCGGCTCAGCTGTTCAGGTGCTGCTTCCTGGCAAAAAGCTTTGTCCCTCACCACGTCCTTTAAGCGGTGCTCCACATCCAAGTGCATCCAGCTGCTCCCCCAGACCCTATGAGATGCTCTCACCGTCACTCCATGAGATGCCACTGGGAGCCCACCAGAAACTCCTCTCCTCCGGCAGATCCATGCCAACGTTGATTTGCCACTCGTATTTGGCCCTGTAATAATGGCAAAATTGTTGCCCTCCGTCAGGTACGTGTTGTTAGACACAGGTTTTTCCATAGGCATCTTTTCAAGAATGGGGTGCCATCCCTGCTTGATTGCTAAATTATCCATAAATTCTGGAAAACCTAAATGAGAAAAAGAATCTAAAAGACTGGGGAGTTAATATGGGAACCTTTACATCAATTAAACTAATATGTTTTGAAATAAAGTTTATTCTTCCAGTCCAATTGTTAAAAACAACTCGTAAAAATAAAATAACCAAAAAACAAACTGCATCAAATTCCCACCAATATCATCAATAAAATCGCAATACCTCCACCAACCAAGGGGAAAAAAATCTTAACCTAGAAAAAACCCAAACCGCCTCAAAAAGTTTCAACACTGAAACACAACTCATCCTAACACCTCAACTACCTATACTGAAGTAAATTTTCAAGACAAATATTCCCTCTATCCACACCACCAATACCAGATAAAACAAAGTACTCTCATCATAGCACCCTGAATCAAAAACCTAAATTGCCCTAAAATCTTTACAATAATCACAAATTAACCCCAAAATAAAAACTTGAATCTCACTAACAAAGAAAACCCCAAAACAGGTAACACAAAAAAAACCCACACCATACAACCAACTACCAGCAAAACAGATGCTATGCTCTTTCACTAACAGTTGTTATCACATCAGCAAAGCTAAACATAAATAAAAAGCAACCCTGTTGAACTCCACACAACAAATCACACCATTAAAAAAAAAATCAAACCAACTCACTAAACTGAAGACCATTCAACTAACCCTAAACATTAGTAAAAAAAACCCCAAAGCTCTACATTTATAGTAATACATAAATAATTACCAATACTCTATAAAAAAACTTAACAGCTAATTAAAAACATAAAAAAAACCAAACTACTAAAAAGTTAAAAAATACCACCCACAAAGATATACCTATAAAAATCCACCATATAAATGCCTGTCCCCAGAAAGGAAACTAAGAAACACCACAACCGAAAGAAATCCAAACTTATCATCAACACCTAAACCAAAAAGCACAACATTAAATAAATAGAACATATACATTATTATACACCAACTACAAACAAAATAAAATTCTACCATCAACTACTAAAAATCACCTTAAAACCATTCAATAAAAAATTTTCAAAAATTGAAAGCTGCATCTAACAAAAGCCACCTAATTAACACCCAAAACTCAACTAACCAAACCAACCCTACCCAATCTGAACCCTTACATAGAATAAACAAAACCCATTAATCGATATCAAAATCTATTTTAATTGATTCTACCTAAAATACAAACAAACCCATTCATAAAATCATCTTTGTTCAAAAACCAAATTTCACTTAGTATACAACACAAAAAAATCAAACAACACACTGTGTACCACCAAAAAAATCTAATATTGAATAAAAACCACATATAAATGCCTCTGCTTACTAAATATTACTATTACTATTTATATTTACCTGCATCTGTATAAAAACATATCTAAAATTAAAGTACATTAATTTGACCATTAATCCAAAGATATACAATAAAAAATAAAATGTTCTAAAATTACATTATATTATATCCCCATCATGTGCGTTATGCCCAAACATAAATTCTATAACTTTAAAACTAAAAAAGAAAAAATTCGCTGAACATACAATCTATATACAGTACTAATACAGCGTCACCCAAATGCTCTCTCAAATCTATTGTTTAACACAACAAAAAAATCCATTTTTTACTTTTTTAAAATAACTTCTCATTGATTAGTGAATACCAAATAATTGCCAGAACCGTAACAACTTCTTCTAAAACTATTCAACTTTACTCCGATCCAAAAACCCAGGCTACCACCAAAACACCCCACGGCTCAAAAAGATCCACGCCACAGCCCAACTCCAAAAACATCCAAACCATATATGCAGAAAAACCCTTCTAAATCTCCTGAGCTTTTCTCCACAACAAAAAAAATATCTAACGTTATTCATCCTTTTTTTCCTCTTACCTATGCCCTACTTATTAAAATAAACATTTTTTTTCACTTTTCCTCAAAAAAAATTTCCTTTAAAATCAATTAAAAAACGGACTGAAACCTCCCCTCTATTAAGAAACACATTCACTTTAAAACATTTCCTCCCAATTGGTCTCTGACGTTTCCAAGGTTTGGATCCCGTTCCAGTGCACCAGAACCAAATCAACCTGCTCTGGCTCTGGAAACATCAGCGACACCAAACCCAGAGCACGAAGCACCTCGCCGCTCCTACCCCGCTGTCCCTCGGCCCTGCTCTCTCGCGTCCTACGCTGCAGAGCGCTGGGAGCCAGGTTCAGCCCCGAGAATTGTCACATCCATTTCCTCGGACATTCCAGCTTCCACGGGGATATTGCGGGGACCCCCTGCATTCCATCCCCTAGTACAGCCGCAAGACAAAGTTCTCCCCCAGCCCGCGTCTCCAGAAAATCGTGTACAAGCCTTAAACAAGCTCCGAGGTTTGAGAAATACGGTCTGCCCAACAAGCCCAACTCTGCATCTACAGGAAATGAACATCACAAACAGATTCACGCACACCAGATAGACGGGACGCTGTCAGCTTGGACCTGCAATTAACTCGGCAATGGAAAAACCTGAGCTCGAAGCCCTCACGTGAGGGTGCAAAAGGTATTGGACACAGTTTCTAGAAGGCACCACATCGTTATTTAAAGGCGCGGCTCGGCTAAAGAGCAATACCGACAAAGCCCCGAGACAAAAAGGCGGGAAGGTCGGGCTTTTCCCCCTCCCCTCCTCCCAGCGGCTTTTGCCAGCGCACTCTGAAGCTGACGAGCCACGAGTGTCCCCCAGCGGCCCTCGCCGGGACTCGCTCCCGGGCTGGCGCCGCTCCAGGTGCGGGGGGACCGGGGGAGCCACGCGAGCCCCGGCAGCGGCGGCTCTCGGCACCCGGGGGCGGCCCCACGCTCCCGGCCCCGGACGGAGCGCGGCTCCCGGCAGGAAAGCGGCTCCTCCGGCGGGCGGGGGCGGCCCCGGCCCCGGGAGAGCCCGGCCCGCCCAGCGGCACCGGGACCGGCCCGAAGGGACCCCGGCGGTGCCCGAGCCCCGCGCCCGGAGCGGGCGGAGCGGCCGGACGGACACAGCTCCGCGCCGCGGCTCCCGCCTGCCGGCCCGGCAGAGCTCGCCTCGCCTCCACACGGCTCTGTCGCTCCCCGGCAAGATGAAATCAAAAAGGAAAAGGAGAAAAGTCTGCCCTGCAAACCCGCACTAGCTTACTTACTCCGATGCTGCTTCCAGACGCAAAGGTTTGTCCCTGGGCACCTCCTTTAAGCAATGCTCCATGTCCAAGTGCATCCAGCTGTTCTCCCAGACCCTATGAGATAGTCTCGGTGTCGTTCCATGAGATACCCCCGCGGAGCCCACTATAAATGACTCTCTTCCAGCTGCTCCGTGCCCGAGTGAACTGAGGGAAACCCTCCCCCTAAAACAGCCCTGGGCAGGACCCACCTGCTCCTCATCAACCTCACTGCTCACACCTGGGGCTGCTCTGTCCCCTCATCAACCTCACTGCTCACACCTGGGGCTGCTCTGAGCCCTCATCGTCCTCACAGTTCAGTTTGTGCTGTTGCCATTCTAAGAAATTCTAAGAATGCTGTTGCAGGGGCAGAAGGAACTTGTTGCTCATTCCCTGGACAGCTCATTGTCTGCACCTGACACACAGGGGCACCAGGCTTTCCTTGCTATGGATGAGGACACCTCTCCTCCTCCAGGTGCCCAAGGCTGAAAATGGAATTCCACCTCCACAATTCCACATGTCTTGAGTTTCATAATTCCCAATGTAATTCCCCATGGATCATAAGCCATCACCTCCAATTTTTCCTCTAGAATCACTGCTGACTTGCCTTTCTGTGGAAGTGTTTGACACATCGATGCAGAGTTTGGGGGCTTGTTTATGGCTTATCCTGACAAGCACAAAGGAAATCCAAACACCCAGAATTACAGGGAAATATGAATAAAGTTTATAAATATTCCTCTTCCCTGCAACTCCCTGGCATTGACCTCCAACTTGTGACCCTTCACCTTTGACCTTTTACTCTTAACCCCTGATTTTTGACCTTTGATTCTTGACTTCTGCTCTTTGAACTTTGATTCCCTGATAATTGACCTTGGACCACATAACCTTAGAAAATGAACCCATAACATTCAACCTTTGACCCTTTACTCTTGATTTTTGAACCCTGACCATTCACATGTGACCCTTGAAGTTTGAATCCCTGACTTTTCACTTTAACCACTGACTCCTGATCTCTGAGCTTTCCCACTTGACCTCAGCCCCTTGACCTTTGACCCTTCCCCAACACCAATATGACCAACCTACAGTTATTTCAGCACATGAATCCTGCAGTATTTATCTCACTCAGCAGTGTCAATCCCATGTTCAGTCTCTATCCCAGCCCCACAGGGATTATAGCACCAGCCCTAGAGTCCCCTTCTCTGCCCCAGTCATTTCAGCTCTTTATCCACAAGCTTTATTTCACGGCCAGCTCTGTTCCTTCAGCTCCAGATGCATTGCTCCAACTCTGTTGTCTGCAACTTCTCCTGGTCCAAGGATCAGGATCTTCCTCTTGGCTCCAGCTCTGCAACATTTCAGCTCTCCCCCTACAGTCTCTGAGCCCACCCCCGAGTCAATATGCCAGCCCCACAGTGATTTCAGCTCACCCCCTAGAGTCTCTGACCCTGGCCCACAGTCAATAGTCCAGCCCTACAGTGATTTCAGCTCCAGCCCTAGAATGCCTTTCCCTGCCCCAGTGATTTCAGCTCTTGGCCCAGAAGCTTTATTTCACTGCAAGCTCTCTTCTTCCAGCTCCAGATGCGCGTGTCTCCAGCTCTCCTGGCTGCAACCCCTGCAGGTTCAAAAGGCAGAACCTTGGTGTTAGCTTCAGCTCTGCAACAATTCACCTCCTGCCCTAGGGTGTCTAAGCCCACCCCACTGTCAAGATTTCAACCCCACAGTGCTTTCAGCTCCAGGCCTCTGATGCCTTTGCCAGCCCAATAGACACTATGCTTGCCCCACCCATCATTTCCTCAATCCCCCTGACTCTTTCTCAGCTCTAGTTTCTTTTCCATTTTCACTGAAAATCCCAGTGCCATAGAAAATTTCCCAGACCTACAGTGGCTATCCCTGATCCAGACAATACCTCAGCATCGCCAGCACTTCAGGCGATATTTTACTGGCCCCTTTTCAACTCTTCACATTCTGTTCCATTTTCAGTCACAATACCCAGCCCTAACATCCGTATCATAGGACTACAGTGATTCCAGCACATGGATTCTACAGTCTCTGTGTCAGCCCTACAGTTTCATTCCCATTTTCAGGCTCTATTCCAGCCGCACAGTGATTTCAGCTCCAGCCCTGGAACTCCCAGGATGCCTCCGTTGGCCCCTCTCAACCAGCAGCTCCCTGTGCAGGTCTGCCCAGGTAACCCTCTGAAAGCAGCCTCTGGCACGAGCCACCCCCTTCTCATCCTCACTGGTCACACCTGGGGCTGCTGCACCTTGGAGTGGAGGATTTTAGCCAGGTTTCTAGCATGCTCATTGCAGGACTTGGTAACTCACGGTCAAAAGAATTTTCTCCTAGCTGCGAAAATAATAATAATAATAATAATGAGAAGGAGAACGAGAAGAAGAAGAAGAAGAAGAAGAAGAAGAAGAAGAAGAAGAAGAAGAAGAAGAAGAAGTAGTAGTAGTAGTCAATATTGTCCTTAAACCTATTTGTCATCTAGAAGTTTGTATGGACTACCTGTCAGCTCTCAGAATATACTACCTAGTGTTTACATCCTTCAAGGTTGTTGAAAGAGAAGTTGAACACCCCGCTGTCTTTTCTTAGGTAGTGAAGTAATCTAATATTTTACAATAAAATTTACTGGCTTCTGGTCTATGATCTATAAATAGTATTTGTTATGATTTTATGTTATTTACAGGTCAGTGTCCTGAGGGTATTTCCACCCTCCCTTGGCCCACTGCCCTGTGCAACCAGGCCCCCATGCCCTGTGGCTGCGCAAGGCACCTGATGCATCTGTTTTGAAGGAAAAGAGTAACAACTGTGTGTTGAAACTTCATACAGTTTCCCTTTGCTGTTCAGTATTTTACACTGTTTATTTTGAACAACAGCGTTCTGATTGTTTCTAGATCAAAGGATATGTACTTTGGGCTTTAATTATTTTTTAATGGTGCCTTATCTCAGGGGAGCTGTGCAGGACTGGGTAGGTCTGATGACTAGAGAGTGTGAATAATATTTGCACAGCCTCTGTGTTTTCAGTGCTCAGTCAGTAACAACTAAAGTGATAAACAAAAGCTGAGGAAATGCAAAAATACTGCTGTCATTGTGCACTTTTTAGTTTAGGTACCAAATTGAAATGTGCAGTGATTTGAAGAAAGCTTAGCCCAACCAGAGTAAAACATCCTTTACTGAACACTTGCAGGATGGAGGTATTCTGAAAGGGAGCCTCTTAGAAATTATTCAAGAAGGTCTTGAAGCACGGCACCCAAAAATGCCTGATGGCTTCACAGAAACTGTAAGCATCTGTTAAAGGCACAAGTATATGAATCTTTTTGTTTTAGAATAGAAATGGCTGGTTAACAAACATCTTGAAGAGTCAGCCACACACATTCTTCCTCCAAAGAATCAGAGATTCCTAACTCCCAGGCTCTGAGATGTAATTGCAGTATGAGGAAGTTTGGGAGAGCTGAAAAGTCACCATAGCAACCTCCTAGCAAAAATCTTCATTTATCCAATGTAAAGCAAAATTTATTTTTATCTGAATGGCCTTCGTGAGCCTGAACGTGTTTTGTGTTGGCTCTCTGCTTCTCTTTATTTCATTGTACTCCTCAGTCACTGCTCTAAGTCCTAAAGGTCACCTTCTAAATCTTCTCATGAAAGTTTTGACTAGAAATGGGTGCAGGATGCCAGTTATCTGATCAGTGTCTGCCTCTGAGTTAAGAAGAGATGCCCTCTCGTAGCACTCCAGACCCTTTGCAATCATCTTCAGTGATGCTGACAAACAACTTGTGCTGAATAATTGATTGCAAGCATCGAAATAAACTGAAAAACATTGAAACAGATAAAAGAAGGTGGAGGAAACAGAAATCATTAGGAAAAGTCCTGTGCAGTTCCTGTTCAGAAGAAAGGCTCTCCATGAGAGAGTTTATGCGAATGATAGAAGCTATGAGAAGCTATGCAGCGTGGATTTGGTGAGATACAGTGTGTGCCAAGAAATTTCCATGGATGTGATCTGCCCATAATAGAAGGAGACCAAGACCTGCTGGTTGAGGCTAATGGGTGGCAGGAGGGTGCTTGGCTGTGGCTGCTTGTCTGCGAGAGGGTCTGTGCAGGTGCACAGGGGGAAGGCAAGGCAAGAGAGGCGCTCCTGAGACATAAACCAGTTTGCTAGGGGGTGCTCTCACTTTTTTGAGGAAAAAATTGAAGTCTGGGGTGTTTAAATGGGAGTAAACAAGAGGAGGAAGACAGATTTGTGAGCAATAAGGTGACAATGGATGAATAGGTTATGTAGGAATGCTGAAGGGAGGGACGCTTCTATTCTGTCTGGAACCTAGAGTGCCTGGAGGAGGAGGGTGCAGTGTTCAGCAGTCTTGGGAGGTTCAGGCTTTCTCTGCTTCCTCTTACATCCCTTTCAGAGCCAGTAAGAGAAGTGAACTACTGGGAGCTGCTGTCAAAACATTTAAGATCACAGTCCTGCAGGAGGTGGCCACCAGGCCTCCAGGGACCATTTTGTCCCTCTGGAGCTAACTCACAAAATTCAGTAGTTGACTTCTGGCTGTCCAAAGTGACAGACACACAGGAGTGTCCTTCTTGGGGGCCACTCTGTCTGAGCCCTCACTCATGAAGTCTTTCTCAGCAGCAAGCAATAATTAGCATTTTGTGAATTTGGCAATGACTAATTAATATCTTGCAGGAGAGGAGAAAGATACTGGTGTTGATCTTTACATTATAGTGTTACATACTACAAATAGAGGCTAGACAGCTATTGTGGGGAATTTTCAACTAGTGTTCTTTAATGCAGTCACTTTTGAAACAGAAATGAGAGTATCTCTTCGGTTCTTTCTAATTTGTGTTTTACAGTGCTCCATATTCTGGACTTTGCTCTGGACAAAACCCATATGACCCTGTGACGTACCAGAGACTGGGAGTGTAATGATTTGTTTCTTAAATGTTATTGCAAAAGTCAACAAATCATTTCTGGAGTAAAGAAAGAGAAGGTTGGAAGCAGAGATTTGTTATCGCAGCAGATTTTTCAGGACCTAAGAAATGTAGTTTCAGAACAGAAATGACTTGCTCTTCATTTCCTGACCCACTGTGAAAACATCGCATCTGACTTTAGAAGACATCTGACAGAAGAAACAGTGTGGAGCAAAAATCTACCTGAATTTCTGTGCTACGCAGGGAGGTGAGTTTTTGAGCAGAGCCTTTAAAAAACTATGGTGTTTTCAGAAGAAAATATGAAAATATGTGGGAAGTCCTACTTAGGTGCCACAGGCTGGGAGCGTAATGTTTTATTCCTTAAATGTTACTGCAAAAGTCAGCAAAATATTGCTGGAGTAAGAGTGTAGAAAGCTGGGAGAAGAGATTTGTTGTCACAGCAGTAAATGGAAAACTGGATGACATTTCCTAACATTGTAAGTTAAATTGTAAAGTGCAATTTTTAAAGGAAATTGAGAGAGTTGTTATTAGTTGTTATTAGCTCAGAGGTTTTTCTCATTTTCTGGTGTTCATTTTACATGTCTGAACACAAAGGAACAGCTTCCATTTTGCCAGTGGGCAGGGTGCTGTAACCCTTTGTGGGGAGCCCCAGGCAAGGGCTGTGTCTGATGTGAAGCCAGGCGACTCCACTGAACGGAGCTTGGCTGCCTTAGACCATTTGAGGATCTAGTTCATCCCTCACAGGAATTTTTTGTAACTCATTAATAGGTGGAGATTTCATCCAGTGTGGTCCTAAACCAAGATTAAGTCCTTTCTTTGGTGCCTGGTGAAGTGAGTAGAGGGAGCAGAGCAGCACAGGAGAGCTGCAGGGCATGGGGAGGGAGTCGGGCTCTCAGCCATCAATGCTGCCTGTCCACTCTGTTGCTCTGGTTTAAGTATAGTCGTTTTGGAAGAAACTTTAGTCAAACTGAAGCACAAAACAGAATAAAGTCCTTCCAGTTTAGACTGGCATATTTGGATTTTAAGTGTTTGGTGTAAGCTTATACCTTGCCCTTTCTCAATTATAAGCATGATCCCAGGGCTTAAATATACTGATGAAAATTTGCTTGTACACAGAGCCCAGGGGTGAGAACAAATACTTTTACCGGCTGTGCTGTCCATGAGCAGCTTTGTGTCCTGTTTCTCCCTGTGTCCTTCGGCTTGTCTGATGCTGTGTGGTTTACCATCCCACCAGAGTCTGTAGGACATAACTGCTGGTCAGCACACCCATCTTAGTGGCTCTGGCAGAGCTTTCTCCTCTTGTTTTCCCTACATTTTAAAGAACTTCACCCCTTTGTCAAAGCAGACTGGAAGTTGCTAACAGGTTTAGGGTTGTGACAGATAAACAGAACACATTCAGTGTCGTCGTGTAAACTTCATCTCTTTTAGAAACCAGCAGAATCTAGAGGGTTTGTGTAGCTGTGACCTTTACAGAGATGACTGATCTAGTGACTCAGCCTGGTCACAGGGAGCGAGGACTTCTGGGCTCCTGTGCTGTCAATGCCATTCCAGCACATTCCAGGAGCAGTTTGAATTTCTCAACAAAGTGAGTAGGAAGGGGATGCTCACCAACCTCTCTTTTTCAGAAAATGCCTAGAAAATGAAGAGGTTCCTGTGTCGGCCTGAACAGCACTCTGCTAAAAAGGTTTTTTGCATCTTGATGGCTGCTGCTCGTCTCTTTCTCCTGACAGGTACAGTAATCCCGCTCAAGATTAATCGCATGGGTGCTGCATGGATGCCAGCATCAGGCTCTGGGCATCCCCCAGCCCAGAGAGTGTCTGATGGTGTCCTGGTTTGTGCACACACAGTTTATCCCTACAGGAGCCCACTTTCCTTGTGTTCTGCTCTAGAGCAGCAGTTCTTATTCTGGCCCTTTTCCTTCAGCCATTACCGGGGTTCCTGAAGCATGCTGGCCAGAGACCTACAAGTCTGGACACGATGCATACCATCTCCTGGGATGCTGGTTCAGTCTGGGCTGCCGATGAGCCAGTAAAAATAAGAAAATGCATCAATGAGTGAAATGTCAGGTTTTGATTGCATTACAACCATCATCCATGTTTGGAGGAGAAAAGGCTCGTGGTTTTGTCATTATTCACTTCTTTCCCTCCTGGGTGTCTTCCGCATTTCTCCATTTTTTTTTTTCTAGTTTTACTTTGGTCACAGTAAAATAGGAGCTGTGTGCAGTTGCTACTCAGTGTCTTGGGAAAAGCACAAAGCTACTGACAGAACCAAGTTCTGCAGTAATAATTCAGGCCCCGAGTTCAACACAGTAAGCTCTGCATCATGAACACGCTCAGCATCCTTTCAGTCCACCATAAATCCCAGACAAACAATAACGAGTTCTATGCTGGTTTTTGTATTTATTTCTTTCACATCTCTTTAAGAATAGTGCAGGGCACAGAGATAATTCATGCCTCTAAAATGCACCCTGTAGGACTGGGGTCACTTCCAGCACACAGGGCTGTTGAGGAAAACTCAAACTCTTTCCAAAGAAAACCTTCATAATAAAAAGGCTGAATTAACATCTAGCTCCTGCCAAATCAATCAACTTTTTCTCAGCTTTGGATGAGAAAATCGGACATCCAAACTGATACTGGACCATGTGGACCCTAGAGCTGAACTATGTATTGATTCCTATTTGACATGTCTCGAGGGCTTCCTTTTCTTTTGCGGAGTTAGACTTGTCTTTTTATTGGTAGTGTGGGTGGTCTCAATTAAATTTCAAAGGTAGCAGAAACAAGAAATAGAATAAACTTTTAAATATTTTAATCAACGCAGGGATTATGAGGACATAAGGCAGTTTTTTCTTTGGAAGTGACACTTTATTTCCCTTTTTAACTCTCCCAATGCTGTTTGTTTACAGAAGCACACTATCTGCATGGATTTACTGGGAAGGAATGATAAATGTGTCCAAGTGTGTGTTCTCATCCTCTCACTGACTCAGTCTGCATCTCTTCCTCCCCCTACCTCACCCACACACTGCTTCCTGATTTTCTTATCAACTTTAAATAATCTGAGGGAGGGATGAATATTCAATATCTGAAAATGACTGCTAATAATCTAGAAATATATTCATTGCAGTTCTCTTATTGGTCATTTTTGATGCTCACTGATTGGAAACTATACATATTTACAGGATGCCAAGTAAACTATTTATTAAATTATTAAATCAAAATCCTTGAGTAGGACTTTAAAAAAATCAGTGGTACGGTACTCTCGTGGCTTCAGACCTCACCTGCCATCATGCCTTAGTCTTCTTTCCACAAGCAGAATTACATACATGTTAATTAAAGCAAATGGGGCTACAGGATGCAGGTCACCAGTCCCACACCTGCCTGCTGGTAATGTTCTTTGATGTGTGAGAATAAACAGATGATTTTTTTTTCTTCTTCTTCTGGTGATAATAAGAGAGAAACAAATAAAGTGCTATCTGTGAAGCTGTGATCATGCTTTAGTTTGTCAGGATATGGAAACATAATTCCAAGTGACATTCCTGATCAGAATGGGTTTGGGCTTTGTTTGGCAATTTCTCTGTTGTTTTTTTTTTCCCTAGAAAATTCTTTCGATCCATCCTGCCTGACACTGAGTGATATCATACATCATCTCTGAGGCAATGGTTTTTGAAATATTACACTGATAACAACAGGAACAGAGTGGGGCCTGTGGTTGCCCTCTGCAGATTCAATCCTATCTGGAGACAATCTGCAGCACTGGAACATGCTGGGAGCTAAGTTAAACCCCAGGTGTTCTAATAGTCTGGAATGGGGCTCAATGGATCATATCCTAATATTATGTCTATATTTCTGTAGGAAAGAAAAAAAATATTTCTTCCAGTGATAGGGCATGCCTGGCCTTTCTGCATTCTCGTCTCACTCCCTCTATGGCAGCAGTTCTTAAAAAGGCTCATAATGAGACACCTGTTTTCTGTCAGTTTGAAACCAGGGACTCATTATTTGCAGCATCACACTGGGGATCAGAGAGCCGCCTCTGCAGCTTCGCTCCATGGGAAGACTTATGGGTTTTCACTGCAAGTTTAAGCTGTGGAATTGAAGTCCCTGGAGATGCTGGAATATCTGCCTTTCTGCAGAGCTGGGGCCCAGGCCCTTTGTGTCCTCACTGTAGTATAATGTGAGGATGGGGAGGGCTTGGTGTGCATGGGTGGAGGAAAAGCGACATCCCCTTAGTTCTGAATCCTTCTGTTTTCTTTTGAGGAGTTAGTTTCCTTTGTCTCTTGGGCATTTAATTAATTAGATACTTCTGGCTTGTTTTCTGTGTATTTCTGAGTCTGTCAATTGGTGTTAGTGTTGGTAGGTACTCCATGGATGGAACATCCAGGTCGGTCTTGCAGCTTGAGCCCCTGTATCTTCTTCCAAATAAAGAGTCAGCAAATATCCATCATACCAGGTCATCTTCTGACCTACTGCAGGCAATGGGTTTGAAATGGGCAATGTGGCATCTTGCTCCTGGACTTGCCAGTGTCTCAGTGGAAGAGTAAAGCAGAGTAGATTAGTTCTCTGATTTCCAAAGTTTACTGCTATCTCAGATGCAAAAGGCCTGAATTAAGAGGAGATGTCCAAATGGAAATCTAAGATTCATCAAGACTGGGAAAAGCACGTTGCTAGACAGTTTGATCTTTGGAACAGCTGGTCCATCTTTCTTGCTCCCCATCCTATTCTGTGTGTGCAGGATCCTCCTGGCTCAGCTCCCTACCACCTCTGAGCACTTCTGTCTGTTGAGGAGGTACAACCATTTCCTAGATCATGAGATGACACCAAAACACCTCCGAGGAATATTCAGAGGCTGGAGGTCTGAGCTGAAGAATGAAGTTTCTGAGCTCTAGTCTGCAGGAGCCAAATCTGGAGATGACTCAGAGCTGGACTTCAGTCACTTTATTGTCCACTTGCTCCAGTTGGACTCTGTGCTGACTTCATAGCCTGTGGCTTAGTGCAAAGGGGAAAGTAAATTGTCTAGCAAGTAGAAGCTTAGGGACTGTAGCATGCCTGCTCAGAAGGGACTTTTGACTTCAGCTGTCCTTTGAATGCCACAAGACAATTTGAAGTCATTTAGGATAAAAACAGGAGACTTTAAGCTATTACCAGTCCCCGTTTCTGTAATTGTCCATGGATTAATTGTCATTGATTTGAGCGAGTCAGAGATGGACTGTTGTATTTTGAGCATGTGTGAATCTCCTTTACTTGAACTACAGTAGAGAAGACAATGTTTTATGTATGAAGCATGGTCTTATTCTTCTTTCTGACCATGCTCCTTTTTCATAGACATTTGGCTTTGTATTCATATCTTGAATTTATTTCTCTTAGTCAGAGCTGGAATATCAAGTCTCTGATAGTCATGTCAGAATATGAAGTAAAAAACACCAATTACCAGCCTCACAAGGAAATGATACTTCTTCTAGGGCGAAATGTTGTGATCCTGCTTTTCTTTCAGCACTCAAGCCTGTAATGCAATGGGGTGATTTGGTTCACTGCAGTTTTCTGTTGTACATGTGTGTGGAAAAATTCACAATGACAGAGGTTTACATGCAAAAGGAGACAAAGGAGTCCTGCAACTTTATTCAAATAAAGGGAGAGGCCCATGGGACATTTCCCTCCACACCCCCCACCCCCCCACACACCCCCTCCAGTGCCTCTCAAATTGTTGGAGCCTCCTTTTAATCCTATTTTCCTGGCCACATCATCCTCTCTCTTTCCCCATTGGCGGAGGCATTTGAGAGGTACAGACTTCCCAAATTGCCTGCTACATGACCCCCCTAACATGCAACATCGCCCCCCCCCTCCCCCCTTCCTTTTGTATCTCTGTTCTTGTTTAAATTCAGGGATTTTACATGGCTTTGGTTGAACAACGTTCCTTGTCAATTTGTTCCACTCTTCTGAATTTTATGGTTCCTTTCTGTTACTATCTATCTACTGATCTCCGGTCTTACCTACAAGCAGGCTCACACTTCTGTTTGTAGACACACTCATTCCTTTCACAGGTGACAAACATCATCCATTTTCTCCATGTCTGCCTGGTGATGTGGCAGATAGCATGCAAAATGCAAAAGTCATATCTGCTTTGACAAGGTGATTCACCTCAAGGAAAATTAGCTATAAATAAATGCCTGGAATTCTTTGAGAACAACAAGCATGATGGCCAGCATTTAAAATGGGAATCTTTATACCAGGTTATCATTAACCCAGAGACAATGAAGATCAGTGTTCCTTTCATAGGCATTACAAATGCCTTTTCCTGAAGGCTGATGCAGCTTGCATGGGCAAGAAGGAAACACAGATAACTGTCCTCCAACACAAGAAATGAAAAAGGATAAAGGTGGATAAGCTTTGGTTTTCCCTGTGATCTAAATCCCGTTTTCTCCCTAGTTATGCTGTGTTGACCACTCTATAAAGAAGAAAATCCTGTGTGGGTGTATTTTGCCCTTTGCCTTCACCCTCCTGAGGTCTGTGGAACCACAGCAGCTCCTTGTAATCATGACCTTTGCAAAAGGACTCAAACCTTTCTCTCACCTGAACTGTGCTCTTCCTTACGCTTTTTCCAGCGTGGATTCTCAGGCCTTTTATGGTTCTTTCCAGCAGCCTTCAGTGAAGCATCTTCAACAAGGGCCCCCGCACTGCCCCCAGTCCCTCCAGCCAGTACCAATGGTACCGTTCCATGTAAGTGCTCAGGGGGCTGTTTTAAATGTTGTCGTGGTTGTCATTGACACCATAGATGTGACAATTTAAGTCATGTCTTTAAGCTCTCGTTGCTTAGCAAGATGTCCCATGTCAGCAAATCCTCCTGCTTCTGCCTGTGCATTCTCAGCAGGCAGTAAAAAACCAGGACAGTGCACCTCAGGTATGAACCACAGCTTTGTTGATAAGGTGTGGTAATATGACCATGTGTTTGGGCCCTCGAGATCTTTAATAAAATTCCTATTGATGCAGCAATAACATAGATTTGGACACGGCAGTCCAGGGTTTCCCAAAGTGCCTCGGGGCTGTGGGAATGGGAACACAACCGTGGTCCTGCAGAGGAGTGAGGAGATGGGAAGGGGAGCAGCCCCTTCTCTGCAAGCTGCAGGATGTATCTCACCTCTGTCCTCTCCTTACAGTCAGATTCTTTAATGTTTACATGAACTTTTCTATTCTCTACAAAATGGAGAGAGCACCTGATTGCTATGATGCAAGGAGGCTTCTTGAACACTGGGTGAGTAGATTGCTTTTCTCATTCTCATGTGTTTCTAGCAAGTATCACATGAGGACAGCTGGTAGGATCATAGACTACTTTGGGTTGGAGTAGAATGGGTTGGAAGGGACCTGTGTAGGTCATCTAGTCCCACACCCACAGAAAGCAAACTGTTGGAACAACACAGAAATGAGCATCCATGTAACAATTGTGCTGTTTCAGAGTCATATTATTCAATACATAACAGGACAAAATTAAATTCTGAAGGAAGGGAAAAGCATTAAAATTTTGCAAAAATTCTTAGCCACTTTCATTGGGATTTAGAATTTTGATGACAATTCTAAATTTACAAGAAGGTCTAGAAAAAGCATTGATATACCACGTTAATAAAAATGTTACTGTTTTCTTTCCAGTTTAATATCATATTTAATGGAGAAGAATTACTCGTGACAAACTTTAAAGTCAGGTAAGGTTCTGGCTGTGTGGTGGTGTCACCTTGACCAGTCCTTTGAGCGGTCAGGTTCTAGATACCCATTTCCCAGCTGACCAGTCTGTTTGGGGGTTACAGAGAGGAACAAGGCTCACAGACCCCAGGGACTGGCTAGGATCACACTGGCTCTTGTGTGGCATGAAAGGATGTTGTAGCTAGAAAATGTTGTTTGGAGCAATGTTTTCTTGCACCAGATTCCCCTGTTTCGTTCCTTTTAGCCCAATCCACCTGTACTCACATCCAAACTGCGAGCAGCTGAGAGAGATATTTTACCAATTTGTAAAGATGTCACGTCTACAGATGCAGAATTTTGTCATTTTATGTCTGTTTCTTCTCTGACTTCCACAGGCACTGCTTGTTTTATAGATGACAATACAGTAACATGCTGCACTGTTTGCATGTATGAATCCAATTCATAAAACAATAAGGGAAGGTTCTTTGAAATCTGGAAGAAACATATTTTGTCAGAATGCATATAAATTATAGCACTTGGTCCTGGTGGCTTCTGTAGATACACCGATGCTGAATTTAAGATGACTTCTAAGCTGTAAAGTCTGGCTTATTGTGGTCACAAGATTTTTTTTGTCAAGATGGTAGCAGAATGGGGCATGTTACAGTTACATGCTACCATGAGCTAATTGTTCTATTCTCTTTTGTTTTCAGGGATAATTATCCACACCACAGTGCCCATAAGAGGACTCATGTATGTAATTTGTTATTTTCTGAAATCTTATAGACATGTATATTTTTCTTACCTCTGCATATAGGATATAGTAG
This sequence comes from Poecile atricapillus, assembly GCF_030490865.1. Lineage (NCBI taxonomy): Eukaryota > Metazoa > Chordata > Aves > Passeriformes > Paridae > Poecile > Poecile atricapillus. Next base: position 20,393,778 of record NC_081260.1, on the reverse strand, counting down.
TTGAAGGGTCTAAATGTTGATGCTATTGTGTTTTGTTGAAATAATTTAATTATCCTCATGAACCCCTGACAGTACTGTAAAGGCTTCTCCCACGTGTCAGGTCCCTGTAACACTTAAAACAAGAGGCTCTGTTTTAATGAGCACACTGGGCTTCTGCTAATTGCTTTCCTTAAAAAACAATTTGTGCCTGTTGATTCTAACCAGTTTCTAACTTTCTGTGTCTTTCCATGCAAGCTGAAGGGGAAGGTAAAGCAGATGTCACAGAGGTAAGGTCATAAACTGTATTTCCATAGTTTGTACTGATTTAATTTCTAAGGGGAGGAGGAATTATATCCCTCCATGGCTCTTTGAGTTTCAGAATGACCAGAAAAGCAGACATGGAGGTCAGAACCACAGGAATGCTTGACTCAGGGAAACGTGTTTGGGCATCCAAGGTTTCCTTTTCACACCCCAGGTCTTGGGAGATTTACAGTGCTTCCACGACAAGGGGTGAGGTTTGTGCTTCCCTGTAAGAGCTGGCCCTGAGCAGGGTCCTTCACTGGGGCCAGAACCGTGAGTGGACAATGCCCAAGAAGGATACCAGGATGAATCCTGCACCTCCTTTGTAGGAAATCCTAATTGCCTTCTGACCCCAGGCTAGGAGGAGGAGGTGAATTCCCATCACCGCCAAGGGGCTGTGGATGGTTTAGAAAGACCATGACGAGTGGTGGACAGCTGTGTGAATTGAAAAAGCTTCAAATACCGCAGCCCTAAGGAGCTCTCACTCATTAGCCCTCAGTTAAATTAGAGGTCCATGAGGTGATCCACCCATGGCTTCTTGCAATTTTCTGCCGTGCCTTAAGCCACTTGAAGATGTCCAAACTTTCCAAACTTTCCAGAGTCAGCAAAAAGAATGAAAGCTGTTCTGAGAAGTGAAATCCACCAGAGATACTGAAAGTGGATGGTTAAATCTTGGTTTTCCAGAGAGCCATGGAGTCACAGGGTGCTCAAGCACCTCACTGTTTTAATACTGGCTCTCTGAATTTTAAACATTGAAAAACCCTTACTTGTGACAGAGATGTTCCTTTGCCCAGATAACATTATTAGGAAACCTTTAGAGGCATATACCATGAAACTATAGAGAGATTCTTTTACCTGTATTCCCAATATCTTCTACTTTAGAAAGCATTTCCTCAGTGCTGCACTTATGGTGAGAAAAATACATACATTATCCAATTCAGTGTAATTATCTGGGCTACTCCTTCATTTTGTAGCCACTTCTATTTGTGAAATGTTACTAACATGGCAGCCTTGTTTGTGTATTCTCTTTGTAGCTATGCCTGTAAGGTCACTGTAAAGGCCCTGAAAAGACAAGAAGTCTTGAGTCTCAAGATCAAACAGTTGTTGAATGACACTTACAAAGAGGGAACATTTTCCCTGTATGTGAAACCTGAAGATGTGGCTGTGAAGTCAATAGGTAAAACTTCACTGAAATCTCATCGGAAATCGCATACTTTGTAATTCTGTCTATAAGTATTTTTTATCAAATGTCTGTTCTGTGGACAGGGTAGGCTAGAAAACATCCTTACAAGTAACCAGACTGACCTTGTGTGGTGTACAGTCTGTAGAACATCATGCAGTGACAGCGATACCAAAAACTTGGGTTCTAGACAAACAGAGACAAGTTCAAACATGAATCCTGGAGCCCAGGCAGGTCTGAACCCCTTTGCAACAAAGGCAGAGTAAAGCTGATGCAGCTACAAATCCAGGACCTCCTGGTGGTGGCGAGTACCCCAGGGAGACTGTGAAACCAAACAACCAAACCAAATCTACCTGCCAGCGTTCTCTTAATGCCTGTGCGTATTGGACCAATTCTCAGATGGAAAGTAAGTACTTTGTTGGTTTGGTTACCATCTCTGTTCTTCCTTAAAATACAGGAGTAAACCAGAGGTGGGAGCTAAGAGACTATACATGAGATTCAAAACTACATTTTATAGCAACAATTTACAAAATATCAGTTGGAGATGATAAATCAACAAGCCTGGAGGAATGAGGGGCAATGTGAAGCTCTTTCTGTTCGATTAGAGAAGCCTGAAGGGCATGCTATCACTGAATATGGTTTGTGATGCTGGAAACTCTCTACCTGAGAACTGACCTTGTCAGACGAAAGAGAAAAAATTGCAGAAGAGATTAAATATTTAAACAACATGTTTTCTTATAGACTGTAAACCTGTAGAATGCTGATCTCCAGTCTGCAAATCAGAACTCATTCCCATCAGGAAACCAGGTCCACAGGACAGCTGGGTCCCTGGGTGTCTGGAGGTGGGGGGGGTGGGGTGGTGTCTTCTTTTTGACTATTGAATCTTTGTAAAGAGCTATTATTTATTTCCTTCTTAGCACTAGTGGGTTGTTCAGAAAGATCTTCGCTCATGAGGTACAAGGGGAATTATTCCTGGCCTGTAACAAGTCCAGCCTCTAAGACAGAAGTCAGCTGCAGGAAAAACCCTCTGCAGTCTGCTCAGAGGAGCTGGTGAGTGACAAGACATCTTGTATTGGTTCTTCCATGGAAAACAGGGGAGAGCAGCAGGTTTTGTAATGGAAAATCAGATGGCAGTCTGCCACAGCACACAGCAGTGCTGCGCCAAGGAAGATGCAAAGAAATCCAGGTCTGGTCCAGCACAGACTGCAGGAAAAGGGTGCGGCATCATTCCCATCACCTGCAGGGAGAACCTGCTGGCACCACAGAGACCTGATGCTGCTTGGGCAGGAAGGGGAAACCTTGCCCCATAGCATTTTGTGCCTTCTCTTAATGGCTCCTGCCCTCCAGTACCTCAAGGTGTGTTTCACATGGCTCTGGCATTTGGGCTCTGCCCCCCCTCTACTGGGTGAGTGCTAAGTCAGATCTGACTTAAAAGTCCATTTAAAGTTGGGTTAATGAATTGCATTCTTAGCTACCTGAGCGGGAAATATGAGGAATATCATGGTTATCTATGTTTTCTTGTAACAATGTGCATTGTTTTCATTTTTCAGTGAAATTAGTATTGAACTTGAGCAAGCTTTTTGGAAGAAACCAAACATGACTAAATGCAAGTTACTGGAAAAACTTCCAAATAGTATTCTAGACCTCCAAAATATCAAGCTAACAGAAGGTATGGCACCAGATACTGCAGTGACACAGTGAATCACACCAAAAATAGTTGTATTGGGATAATGCTCACCTTGCACATCTGAAGAAGCAATAAGATTGTTTTTGTGCATCCTGCGCATCTGGTGATCTTAAAGGTTTTTTATTGTTGATGAATTATGCAAGTGCTTACAAATTTTCTATCAAATCCCCTATTCTCAAAGCCTACACTTAGATTTAGAGCTAAGTGAGTAACTAGTGAATAATGTGGCAAGTTTTGCCTGCTTATACACTCTGTTATCACATCAAAACAGCTCACAGTACCTCATGGAAAGAAGCACAAATCAGTGCCTGGAGTTGAAAAGCTGGTGCTGTAATTCATGTAAGCTATGAGATTACCTCTACCACCTGTTCATACTTTTTTTTAAACTATGCCAAACAGTGCGAGTAGTTTGAATGGTGAACAAACTCAATACCAGAGCTTATCCTAATCCTCAGAATTGCATCAATTAATAGGTCATGGAAAGATATCTGGAGTTGCACACAGTCTGTCTGACTCCCAGGGTGTAAAATCTGCTTCTATACAAAAATTATAGAAGGCTGATGAGATGATGAATGGCAAATACAAATACAGAATTTGCTTTTGCTGCTGTACCAGGTAAGCAGCATTAGGGACAGAGGCAGATCATGTAATCATTATTTGGAACTCACAAATTCTTGTAAACAGCCAAGTTAGAACTAAATATTATTTGCAGATAGTATTTATAAATTCAAAAGCAGGTGACAGGATTCTTTTGAAAAGTACAGTATTTTCTTTAAAATACAATCTGAGATATGCAGATTTTACTTAGAAGTTTTTACTGGTTCCATTGACATGTTGAGGGTTTATTGACTAATTCTTCGGACATAAGTTCGTAATAGATCAGGAGCATTAGAGAGACGCATGTAGATGTATGGTGAGACAGAGAGCTATGCCACATAAGTCATCTGCACTTCCTTTTTTTTCAGAGAATGCACAAGATGTTGTACAGCATATTTTATACCTCTTGCCTGATGCAACACTGCATGCAGAAGAACTAGAAATCATTGCAAGGAAAATTTCTGATATCGTAGAGCTTGCAGATATGAGTGTGACACTTGCAGAGACTGTGTTGTCTATACTAGACTATATTCTGCTGCAAGAAATAGAAGATGAGAACTTTAGAAAAATAACTGATTGGTAAGTAAGACAACTTGTCCAGAAGAGGCTTCCTAAGCTGAAATGGCACCATGGTGTAATTTATTCAGTCTATTAAAATATCATCACTGCAGCTAGCAACTTCTGTGCTTTGATCTTAAACATATTTGAGGTTTTACCAGCAGAAATTGGTTATTGTGTGGTCAAAGGTGCTTTTAGCAGAACCTATTCTGCAGAAATCCCCATTCCAGTGTTGATCCCTGTGGGCATCCCAGCCTGGAAGCAGCCCAGGGATTGCCCAGCTGCCACCTCCTCTAGCAAGGACCTTTGTGGCTCAGCAGGGAGGGCTGTGGGCAGTTTAGCATGGAGACACAACTCTCTTCCACCCTCTACGCTTGCTGATAAAGACTTTTTAAACACAGCCATTCAATGTTAGTCTTCAAAATATATACTTAGGGTCCTGCATCCATGATGTGATTCTCACACATGCTAAAATCAAGGTTCTTGACTTTAAAAACACCTCTCCTCTTTGAGGTCTTAAAGGGAACTCAGCTGCCTGGTTTCGAATGCCTGAGCAGAGCACTGTCCAGAGCAGTGCAGCCAACCTTGACAAGGGCAAATGCAAGGACACAGAGTTTACCTATTTGGTGTTTTGCTGGACAAGCCCCTGAGCAGCAGCTCTGCCTTCAGAGTATATCCTGCCTGAGGTGGTGAGAAGTTGGAGTATGGACTTCTAGAGGTTCCTACCAGACTAAACTGGCTCTAATATTTCATCTCCTGGTACAATTAGGTGATTGAAAATAATCAAATTAGCAGATTTTACAAGTTACTGCCTTGAAAATGAAGTGTAGTTTTTGACTGGGTGTGGATTTTGACTTGAGTCTTCTCAGAACTTCTTTCTATTGTCCCCGCAGGAGGGTATCTCCCACCTGCCAGAGGCCACTAAATCGTGCCAACTCAACTGCTCGACACCATCTGTGCCTCTGCAGACAAAGTGCCATCTACCCCCAAATGAACCCATTCTGCTCTAGTGCTTGCTTCTTGTTATCATAAATCAGAGCAAAGACTTTTAGTCTCTTGGGTGTGAATTATGAAACCAGCAGAACATTTCAAGAGTTGCATTTTTGTTTTCTTTCCGTTGCTCTTAAGTATCCTGAAGATGACTGAGGAGATGGGCTATAAGGTTCTCTACACAGAGAGAAATATATCAGTCATAACTACGTCCTTGGCCCTCTTAGTGCTGCGTCCAGATCCCAGCCTGTTTGGAGGACTGGCCTTTGGCATTACCTCCTACAACAGAGGCGTGGATCTCAAGGTGAGAGCCAAGTATCACCTCAGAGACCACAGACTAAACCAGACAATCCTCCTGCTCTTTTGTCTCATTTTGAATTTGACCTGAGGATGGCACGTCTGAGCATGTCATCTCTCTCCTGCAGATCAGTGTACAAGAAAACCCTTTCAGAAAGGCTTTGGCCTCGGTGTTTCTGCCAAAATCCCTGAAGAACTTCCTAGGGATCAAGTACTCTGACCCAGACAGGCGTTCAAAGATCCAGTTCAAGTTTTTTGGCACTACTTCACTTTTTCTGGTAACTACGACTCCCAGTAAACCCTAACACAGCAGGAATGGGCTCAGCTGTTCTCTGTGCCTACAAAAGAAATTCCAACGGCATCATCTCTTCAGGGCACATTAGCATCAGACTGATGGAGGGATGTGCAGGCAAAATGTACTCAGGCAGCAAAACCTTCTCTGAGGCAAGGATGCTCTGAGAGGTGCCTATAGACCTTAACTTTTTTTCATTTTCTGTAGCTGATGTTATTTTAGACCTTCCGCTCTGCAGGAAAAGAACATACCCTAACTTTCTTTGATAGTAAGCATGATGCGTAGCATATGCCAAACATCACAAAAATAATTTCAAGACATAGGTCTCCATTGAAATAACATAGAAGCATGACATGCAGGATTTATGACTATTCTAGTACTTACTACATTTTCTTAAGGACAGGTGGCTATAATTTAGAAAGGGAGACATTTCTTTGAAATGATAGCTCATACAGTGCTCGTACAGCTAAACAATGCTTTGCACAACAAAGGAGCATTCACAGTTGTGTCTCCTGTTTAATGAGCTTAATGATGTACAACCAAATGTTTAAATGTACTGAAACAATTACACAGCTTTCTCAGTCCAGCTGGTGCATCTGAAACTCAGTCCTGCTTTAGCTGATGTGGAGACTGTCCCTGAGCTGCAGCTAACTATGTTTTTTAATGACATAGCAAGTAGCCAAATTACTTCAGTCATCCCATGGAGTTTACCTGATTGCCATTGCCAAGGAATATAGTTTAAAAAAAATATAAAAATGAGAGCAAGAAAGAGCTTGGATTCATTCTGCATGTGTGTTTTTTTTCCCCTGCAGGATGACAGTTTAACGATGGAGAGGTTGAACACTTACGTTGTGAGTGCCAGCATTGAAAATGCATCAGTTCAGAACCTTAACGAGCCTGTGACTGTTACTCTCCACCACATAGACCAGAACAGGGTAGGTTATGTTCATTTCATCAGGGACAAAGTGAGACAAAGCTGACTTCACTTACCCTTTCAATAAACTGGGAACAGGACAAATAAACTTAAAACACTTTGCTGCCTGACCTCTCCATGATACATGGACCCAAACTTTGACTGACCACACAGATCTCACTGTTTAATAATTCTTGCAGGTCGCTAAAGCTTTTGTCTCCACTCTAAATCCATGCTTAGCAACAAGGAACATTTTTATTGTTTCCTTTTTGGCAAATAGTTTATTTGCCAAAAATAGTAGATTTTGGATTGGACTGAAATGATTTATCCTTGATCTGCATTTGGAAAATTGGTTATGTCATCAAAGGAGAGGAGCTTAAAAAACCCCAAAACCTTGAAAAGATGTTTTCAAAATCAAAGTGTTTTGTTTTGTTTCAGGAACTTGAAGTCTATTTTATTTTTAAATGGGCATGGGTAAAATTTATTGATTGAATTCCTCCTTAGCATATTTGTGCTGCCAATGTTTAAGGCCCAGCATCCACGTATTACAAACCCGAGGCAGAAGAAAATTTTTCGATAAGCTGAACTTGGTTCAAGTTTGAGTTAATGAGGACTTGTAGTTGCTGCTTTCATGGCAAAATGCTCTTTCCATTAGCAAATATATACCCAGAAATTTCACCTAGATATCCCCTCTCTTCTGTCATTTTTACTCCACCAGGCCATCTGGCACCTTTCATATTTTTTCCTTGACCTTTTAAAATTATCTTAATTAAATATTTAATGAGTTATCATCCAAACCTACATCTTTGGCTGTGTGCCTAATTACATATGACAGCCTACAAATCACACAATAGCTTATCTGTTAGACTGGCTTCCTGTAAACTCTGTGTATTTTTAAACTTTATTAATGATGTAATAATAATAAAAGTAAATGAATCTGTGCCTTGGAAAAGTTTGCTGCAGCATTATGAGTAATAAACTAGAATGTCCCCAAGAGAAATCTTTGCACTGAATATCCATTTACACCTGTTCAGCTCTCACTTGTCTTCCCTGCCTGGTTTCAGAGAGGGGAATTACTGAAAATCTAAAGTAAACATTTCTTGTAGGGTTTTTGGTTTTTTTTTAAGGTATCAAATCTCAGGTTGTTATTCCAGGTCTTAGTCATAACTTCACCAGTAATTTGGTGTGACATCTCAGGCACCACATGAACCTGATGAGATTAGACACAGAAATTGGCCTCAGGTGAATGATTTGTCAGATTTGCTGCTGTCCTTAAAAGACTACAACGTATTGAAAGATACACGTAAAACTGGGGAAAATCACTATCTCGCAGGATTTCCCTTGGTAAAGGGGAAGGCAAAAAGTGTGACTCTGCTAGTTTAGTGCCACAGGTGAGATGGCCAATATCCTGGCTGGCTCCCCAAGCCCAAGTGTCCAGCTGCCCCTGACCTCGTGGCATCTCCACTCACGCACAGACCCCCTGCAGCACCGCACACAAATAATCATGGACATGAGTGGGCTTTGCTGCCAAGCAGTGCAGGGGAAGTCAAATCCAAATGACTTGGTCATACACCCCAATCAGAGGTGAGATACACCATCTGAAAGTGCAGATGGAGCGCAGATGTCCTAAATAAATGTCACAGCCTCCTTTCTTCTCTTTCCAGGGCAATGCAGCAGTGCACTGTGTCTTTTGGGACTTTGGGAAAAACAGTAAGTGTTACTTACCGAGCTGGCTCTGTCCCCAGCATCGCAGAAGCTTTGGCTTTTCGACATTGCACCTGGAAACCTGAGTTTGTGCTGCTGCTTTGTGTTGATGTCGACACCTCAGTACTCAGTGTTATCACCAGGGATATGGGTATGACATTGTGCAGTGCTGCCTCTACATGATTAAGAGGACTTCACCTAAGAAAAGGGCAGAAATGCAATGAAACGTCAGATGAATTCTTGCCGTGACTTCGGGGAATACAACAGGGGCTTTGCTGGGGCCAGGTCTTTAAAATGGCTCAGACAGTCACAAGACAGAGAGAGATAATTGTAAATTGGGTTAACTCAGAGCATGCGGGAGAGGTTTCCTCCTCTGCAATTACTAGGAGTAGAAATTATTCATTTCTTTTTAATCAGAAGCTTAGCTTCTGAATATGTGATGCAGACTACATAGATAGGGTCATAACGTTCAGTCTTACCAGTGACTACTTCAGCGCTGCGCTCTACCTAAACAAATCCTCTGCCCTGTGCTTGTTTCTTTTCTTCTGTTTCCACCTCCTCGAGCACAATGTAGCCCAGCACTGGGTCTTTATCTTCTTTCTTTCTTTGTGTGCAGATATGTAAATGACTCTAAATATTTTTTCATTCCACCGAAAGCTTTCATCCAAATTTTGAGGTTCTCAGGTGACTACAGAAGATGTGTTTTCATGTGAAATCTCACTTGTGTGTTGCTAAATGACCCTGCAATCTGTACTAACTTGAGCTCATCTTCACACACGCTGTGTGCTGCACAGCTATACATGATGGAGGATGACTAACTCTGCTTAAAAATCCTTTTTCTCTGTTGCACAGATGGACTGGGTGGTTGGAATACAACGGGGTGTGAAATGGAATATACAGATATGAATTATACAATCTGTTTTTGTAACCACCTTACCCATTTTGGAGTCTTACTGGTGAGTACTCTGTGAGTCATCTCCCAGAAAGTCCCGTGGCACTAAACAAAGTCATCACTAGTTTTGGAAAAGAAATGGGAGATGCATAGCTATACAAGCTCTTAGATGTCTGCAATTTTGCCAAAATGAGCAAAAACAAAAAACCCAGTTATGATAATTTGACGGTGTAAAGTCCTTTAAGTGTCACTTGCTTCAAGGCAATTTTGTTTTACATATGTAGTTTGTACTTCGAAGTGTAACTTAATCAACCTTAATGTGTTATTTAATGTGTTGGAAGTACTGTGTTAAATTTACTAACTGCCAGTGACAACTAATGACATTACTTTTTGAAAGTTTTATCTATGCTTCATCAGAAAGTGAAGTTTAGTATAAATATGGGAGATCTCATTATCTATCACCTCTTATTGTGTGCTAGAAAACTGTCTCTAAAAGCAAAATGTCAAAAGCTGGGATGACTGCCTGAGAATGGGCTGCAACAAAGGCAAAGAGACAGGGGAGTTCTAGGCAAACCAAGTAGACTAAATTGGCTATTCCCAGTAGGATACAGCCCACACGATGGGGTGAGGCCCCACCTTTGCCTTTGGATGTTTCCCCTAGAAGTCAGCACGACCCTGCTCCAGAGGCAAAAGCCCTCCTGGGAGTAAAACTGTGGCTTTACAGAAGGGAATTGAGATTCAGATCTCAGACACTGGTTCGAGTTCCAGACATTTTGTCAAGTTTTCATTCAAGCAAGAAGAATTCAGTCTGAGTTTCAGATCACACCTCTTACTGTCACTTTGGTAATTAGTACAGCTACAGGTCTTCAACAGCACCATCCATGGGACATCAGAGATGTAGGTTACCAGTCTGTGGTTCAATGTTTCATGAAATAGAAGAGAAGCTGTTTCAGGGAACAACAAAATCCCCTCAATGTTCCTCCTGGTAGCAGCTGTGGAGAAGCAAGGCCAAGCCTCCTGTCTAATTTTCCAGTGGTGCTTTCTGGACAGGGAGGATCTACTATGCTCCAAGACATTTAGCAGGTTTGTGCAGGTCCCAAGCATGGCAGCTGCCACTGAAACAAAGTAGTTTCTCCTACAAAGTGAGCTCCCAGTGGAATAATTTCGGTAAGATCCCAGAATCCATGTTTGTCCTTTCTGAAGAACATCTTTTCTAGCTTTATGCCTTATTGCTGGATACTTTAAATACTGCTGGTTAATTTACCATTTGCTAGTTTGGATATTCTGTGGGACTATACAATAAGAAACACATAAATATATTAATGGAAAATCTCTAAAAGTAGCAGTAAGCAGTACAGTAATTTCACAATGTGAAAGTGTGGAAGGGAATTTTCTAAATCCATCTTGGCAAAAAACAGTGTTTCTTTATCTTGTAACACAGGACTTGGCCCGGACAGAAATAGGTGTCACGCATGATCATATATTAACTCTGATAAGCTATGCAGGATGTGGTGCTTCTTCCTTTTTTTTGGGAATAACGCTCATGACATACCTAGCCCTTGAGTAAGTCTGATCCTTTCTCTTACACTGATTTTAATATTTTGGCAATAAGGAATTTGCAGCAATTATCAGAATGTTTGTTAATATTTGATGCTGTGATGCATAAGAGGGAAGACTGAGAGCTGACAATATAAATATTGCTTTATTTTGACGTCTGTTGTGAAATCAGAGAGATTTGAGTACTCATACTTCAATACAAGCACCTGTCTGAACTGTTCAGCAATCTTTATGTTCCTAAATTTCACAAAATCATTGCATATTTTGGATTGGAAGGGATCTAAAAGGCCCTCTAGTTCCAACACCCTGCCATTGGCAGGGACACTTTCCACTAGACTGCATTGCTCCAAGCCCCATCCAATCTGGCCTTGAACACTTCCAGGGGATGGGGCAGCCACAGCTTCTCTGGGCAGCCTGTGCCAGGGCCTCCCCACCCTCACAGTAAAATGTCTGTAAAGACTAAAAATTTCTGTAATTTCAAAAATTTACCCCTGGACATGGGTGAGATATTACATCAAGAATCTGGAATATTCCTGGGTATAGGCTGTAAATTGGATGATAACCTTGTGGACTTGCCCTTCTTTTTAGGAAGGTGAGAAGAGACAACACCTCAAAAATCCTCCTCAACCTTTGTGCTGCACTGCTGATGCTGAACATGGTCTTCCTCACCAATTCCTGGCTGACCTCATTCAACCAGCCAGGCCTCTGTATTACTGTGGCCATGCTACTCCACTATTTTCTTCTTGCAGCATTCACGTGGATGTGCCTGGAGTCTGTCCACTTTTATTTGGCTCTTGTCAAAGTTTTCAATGCTTATGTCCCAAAATACATCCTAAAATGCTGCATTGCTGGCTGGGGTAAGTAGACTGATTCCCTCTTCACTTCTGTGCTTGTCAGCTTCTCTCAGATTGGGGCATATTTACAGAAGTAAGTGAAGATACTGAGCTAGCAGAAATGCAATCCACACCCTGCGTTACAAGGATGGATGGATCTCTTCTCCCAGGCTGTTCAGCTTAAATTTCTTCTGTGCCAGGAGACATTAGCAGAGAATGCTTGTTGGTCCTTGCACAGTCATATGCAACTGAAAGTGGGTGTAAGGCACTGCTTTCCTACCCCTCTTCTCTTTACAGGATGATTTATCATGGTACTTCATATGAGTGGGTCTGACTGTGGCAGTAATGCTACCCACAGCCTTCACCCCTGTGTGGGGATGCTCAAAGGTGATTTTACCTCTTTCTCCAGGCCTTGTGTCCATTTCTGGCATTCTCTTTCGGATTCCCATGCACAGAGTGGATTTGGCTTTCATTCATCGCTCTCCCAAGGAATTCCCTTGACAAGTATCAGAGACTTGTTTGGGAGAAACATACCAAAAAGAACCCAAATTTGGTTCACCTGTTAGAAAAGGTGTTATCAGAGGCACTGACCTAGATCAGAATTTTGGCTGTATTATTTGGGTCACCATTAGATGCTGTTTTAAGTTGGGTTTTTTTTGTTTTTTTTTTTGCTCTTGCATAGTGTGCAGCGTATTATCATGCCTATCCTCAGATCTGATGTCACACAATTGTTCTCAGGGGCAGCCATCCTTGGTGGTGCTCTTGACAGTAGCTTCTCTCTACAGAAAAGCCAGAACTGAAAAAAATCTGGGAAATATGTGGAAGTGAAGCCTGATAAAGCACTGCCTGGGAAACATCTGTCTCTTTGAGTTCTTAACACAAAGTGCTGTGGTCTGCTTGTCCTTCGACAATCAACTTTTGTAATAATCAGTTGGTTTTATTTTACCAGATTGGATCCCTTCTGGAGATGTTTGAAGACTCACAAACATTTTGCAAACACACATATTTTTATGCCTACTCATTTGTAATTTGCATAAATAAGGAGATTAAACCTGCTATGCTACACATATAATTACACTTGTTTCGGAAGGAGCTTTGGGGGTGGAATTTGATCCAAAGGTGCACACATCTGCTGTAAATTATGTATCAGAGATTATCTGACATCTTTCCATATTCCCAATTTTTTATTTTGAAACAAACTATTTATTTATCTTTGCTTTCCACATTAGGAATACCAGCTATTGTAATTGCCTTTGTGCTCATTATAAATAAGGACTTCTATGGCAATGGGTCGCTCTCTGAGATCCATCCTTACAGCAATTTGTAAGTATAATACTTTAAGCTTTTTGATGGTCACCAGAGTATTTGAAAAACACAAGAAATAACTAGAAATAACTCACTTTTGTCTCCTCTCCCCCATCTTCACCCTCTCCTTTTAGTGGTTCTGGTTTATAGGAACATGGCTACTACATGAAGTAATTTTCATATCAGTGAATTGGGCTTGAGGAAAGGGATGGTTTCTGTCAGGCAACTTCATTTATATTTTCTGTGAAATTCTTTCTTTGCATTAACCCAGTCTAATGGGATATTTGCTTCTGCATGTTCTGGGTTTCTGGCAAACTCTAAAGGCACAATAATTGCTCCAGTATTTTGCACATTCCCTTCTGGTTTTTAGGTTTTGTTGTTGTTTTTGTTTGTTTTTTTTTTTTTAATGTCAATTCACAACACTGTCTCATCATTATTTCAAATAGTTTTATCTCAATCATCTCAACCTCTTCTCTTTTTCAGTAGGAAAACACTGCATTCTTTCATTCTTTTTAAAAATGTTTTTTATAGCAGAGAATGCTTCTATTTCTTCACCTGCTTCTTGTTTAGCACAATCATTAGTTGGTGAAATTACCTGGAATATTTGAACTTTCTCCCACTAGAGAGGGAAACACATACCCATGACACCTCAGAAGGAAAATTATTCCCCATCTTTAACAAAAAGAACTAAAGAAAAACAAGAAGTAAAATTCACTAATTTATGTCTAAGGAAAAGCTAACCAGTGGTATGCTATTATTTAGACCCCTAATTAAGTCATATTCAACTTGGTTTCCCTAAGGCTGTATGTCTTTGTGTTTATACACTATTAAGTTGTAAAATAATTGTCAGCTTTATCTGAATTTTCCAGAAATATCCATGTCTTAAAGTCACTGAATTTCCATAACATCCATAAAAAAAGGTGAGTGCAGGGATTCTATTAATGTCCTCACTGGGGCGAAATAACAGGTGCTAGGGAATGCCCCTAACTAGGTGTTGGAGAACTACACAGAATGCTTTTTTTAGGAACCAGACTTCCTGAGTTTCTCCCTCACAAAATTCCTTATTGAATACACACCTCCCTTTCTTGCAGTTGCTGGATCCAGGACAACACAGTGTTCTACATCTCTGTTGTGGCCTATTTCTTCTTAATATTTTTGATGAATACAGCCATGTTCATCACTGTTCTCCTTCAAATCCACTCTGTGAAAACAAGGACACAAAAGACTTCCAGATTCTGGAAACGGGCTGTTCTCCAAGACCTCAAAAGTGCTTTCAGCCTGATGTTTCTTTTGGGCTTAACTTGGGGCTTTGCCTTTTTTGCCTGGGGAGCAGTGAGGATATTTTTCTTGTATCTCTTCAGCATTTTTAACACCTTGCAAGGTAATTTCTGAATGGAGCTATGCTATAAACACAAGGGTTTAAGGATGTGAAATAAAAATGTCTGTAATATCATGTCACTCAAGCATGGGTGAAGAGGAGAACCGATACAGCTTTTGCATTACAGCTTCATGTATTTTAAAAGGAAAGCTCTGTTGCAGTGGGATGACAGTGTTGTTCAGATAACATTGCTGTGATAGGTAGACTATTAAAGACATGAATTCATGCCTTGGAAACACAGGTCCCAATAACTGCGCCTTGTCAGGAGCTGGCATGATCCTTTTCTGGGCATAAAAACGATTGACAGAATCCACATTGAATCTCAGGGTATTCTTAAACCAAATCTGCAGAAAACTCTTCCTGTCACCCTTTCATATGCACAAAGAAGTCAGTGCAACTCTAGGCCAACATGATTATAAAATCATAGGGTGGCTTGGGTTGGAAGAGACCTTAAAGATCCTGATGCTGGGCCAGGAACACTTTGCCCACAAAGAACGCACTGCTATCAGTGGCATGACAAAAGTTTAGAAAAGAGGCAGCAGGTTGGAGAACAAACATGAAAACCCATGAATCTCTCCTTTCTTCTTTAGGGTTCTTTATCTTTGTGTTTCACTGCCTAATGAAGGATGAAGTAGTGAAGCAGTGCCGAGTTTACTTCTACTGGGGAAGATTTTGTCTGAGTGGTTATTCTGGTAAGCACTGAAGGGATTTGTTTAGTTGACTCATAAACCTTTGTCTGCTGCTGGTGTCACATTTGTTCTGCATTAAGAAATAAAGCTCCTCTCAACAGCCCCAATGCATTGCATTGGATAATTGTTCTTTAATAGGTCTTTATCCTCTTGTATTAACTGCTCATGTGATATGATGACAGGGTGACAGCATGCAGGAAAAACTGCAGATTTTCAAAACCTATTTCAGCTCGGTCTCTTAATTCTGTTCTTACATGCCATTCAGTGTTCCCTTATGTGAGCCATGTTTTTTGGTGACTTTCCAGTCTTCATAAAGCTGAGATTCAGAAATTTATGCAGAATAGTGGGCATACTAGTTGCTATTTCTTTTATGTGCAGGAGCTGGATTTGCTCAGCCTGGGAAGGAGAAGGGAGATGTCTTGCTGTCTTTGGCTATCTGAGGGGTAGTCACAGAAAAGATATGGATTTTCAGAGGTGCACAGCAAGAAAACAAAAGGCAATGGACACAAGCCACAAGTGATGGAAATTCACGTTATTTACAAGGAAACACATTTTTTTACTAGTTGGGTGTCTGTGACCCAGAGAGATGGCGGGAGAAGTCCCTCTCCATGAAGAGTCAAAATTCAGTTGGACAGATGCCAGGCCAACTTGACCCCACTCTGGGCAAGAGGTTGGAGTGAAGACCTCCAAAGGCCCCTTCCAATCTAAATTATTCCAAGACTCTTCTGTTTGCCAGCTCAGCAAGAAATAGCCTGTGTTGCGATTTATTCCGGGCTACTCCAGTGATGTTGATTTTTTACAGAAACATGGATAACTCTGTGTGTCTATCAAAATGAAAAGATGTTATGAATGGGTCTAACAAAGGAAAAGCTTAACCAGTTTGTTTCCAGGAAACCATACTAAAAATCCTATATTAATACCTGTGTCTTGTGCCCAGCATCCTGTGCTGCCGAGGAAGAGGCAGCTTTCCATTTGCAGAAGGGTAATTCAGCACAAGTGCTCTCAGTAGCAAGCAGAGTGTTTGTTCTCCCTTGAGCAGGAGCCAGCTCAGTGTTGATCACACTATAGTCACAATAAGGACAAGGTTTCAATTCCTACCCTTTGTGTGACTCCTGCCTCCTTCTTTGTGTCCTTATCAAATTAATATTACTAGACTGGGTCCTCAAGGGGAAATAGAACACTGAATTGCTGGTATCCAGCCTCATCTGCACAAGTGTGATGGAGCTAATGTAAAAATCAACATTGTGCACCGTGTGGCCCCAGCCTCCAGGCAGGAATAAAGATGGCACAGGAAGCAAGCGCAGACCATTCCCTTCTGTGTTCTCTGGTAGTTTGAGATGTTGCAACTGTACAGAATTTTATTACTGCACCTTCCACTCTCTGATTTCAGGCTGGAGTGGGTCAGGTGCCCCCGCTGGATCTACACCAAAGCATTTAAACTGCTTTGCATTTTGCATTTTTTAAATGCATTTAAACATTTAAAAGATGGCACAGGAAGCAAGCGCAGACCATTCCCTTCTGTGTTCTCTGGTAGTTTGAGATGTTGCAACTGTACAGAATTTTATTACTGCACCTTCCACTCTCTGATTTCAGGCTGGAGTGGGTCAGGTGCAACTGCTGGATCTACACCAAAGCATTTAAACCACAAATCACCATCCCAGGCTCTGCGGAGTCTACATTCTAATGGAACGAGTTCAACTTTCAATGCAGATTGGCTTCCCAGGACTTCTTCAGATACAAATTTTAAGATTGGTAAGAAAAACTATGCGTACACTGCATAGACTATAATAGATATATATCATAATAAATTCCATATGGTGACAGCAAAATCCTAACTAATGGAAAGAAACAGGAAACCTTTCATGGCTTAGCCTGTGCCAGGCTTCCATTTGGGGATTAATGGGAACATTACAGATGACTTTTGATATATTTGGGAAAATAAAAAATCTCTTAAAATCCTGGGATGGCTCCTCTCCAAAAGGACAGGAACTCCCTGCTCAGCTGCTCCTTAGGCACCTGAGGAATATTCTACCCTCTGCCAGCTGACTGATGCTCACATAGGACCTATTCCCAGTTATCTTGAGATAGACTCTGGTGCTCTCTAACTGGAATTGCATCCCCAAAAGAGCAAAGATCTTGGGAATTTCAGAAAGCTAAACAGGTGTGAGCCTCTTTAAACCAGAAGAATCCCAGCAGAAGGTTTTCCCTTCAACGATGGAGAAATTGTTGCAGAGCTATATTCTGAAAAAGGAATAGCACCAAGCATTCCTGGTTGTTTTTGCAAAAATGCTGATTTCTATTATTTCCCCGAAGACATTAAAGCTGCATAGGCAAGTTCTTTCTAAGTACATTAAACCAAGTTATTATAATGCAAAAATGTTCCAATTCCTTTCCCACAGCTGAAGTCCATTGAAACTCTGGTGCTGTATCTCCAGAAGATGAGACCAACCATCCTTTTTCACAAAGAATACTATTCATTGATACATGGATCCACAGAAAGTAGGATTTTTACACTAATACCAAATTTGTTTTCCTCTGCTTTTCTAACGATGGTTCCTTTTGAGACTTGTAGAAACAAACATAGTTCTAAAGAATAACTTCAAATGTACAGTTATCACTCTGGACACAATTATAGTGCTAAAACATCCCATGACTCAACTTTAGGCTTCATTAGGAGTAGCAGTACTGACAACAAAAGGATTTGATCCCACTGTGTTTTCCAGATTAGTCCTCATGTTAAACAGAGACTGAAAACACTCCTTGTCCTGAGCCTCATTCCTAGTTCATCCTCTTTTTTTTTCCCTTTCCAGTGTCCTGATAGCCATCTGTTTCCATCTTCATCTGATACTTATCTCAGAATCTAATACCCATAATATTGAGTTACGAGCGGTATTTTTGAGGCTGTTGACTGACTGTCTCAGGCATGGATATCTAGGGTCCTCAATCAGTATCTTTCCTTTTCTGAAATGGGCTTTGACTAGCATGAAGACATTTGACTCAGATTTCCAAGATGTTCCTCTCAGTCGTATGTTTTCATTTTCAGACACACTGTCACTGGTGACTTGAACTTAGATTCCTAAAGAGATGTAGATGCATGTCTAAATGTTTGAAAATGTTGCCTAGTACCTTCAAATGGAATGTGGAAACAATAAAAAACTGAAATTCCCACCTTCAAGGGGTATCCATATGTAAGATATGGATAGGTTGCAGATTATCTCTCCTGAAAAAAACTTCTAAACTAAACCCAAACAGAACAATAGCAGACAAAACCCTACTATCACTGGAGCTGGAAATAAGGAAGTTTTCCCATTAGTGTTGCTTTCCCGTGAATACAGCAGGATGTAAACTCCATTTTATGATATCACAAGAGAGACTTAACTTTCCTCACCTGCTGAGGAGGAGTTTTCTTTCAGCAAATGTGTTCAACTTGGTAACTTGCCTGCTCAACCGAATCCTAGTTTTCATTTTGAATGCCCTTCTCTGTATCATTCAAGTGAAGACTTTTAGATTACTATTAATATAGTGGAAGACTAGCCTGTACCTATGACAGAGGAGAAAAATAATATAATGAAGTGATGCCTTAGAACTGGTACGTACAATACAAAATACAAAAGGTTCTTTCAGTCAGTGAATAACTCCCACACAGCAATTAGTGCAAAAAATATTAATATTTCAATGTACAGTACCCATAGCCAACCTACTTGAAATCAGACAGATCGCCTTCAGTTCCTTGGCTCTATGGGAGAAATCTTGGCATTAAAAACATGCAAACAAGTTCCACCTTGTACCCTTGTGTTTCTAACTTGAATTTGCTTTCAAGGGGAATGAAATTTAATAAAAAAGGCAGTTCATTATGTTGGGCATGAACTATTGTATTTTTTTATTTTCTTTAGTAAACTCTTTGTTCCGCAATCTGCTGTGGAATACCAGCTTTCCCTGCTTTCCAGCGTGAAGCATGACACAGTGTGCTGTGGTGCTAAAGCTGTGCCTAACCCCCCTGCACCCTTAACCTGGCTGCTGCACACCCCAGGGGGCTCCTGAGAAACTAAGGAAAGAGGCTGTGTAGTTCTTCAGGGGAACTGGGGTACTCCCTCAAGCCCCTTCGAGACCAGTTTGTCTTCACTATATCAATAAGACCAGGTGGGTGGACAGTCTGATGTGTCTCTATCACCTTGCTTTGGCCCGCGCTTTCTCCTTTGTGCAGTAATTCTTTCTGCACTCACTTCAGAGGACAGAAAATAATAGGCTTACATTTCAAATAGACATTAGGTAACCATTTCTATTTTTAGGGAATAAGAGGTGTAGAGAGCACAAGGAATTGCTTCACGACTGCAGTGAAGTGAAATCCTTCCTATGTTATTTCACAGCATTCAATGCAAAACACTCAGGGTGATGAGACAAATATCTGCCAGAATTGGTAAAGATTGATTCTGCCTTAGAGCAAGTCCTCCTAAATATATTTTCTATGACTCTAAAATAAAAAGACAGCAGAAGAGGGCAAAACATGACAGCAACATAAGACTGGCCTTCTTTCTTGCATACAGTAACTATTTTTTCACATTCCTGATAAAAGCTGAAATGTACCTTGATTTTCTAAAGTTTTTGCTACATGCCTTCATAACGGATTAGGAGCAACAAAGATTGAGATAAAAGCTGGAGAAGCAGCAAGAAAAGTGCTGGAATACGGAAGACTTCTCAGGCTGCCGAGAAAAGTCTGGAAATGCCATTTTTTGGGCAGATCAATCTGCATTCTTCACACTTTGGAAGTGTACCAGTGGGAAGAAGGGCAAGCTGCACAGAGTGGAGTTCTCCATTCTTCCTACTGATGGTTTTTTTTTGTTTTTTCTTAAAGCAAAATCTGGAGGCCAATTTTTAAAAACCTGTCAAGTTGCTTACATAAAATGCAAAGTACTATTTTTTCTGGGAAGACAGCTCACTTCCACTCTCCATCACATACCTAATGGCTTTTCCAGCTAAACAGTGTATCATTTGTGTTTAAAGCATGGCATTGTGTAAGTTGTCAGCTAGAATGAAGATGTGTAATTTTCCTTGGGCTGAAATAATAACTTCTGCACCATCACTGTTGCACTTGCTCTTCTCCAATGTATCTGTACTGACATTCTGTCACAGAATTGTGCATTGATGGTTTTCACAGGGAGAGGACACGCACAAGGACAAATCTAAAAAAAAATTCTATGTGCTTGTGTTTCACATACTGATAATTTTAAATGATGAGAGCAGCTTCTGCAGCTCTGACTGGAGTGTGAGCAATGTGTGACCCATACAAGTGCATTCTCCTCCTCCCTGATTGGATTCTATCAGTTGACTTCTACCCATGGCAGAGGGCTGGAATGAGATGATCTTATGGTCCCTTTCAACCCAAACCACTCCATTATTCTATGACTCAATGTAAAAGCTGCTTTGATATCTAGGTTACTCTCAATTTACTCCCAGATTGTTTATTTTTCGTGATACACACGCCAGGAAACGTGTGCTCTATTTTAAAGCAATAAAAGGATTTCAGGAGGTATACTTATCTATGAAGACAATTATTTGAAGTAATTGTGGGTTGTTAACAATAGGTTAGATGATACAAAAGAAATAAAACATGACAGTAAAATCACAGCAGCAATTGTGGTAAATCGAACAAAACACTCCCCACTCCCACCTTACTATTTAGACTGGCACAAAACTCCACCAGTCTTCATTGTAGCTAAGTCAGGGGATGCAGATCCAAGGTGTAGGCAGCTCACTCATAGGTTCCTGGATACTTTTTAAGTCTCTTCATGGACAAGCAGTTAAAGCTGTCTTCTAGTTCAGCATATGTATAGTGGTTTGGTAACCCTGGGATAGATAAATCTTATATAGGAAGACAGATAAAGGTCAGTACAGCTTGTTTAAGTTTCCTCCTGCCTGTGTGAATCTGCAGTAGTAGTTAGCAGTACACTCAAGATGTATAATCCTTTCTAAATTTAGCAGACAGTTATTATTGGGACAACAAAAGAAATGTCATTAGGGGAAATGATTTGAGATTAAAAATCAAAATACTGGGAGGATAATTGCCTATTGCATTAAGATGATTGTTGAGTGCTAATGCACAATTCTCTGTGCTTTTAGGTATCAGAAAGTATTTAGCATGTAATGGCACTTTAATGGTTCCAAATTACATTTATCACGGAGAGTTTCAAGGATGCCCAGAAGAATTATCCTTGCTAAATTACTTCATTGCCTGATGGCTTCTGTAACTAGAGAAGTGTAAGGATATGTTCCGGTGTTTATTTTTCTCTCTTTTCTAATAAATTACACCAATATTTTACTGGATATTCCCATACTGAAACTGACTGAGGAAACTCCTGGAAAAGGAGGCTGGAAGGGATGCATGAATGGAAAAAGCAGGATAAAACGTATTTGGAGCCATAGATTAATGACAGCATTTGAGATCCTGTTGCAGGCAAACTGCATCACACTAATTCCACTGAACAGTCTGGATTTGGGCATTGTAACAAAATCAAAAACTCTTTTCTTATATTTTAAGCAAAAAGATACCCCATCTTGTTCCTGCATCACTGAATGCTCCTTTGAGCAGCTCCTCTGAACTGACCTTCCATCTCACTTTTGTAACAGTGAGGGCTGGGATGTTGTTATTTTTGCTCCTAGACATGCTGATAAGTCTTGTGGTATTTGAAAGTTTAATTGGGTAGCTCATCTTAGTTTCAAAAATCAGGTACACCATTCCAATTAAACATTGCTGCAGGATTTGATGCCCTGAGTCTCAGTACCTGCACAGCTCCCTCTGCCCTTGGTGTAAAATCAACTCCACGCAGATAAACCCAGAAATAAACCAATGTATTTTTCTCTTAAATAGGTAGTTTTGACGATAAATGGTTACACTCTGCTATGAATGTGACACAGATGAGGAAATTGTGTACTAGAAAACATTTTCCATTTTCATAGCTCAATAGTTGTTTTGTCTCCAGTTGCTCAGGAGACTGGGCAATGGTAAAAAAGTCAATAGAGATGTTCCCACTTAGTGATGAAAACCATCAGATTGACAGACACTGAAATAAAGATCTTGTCATCACATGTGAAGAAATCCAGTGTGGGCAGTGCCCTCTGCAACATTCCTCCCCTTTGCCTGAGACTTGCCGCTCTGAAATAGATGCCTGGCAAGATGGGGAGGTGATGATCTCTCTGTTTTTGGAGGCACTCGATGTGGTGCATGCAAATTACTTATTTCCATTCTCCCAGAAGGACAGAACAGAAGAGAACACAGCCCTGAATGTGCTGGTAATCTGCTCTGAACATGGACTGCTCTCTCTGACATGGATGCTCACTCCAGTGTGCATTCAGGCTTGTCCACTTAATACTTGCCTGCCTTAAAACTACAAAATGGATTGGGAGCAGTCACACAGCCATGAAATGGTTTTTGTCCCTCATCTTGCCGTTATGTGTCACGCCATTGGCAATTTCAAAGAGAAGACACTAAAGCCGTAGCACCTTCTGACTGTAAGTCAGAGTCTGTAAGTCAAACAAGGCAATTACACACCCCATCCCTGAGAAGGTTGTCTCTAGAGCAGGGACTCCTCTTCCCAAAACAAAAGTAGCAAAGCCAGTTCAGAAAACACTAGGAAGATAAATACATTTCAGAAGTCCTAGTAACAAATGCAAAGTCTGGCTTGTAAGCTGGAGTTGTTAAAGGACTCCAGGTCAGGACTTTTTGATGAAGGAGCAAAAATCTTTCGATCATGTCAGATAAACATGACCTAAAAGGAAGGGTACTGGGATTTGTTGAAAGGGACAGATTTACATTGATCTGGTGAGACTGCTAGATTTAAATCAGTTTTCTCCATCCTGGGAGGAGTAGGAGAAATGTGCCAGTGGTGTCACAGAGGAAAGTCCTGCTTTGCACTAAAGAGTTTGGGCACATGGACAGCAACCAGGCTCATCTGTAGGAGAAATCCTAACCTAAGAAAAGCCCTTTTTAAGAGAAGATGCCACAACAGAGTCTACCCAATTCAGAGCTAGGACTGACAAGCTGTTCAGAATCTCTGTACTGTTAACACCTGACAAACATAAACGTCAGTTCACTCTCTGGAGAAATGAAGGATACATCTGCCAGCAATAAATAGATGGTGAAACGGCTAGGAGAGGCAATCAAAGGGTCTAAAATGAATTTGAGATATAAAAGAAGAATTAAGACTACTAAATAGTCCTATTCAGAAATTATACATATAACAACTGAAAAAAGTGAGTTAAAATTATCCTAAAAACACCAGGCTGGCTAATATATCTGGAGTTCAATGTACATCAGTTTTGTGCCCCTAGCACTTTAGCTACAAAGCATTCTTACGTATTTGTGTCAATAATGATCAATGCAGCATGACCAATGTACCTTGAAATACCAAAATTAAGCAACACAAAATAATGAATATTTTGTAAAATAATTTTCTTTAATGAGTGAGTTAAGATTTTGGCTGTTTTCTTCATATTTTGGCTTGGTGCAGAGCAAATGGTTCTAGAAGATTTTTCTGAGTGGGTGACACTATGCAGCATATGGCAGTGATTTAAGTCAACCATCACACTGCATAAAAACAGAAATTTTACATTAAAAGTACAGCTAAATTATATAATCCTGAGTATTTTTCTCATGTTTTTTGCAGCATGGAGTTCAAAAGGAGCATTTATTTTCTCTGTAGCTGGAATCTGAAAAAATAGCCAGAATTACTAAAATTACTTTTCACACCAGGAGGCAAAGCTCTAAAATAATGCCTTAGATTACTTCACAGTTTGGATTAACAATGCCATTCTCTTCCTTTTCAGCTGTATTTGAACAACAGAAAGCTACCAGAAATGGCTAATATTCTGCTATCATAAAAATATTGCAGATGTGGTTTGCTGTCTGTCCTTCAGATTTTCATTGGGTCTAGACAATGTTACTTTGTGTGCTTTTTGAAAATAGTGTTCTTCACTTCCTATTGATCCACTAAGACAGTATGTTAGGCTCCATAAAGAGAGAAGCTGGGCAACTACCTAAAACCTCTAGTAATATAAGGACTGAAGAAAGAATTGTGAGAAATGATGAAACTTCCTTCTGCCACATTCCCCTGGGGAGGCAGAAAGATGGGGGGAAAGCAGGCTTTCAGTGGAAAGAGGAAACGAAGTAGAATTTCATGCTGTTCTGAGCAGGGTTAGACATATGTACTGTGCCCTGTTAGAGAGAGAAAGAGCCAGGAAAATGAGTCTGTGTTTTCAGATAGTGGGGGTCTCTAATGTGAAGAATCAGAATGGACATTCAGGTCAGGATACATGAACTCAGGTCCAGTTTGGGATGAACAGCACATGATGCACCAGGACCAAAAGGAATTTTAAGCTTTTGCCACTTTCTGGAGTTGCTTGTATCTGTGACACATGTTGATGTCCTCAAGAGGCTTTAATATGGGTTGCAAGGTTTATCTGCTTTCCCTTCATACCTGAATCATCCCCCAGATTGCTTGCTGGGAGCAACTCACAGCTCAAGAACTCAGTCCTGTGAATTGTGAGTTACACAGAGGGATATCAGTTCAGGTCCTCCATCCCAACATACAAAATGCTCGAGTCACAATACCACCGAGCCTCAGAGTTCACACTGCCAGCCTGAATCTCTCGAATGGCTGTGGAAGCTCAGGGACTGTAAGAGCTGGTTGGGATCTCTACTTCTGGCTGAACTTTGGTGCATCAACCAACCTCTAGCGCAATTGAAGGCAAGCAATGAGCTTCTTTCAGCTCCATTCCAGTTTCAGCTAAACACCCGATGCGTCATTCAGATGCCACCCTTGAGTACTCGACACTTGGGGGAGTGCAGCTAGTTCCCAATGTTTGGTGACACCCTGAATCTCCCATACAGGAAAATGAAACATTTTATATAAGTATCTGACATTAAGCTGTCACAATCTGCTACAGTTACTGAACTTTGTATTAAGTATAATGCATGGTACTACACCAGTGTGGGCGGACAACATAATCAGGATCCTCAAAGATACCTAAATCTGTGAGCAACCTACATACTGTGCCTGCATGAAAGGACATGTACTGGTTGATGACAGCTTCTCTTCTAAAAGCACTTTCAAAAAGCATAATTAGAATTTTTAACTCATGAATCCTCCTTCTATCAGTGACTCCTTCTCCCACCATGCCACAGCACAGATCTTCCATTTGATGTGCAATCTACCACCTGGTCTTTCATCACCTGATATGTATGGCATGGTTATATTTGGAAGGATTGGGACTGGGAGAGGAAATATTAGGCTTTTCATGCATAGTAGTTAGAGAATTTTTTTTTTTTTGGTGAATGAAACAAGCTTGATTTTGTGTGCCTGCTTATGTGCAGCTAAAGGGACTCAGCTATAAGGTTGCTTTTGTGATTTGAGCAGGGTACCTTCTCCACACCAACGTAACAGCTCAAGAACAATCCAAAGGAAAAGTAGTCCACTGACTGATCTTAATTTTCAAGGCATAAGACTTCAGTCTTTTGATCCCTTTTCCACTCCTGCAACTTAGATATTAGATCTCAGTTTTCTTAATTTTAGGAGATTTAACTCAATGCACTACATTTCTTGTATCTTAGAACAGTTGATCAGGAGTTCATCAAAGTAAGCTGATTTGAGCACATATTTGAGATTTGATTGTTGACTAATATAAAGGTAAGAAAATCCATACTACTACTAACATGTCTGATTGAGAAAGAAAAAGCAATTTTTCTCTCTGAAGATGTGAACCATCAGTTGTACCATTCAAAGCTAATACATATACTTTACATGAGTTATTGCAAGGTAACAGGCATCTATCCAGAAACTACCGACAAACTTGTTTGAACTTTAGTGTAAGTTGTGGGATGTCAGTGGGACTGTTTCAAAGCAAAAAACCTAAGTGTTATCAGGACTGTGGCCATAAATTTTGGTTTTATATTGCCTTTTGGAAAGCCACTGAATTTTTGTGATAGAAAGGCTAATCAGAGCATAGTCTGTCTCTGGAGCTTTTTCAGTAAATACTAATTATATTCTGATATATTTTATCTGCCATTAATGTATACTGAAGAGTTTTGTGTTAAATTAGTATATTCTCTGCTTACGCATACTATTGAGAAAACTATTTCAGTTTTCCATTTTATTTTCATTTTAGAAAATTTTGAACAACAGTAACAAAAGCTTGCTATGTAATATACAAATCCTAATGTTACAATTTTGATAAGGTATGATATTTACTTGCTAGACATCTCCAGGAAAAACCCCACCTTATTTCAGCTAATGTCTTTAAAGGAATCCTGTTTCTCTTTTCCTCCTCCCTCTCTGCTCCACTCACTGAAAAGCCAATAAAAAAATTCTCCTCCTCTCCGGTTCAGAACAAGATCTATGTGCATTTCTCCTAGGCATGTTTTGACATCCAGAAGGGGGTGAAAGTAGTTATAGTTAATGTGCAACAGGAATCTGAATTTCAGACACAAACTTGTACCTTTCCATTGACCCTGCTGACATGCTGCAAGCTAAATATTAAACATTTTTTGATCAATTGAAGTCCAGCCTGGGGAGAAGAAACAGTTAAAAAAATGTCTCAATTTTACTTACAATCTGCTAATCAGACTTTGTGTGCACCTGTGGATGGTACAGAACTGAAATCAAGCTCTGATAATGAAACCACAAATGAAAAGTGGACCGAAGACTCCTTTCCAGGATTAGAAATACTGTGCACAATTTATGTTACATATGCTGTGATCATTTCTGTGGGTCTCCTTGGAAATGCAATACTCATCAAAGTTTTTTTCAGGATTAAATCAATGCAGACGGTTCCCAACATCTTCATCACCAGCCTGGCATTTGGAGACCTGCTGCTTTTGTTAACATGTGTGCCTATAGATGCAACACGTTACATTGTGGACACCTGGCTTTTCGGAAGAATTGGGTGCAAGCTGTTGTCTTTTATCCAGTTAACATCAGTTGGAGTATCAGTGTTTACCCTGACTGTTCTCAGTGCTGACAGGTGGGTCTGCGCAACTGATTTGCCAGGAGATGATGCAGGTTTGAAGTTAGAAAATAATAAAATGGCAGATATTATAATTTTTCAGAGTCTTAAACAGCACATTGTGCAGACTAAAAATCCCAAACTACCAGTCTCCCATGTAACTTAAAAATATGTGTTAGTAAAATTGTAGCACTTCTTTTGAAGGGAGTGAAGGGAGAAAAACTCTTTAATTCTTCTGACCTTTTATTAGTTTGAAGTACAGTACAAGGGTTTTTCTCAATTGCACAGAAAAGGGAAATGGCGTAAATTGGGAAAAGGACAGCGTATTGGTGCTATCTAGTGGTACAGTGAAGTACTCAAGGAAGATGAAAAATAAAACTGAATATGAGTGAAAATTCTTTAACCTGTGCACTCAGGGAGGCTTTAAAATCCTAGAACATAAAAATCTGACATGGGATAAAAAGCCAAAAGAAAACACAGAACAGACTGGGGGACAAAAGAATGACTCTCATGATTTGATGGCTAATGTAATTTTCATCTTAAAAAGTGTTGTTTGTTTGGTTTTTTTTTCTCTTGCAGTTCTTTTATCTTTTACAGAAATATTTTAGCCCAGGGGTCACGAAATTAAACTCAGGTTGTAATGACAGCATTGCTAGGAGGGATTGGTGTTCTGACTGCTGTCAGGAAGTGCTGAATCTGTTTTCTGTATACTTCTTTCTTGAATGAACAAAACTAAGATGAGATTTCAGTTCAATCAGCAGGAGCAGGAGCATTGAGGAGTAGAAAAACAAGAAAATTATATTTAGTATTAAGAGAGAAAAAGATCTTCATCTTGACTGCCAGAAATTGCGGATTGTATGTAATAGCAAATTGTTCATGTTCATTCAGAATTTTACCAGTGGTACTGTTACTGTACTCCAAAATAATCAGCCAGCACAGGAATGGCCACATAGGGTCAAATCAAGGATCCATGTAGACCAGCCTCCAGCAGTGGTAGTATAAGAACAACAAAAGACACATAGGAAGAATAAAAACCTCTGTCCAACTACATATTTAACCCCATGCCTTCAGATGACACCGAACAGATGTGGTTTCTGTCTATTTAATAACCTCAAAGAATTTCTCTTCTGGATACTTGTTCAGCCTCTTCTCAAACTTGCTTAGCAATGACTATCACTGCTTGTACAAAACAACTCCTTTTATCTCTACACTGCACATGGCTACATTTGATGGTGCTTGCACTTGTGTTAGAAGAGACAGTGATCCCTATTCATGTCTCCAGGCTATTCATGTTGTAATCCATCCTTAGGCTGTTTGTGTTTCTTTCAGTTAAGGTGTGCAGAGCACACATGGTAATCAAAAATTGCATGAATCACGGATACAGGTAGTTGCACAACTGTCTCTTTTGCTCTACATTTATTTTCGTAATACTACCTAACATTTTGCTTTTTTGTTGTTGTTTTAGTTGAGGTTTATTTTAGGGGCTTTTAACTACTGCTGAAGACAAAGCTAATGTTTACATCAAACTATCTATTGTAGCTCCAAGGTCTTGGTCCTCTAGGATGTCAATTCAGAATTCACCATGACTAGATGACCTTTAAAGATCCCTTCCAACCCCAACTCTTCTCTCATTCTATGGTTTAGACACTTGCTTCTGTATTTAATTATTCATGGTAGCTCTTATATATAAATACTCTGCACCACATTCTCACAGATTAACTACATCATAAACTTACAGAGCAAGCTTAGATCAGTCTTGTGCTTAATGCCAGACTGCCATGCTCCAATATGCTACAAGAGCTCAAAGTCAACAAAAATTTTATTTATTTGATAAGTAGCAAGCCAGCTTCCAGCTTTCTATTTAAATTTTCCTAGAGGAGAAAAAGACCAGATCCTCAGCTTGTGCAAAATGGTACAGCTAAGCTGTTTTATCCTCTGGGTCCCTTTTCACCGCCTTTCTTTTCATGCCAGCCTTGTGCCCCAACTGGAGGGGTTGCTTCTTTCTACATTATCAAGACTCCCTAGTCCTTTAGGGACAGGGAATATTGTTTCCCTGTGCTTCATCTGCCTTCATGGAAGTTTGTCTTCTTCCATGTCCCACTTCCACACAGATTATCACACATCTACAGATTAATCCAGATTTTTTTCTCATATTCCTGACTCAGTCCACATGCTGCAGAATCACAGGCATGAATAAACAGCAGTGCCCTCTCCTGCATAAATATGAATGAATCCTGGAGCATTATTTTGAGTCAGATCACTGCACTCAGCAGGGGTCTTAGGAAGACGGAAGAAAGGAGGGGCGAACATGCTTGGTTTCACGTATTTATAAAATAGTTAACCCCTTTCATAGAAAAACTTCATCAGTTTTGCATACTAATTTGCACACTAATGTTGTATACTAATTCCCTCATTTATCTTTCAAGGCAGTATCATGAAATTAGGAGTGATAATTGCCCTTAGTGATCCCAATCCAAACTTTAGAAGTCATCTTTACATCGCAAGGTTTTAATGGCAACTCCTGCCTGCCAATCCATTAAAATACATGCTTGAAATTAATTTTTACATTTCCATTTTAATTCCAAAGAGCTAGTGTCTGTTTTCATTTCCAAGAGGATTCCAGCACCTTTTGTTTAGCAAGACCAGTAATGGCTTTAGCCTTAGGAATTTTGCAGTGTCAGTGCTTGCATTATTTCTGTGTTCTGACAGTGATGTTGGTCATTTTAGGTACAGAGCCATTGTTAAACCCTTGGAACTGCAGACTTCAGATGCACTCCTGAAGACCTGCTGTAAAGCCGGCTGTGTTTGGATTGTCTCCATGATATTTGCTATCCCAGAGGCTGTTTTTTCAGATTTGTATTCTTTCAGCAATCCTGAGAAAAACGTAACTTTTGAAGCATGTGCCCCCTACCCTGTATCTGAGAAAATCTTACAGGAAGCTCACTCCCTGGTTTGCTTCTTAGTGTTCTATATTGTGCCCTTAGCTGTCATTTCTGTCTACTACTTTCTTATTGCCAGAACTTTATATAAAAGTACATCCAACATGCCAGCAGAAGAACACGGTCATGCCCGTAAGCAGGTAAGCTCTGATCCAACACTAAACTCTAAACTAAACACTAAACTAAACTAAACCAATTTTCCAAAGTCTATTGTGCTGATTAGATCCAAATTCTTAAGTATCTTTGCCTGATAATGGAGTAAAAAGCTCCACAAATTCAGCCCATACCAAATTTGAATCCAAACTCAGCTGTGCACTTAGGCACATGCTCACGACTCTTTATTTGTGAGTGTTCCTGCTTTCCTAAAGAGAGACAGCTCTGTCATGCTTTACCATGACCCTGTAAACTCAAGAGTTAAAACACTGAATTTTAAACACTGGGACCACATCCATGTGAGCTGACATATTAATTACGGTACTTTTAAATCCTAGTCTAGATAAGAGTGTCATATGATTTATAATGGAGAGGAAATGTGCTCTGCACTGGGAATACTTTGTTAAAAAATTATAAAATAGATTTATTTTCCCATTTATCTCTTCTGGTTTGGGGTTTTTGTTTGTTCATTTTCCTTTCTATATTTTGCTTTTTTGGTTACTTGTACCTTTAGACTTTTACACTGCTTTGCAAATCAGCACCAACAACACAAACATTTTAATAATTGCTATTAATACCAGCTATGAATTACTTTCTTGTAGATTGAATCCCGCAAGAGAGTTGCAAAGACAGTGTTGGTGCTTGTGGCTCTGTTTGCCTTCTGCTGGTTGCCCAACCACATCCTCTACCTGTACCGCTCTTTCACATACCACACTTCTGTTGATGCTTCCACCTTTCATCTGATAGCAACTATTTTTTCCCGTGCCTTGGCCTTCAGCAATTCCTGTGTCAATCCTTTTGCTCTTTATTGGCTGAGTAAAAGTTTCCGGCAACATTTTAAAAAGCAAGTATTATGCTGCAAGTCAGCATTCTGTGCAAAGCCTCCCAGTGCTCCCCAGAGCAGTTCTCCTACCAGAGTCCCGTCGATCACGGGCAGCATGCATGGCTCAGAAATCAGTGTTACACTGCTAACAGATTATAGCATCACAAAAGAAGAGGAAAGTGTTTAGTCCATGTGGGATGAAGAAGGACAGAAACTGAATCATTGCAATCAAGTCACTGCTACTGGCATCCTGGAAAGGGGTGCCATGGCTTGCCCTGTCTATGAAAGTGTGTTCATCAGGAGTTCCTCATTTTTCAAACTATAGAATAAAGAAATCAAACTGTGTGGGGGAAGAAGCTGCAACAGTGGAACTTTCCAGCATAAGCTCAAAAGGATTACTCACGTTCCCATGCATGAATACAGATTCTTAGCCAGAATTCCTGGACTGGGCAGGAGAGGACTTAGATTTGGTGAAGAATTGGCTGTAAGGACAGTTTTGTCATTGGTGACTTGCTCATTGAGTCATGACTGAGAGCTGGTTCTGACAACTACTTGCATCTACAGCAAGCAAGCAAAGCCACATGATCATAACACGATCAATCAGGCACATTTTTGATTAATTTATTTTCTTGTCCTGAATGCTAAAAATGGGTAAACACATGAGAAGGAATGCTAAAATGAGAGAAGACAAAGGTTTGTAGCGCTGTGAAGTAAAAAAAGAAAAAGCATTATGGGCCAGATCCACAGTAGTTGTTGCTCTGTCAGTGACTTAGAAATTCTGGATAAGAGCTGACTGCTTTGTAGTGAGATGGATGTTCCTAAGGAAGTCAAGGGAACGAGCAGGTGATCATCACTCTGAGAAATTTATAATCACCTTTAACCACACTTGTAAAATTGTTTTTCATATATGGGTAAAACATCTTGATAGTTCTTTATCATTACAATGATTTAACATCAAGAAATTGGGGTGGAACTGTATCAAGAGTTCGGTTTGGGATTTACAGTGCACTTCTAAAGTGCTCAAACATCCCCTCCTGCCTTACTTTATATCCCAAAGTGGTCTTGAGTGTACAACCTTGATTGCTCTCAGATGGAACTGTGTGTCCAATCTACCGAATGAGACTAGAGCGAGTTTGAAGTGAAAAATGTACAGTGTGGAGAGTCAGACTGACCCTTTACCTGCACAGATCCACACCTGCTGTAATGTATGTGGTTGTATCTAAGTGGTCTACACATATTCAAGCACACTGGGACAGTTGTTTTTTTTCACTATACTAATTTTCTATTCTTCAAGTTGTATCCCATTTTAATATTAGGATGGGCTGTCTTAATGCCATAAACCTTCTAATATCAAATCCACTGATTTTATGACTAGGCTTGCAGACGCAAACCAGGACAGCCTGTCCGTGCTCAGCAGCACTGCTGGCGGGGACTGCCTTCCCATTAGGAAGTACAGGAGGCAAATCTTCCTACCCCATGTTACAAAATATTTGCGTGACACTTATTTTTATGAATTTTGTGTTCCCTGAACCAAAATTTTTGTTCTGTGGAAGCTGGTGATAGAAAACACAATCGATTTTCCATTGCTTAAACTGAGGGACTTCTACTCCAAAAAAGAATTTGTGAGTTAAAAGATAGAACAGAATTTGCAACATATGAATTAAAATAATTCTGTCAGTCACAGAAGCTTCAATTTTAACTAACTCTTGAAGGTATAGCCCCCCTTCACCTGCACAGAGCCCCTTAGCAACATATGGTTGGAAATCCGTCTACTCATGCACCATTAACTAAGTTGACTATAAAATGAGAAAATGTATTTACAGACTCACTCTGTTGCCTGCTCTAATCAGAAAAACAAGGCCAAACTATAAATCCCGGGGGCATTGCAATACAGCCTCTGTTATCATCGTAAACCAGTCAATGACAGACCAGTTTAATCCCATCAGACCTGGCCTTGTTTTACTACAGTGTTCACGTTACAAGATGCAAGGCTACAAGCACTAATTTTCAAATTGAGTCCTCCTTTTATTGAACCAATTTCATACCAGGACAGGATCACTAAAATAAATGGAAATACAATAACACAGAAATACAATTTATGGCATAAAAGACTCCAGAGACCTTATTTTACTCTCTTTGTCTCAGTGTAATACATTGCCTGGTAGAGAGCTATGCACAAATATTAGAAACATGTTGCACTGCTATTTTCCTCTTCTCTCTTTCCTTCATGGAGCTGTAGGGTGAGACTGAAATAAGTAGAGAAGCGTACATACTAATGAACCTATGTTTATCTTCCTTGATCTTACTACAGGGAATTCTAAACAAAAGAAATATCCACCAACAATACCATTGCCTACAACATTCTTTATTTTATCTTAGTAATCCCTTTGGGAAACAGATCTACATGTTTCTGGACTTCACAATTTGTCTCTGTCAGAGACCAAATTTTCCACTGCAAAATCTTTGGCTACACCTCACAGTAGCCCTTAAAACCCAGTTTCCTAATTCATTATTTTTCTTCCTTCGCATGCAGCTACTTTTCGTTTGTGTAACTACTCCTCTAACTGAATTGTCGTTCTACTGCTAATATATCCTGTTACAAAACTGATGGTTTTGCTATATTCTGCACATGTTCTGTTTAAAGACTGGCAATATTTCAAGCCACAATTTAATTATTCTGTGTACTTTATGCTTTGATAATTCTGTACTTTCAAATATTCATGGCATGATGTATTGGAGTGATACATGGGCCAACATATATTTTTTTCTAACCAATCTGATATTTTTAATTCCATCTACTACCCACAACATAATTATCCATAAAAAGTCTCCACATTACCATAACTGGATTAGGGGAAAACGGTTGTTTCCTTTGCAATCTTTTCTCAGTCTTCCAAAACCAGGTTCTTCCATCCCTATGTAATACAAGGGTAATTCTATAAAAGCATATGGAAATACCATCTATTTACATAAATATTGAGTGTTATCTAGCAAATAAAAGGGATGAATAATTAGGGGTTCACTATTTAAGACCACAGCGTAAGAATAGGTAGAAAAAAGGCACAAAGTATTGAAAGGCAGACTCCCTCAAACGTTGTATCCAAATGGAGTCATACTGAGAAAGTAAATACAATTTCTAGGATGTACTTTTTTAATAGTTTGTTTTTGTGAATGAGACATACACATTTCATGTTCAAATTACCAACAGTTTTAATATCAATAGTAAGTTAATCCCCACAAAATCCACAACAATTAAGAAACCTATGTCAAAACACTGCTAAAGTGCAAGTGGGTGGGGTACAAAATTTAGTTACACAATTATAGCCATTTTAAAGCTTCCACTCCTGTTCCCATAGAAATTGTTTTGTTTTATTTTACATGGGCTGCCTGTTGACACTTCTGTGTTTCTGCTGAGAATATTACAATTAAAGAATAACCCAAAGCTACACATAACTACAGCACTTACATATTTCAATTGGTGTTACTTTTAAAATGTAATATGGGCTTTAATCATAATTTAGTTGTTGGCTCTGCCCCAGATAGTCCTCACAGTGCAAGATGAAGTGTGAGGTGGAATTTCCATGCGTGGGACAGGATATTGAAATTTTAGTAAATCTGCAATGGTTCTGTATTTTTTCCTACCATGAAGACTCCTCATCACTCAGTAATCTGTGCAACAGCTACAGGCTTCAGACCCCCTGAAAAGCTCAAAGAGGCCTGTCTCAAAGTAGCCTGTCTGTACTTAAGTCACTAGTTACTGCCTTGATTTAAAAGAAAAAAACAGCTCAGGAAAAGAATGTCTACCTAATTAAGGATTAACCAGCAAATTGATGGCTCCCCTATTAAAGGAAGAAAAACACTTCAGGAAAACCAATGTATCTGTACTTTTAGTAGGTGGTACCTCTGGACCAACATTCAGGCGGTATCTTTAGAACATCAATCAGCTCTGCTGAGCCAAAATTGGCTCATACTGACACACGTACAAAATCATCATGCTAATGCCTCTTTTTAATATTTACTTTGAGACATTTTGCCAGGATTTAAAACACCATTTCTTGACAGCTTGGAATGATCCGAGATGTGGAACACTTGAGCTCTTTGCATCCTCCTCAGAAGATGCAGCTTGCAGCAGCACTGCTTGTGCACAGCCATGATCTATATAATTTCAAAGGTGAGACTGAAAGTTGTCTCAACCCCCCAAAATTATGAGTTTCCAGCTGAGTTGTCTGCCTGTGCTGTTCACTCTGTCTTTACCAAGGAGGAGGGAACAGATGGCAGAGATGTCGTGGAAGGCTGCACCGCAGCAGCTGCTGTCACAAGTTCTGTTATGTGAAGAAAGTATGAGGGAACTCTAGGCAGTTTGTCCTCATAACTACATCAAAGTGTGCAGAGCAGATTTACTGAGCATTGACCCTGCTGCACACAAGCACTCTCTCAGTCGCATTGGATTTGGAATAAATTTGGATTTCCTGCTCACCAGGACTATCCCAGTGCCTCGCTGTAGGCAGACCTGCACAGTAGGGAAAGCCGTACAGACCTAACTGCAATGACTCAAGTAATAAACATTAAAAACCCTGAAAAAATAAAACAAGCTGTCTAAGACTTGAACTGTGTTTCTCTTACAACGTTTAAGGCTATCATTATCTGATTTGCAAACATATACCCATTTCCAAATTTTATAAGCAAGCACAGTTTTTGTCAAGCCTCTCATGCTCCACACCAAAATCCAGTAACTGAAAGTGAAGACAAATGTCCCTTAGGTGGTAAGTTTATAAGGGATCACAAAGCAATCTTTAGACAACTACCATAATAGACCCGTCATGAGAAAACACTTGAAGCATTAAAGATGCCATTAACTAAGCTGGATGTTCTTTGTGCAACAGCCAAAGGTTACTAAAACTCATCAGCAATTTTGTCTGACAGCCTGGTGCGCATGCAAGGAGCTGATGCTCATCTCTCCCTGCAGAGCTTCCAAATCACAGATCTTTGATTTTATTATCATTCCAGTCTGCATATTTGTTCCTGGTATACTAATTTCCAGAAAACTTCTGTTTATAATTTTTATTTCTGAGTGGAAAAATTATTTTGCCCCAGGCAAACAGCCATGGCCAGTTTTGCTGGAGCCATTCAGCTCAATTTTCATGTATAACATGTACACTGATACAAGGGGTTTTATAACTCTAGGTTAAGGTTTTCAAAAGAAAACAAGAAGAGTGTGCTGCTTCAGCCTCTAAATAGAAATACTTTAAAATACATTAGCAATTAAAATTCGGTTTTGATGCAATGCTGTCTGGGCTGCACTGTAAAAACCAAAAGATGGCACTAGATAAAGGGATTTTAAAAGAACTGAGAGAAATTTGTATTTATAATATTTAAGTATCCACAGACAGTGCTAATTGCAGACTTCATTGATGCAAAAGGAATTGTATGAAGCTGATGAAGCCAAGCTTCATCCCACTAATACGACGTACCAACCCTTTCCTAAGGGAACACAACCTCTCGGCACCCTCAGTCAAGAGGGCAGAGAGAAGCAATGCTATTTCTTGACATTTAGAGTGTCATTTCAATCTAATTTTTCTAATTTTGGTTGTGTCCCTGTCTCCAGTAGGACATGAGTACACTTGCAGTGCCAAACGGCAGCCAGTCCTGCACAGCACCACTGGCACCAAGCAGCTTCACTGTCCAGGGCTGTCGTAGGCGCAACAGGGAAAAGCATGCAGCAGGAAGGACTTTGCCCCAATATTTTATTTATCATGTAAGTAAAGCTGCAGTAGTGCCCATGCAAAGCCCATCAACTTACACCTTCTCGCCCAAAGCAGTCTGGTGCGCCAGGGGCAGCTGCCCTCATGCAGAGCCCCTGCCCGCGGAAAAACAGCGCTGCCGCCTGAGGGTGAAGAGAAACGGGGAAAAAAAGGCGGGGACAGAAAAAGCCACACGGCCCCTGCGACGACCACCCCTGTCCCATGGCAGACCCACTGACCTCAGGGCCAGCCCAGAGGCGGGAAAACATGATCTGGCCCCGCCTTGCCTCTGGCCCCGCCCACTGCGTGCGCCCGCTCCGCCCCCCCAGGAGCGGCTCACCTCCCTCCCGCCCTGCTCCCCATTGGCTCCGCCGCTCCCCGCATGACCCACTACCCGCTCGTCTCATTGGCTACAGCTCGGGGTAAAGGGGCGGGACGGGCGGAAGGTATGGCGGCGGGTTGGGTGTTTCCGGTGCTGTGTGTGCGCGCGCTGGGGTGCGGAATGGCCGCGGCGGCCGCGTGAGGTGTGGGGCTGACCGCGCGCTCCCGCCACCAAGAGGGGCGGGCTGGGCGGGGGTTCCTCAGTCGGCGGCGGGAGGAGCGCGGATACCTGAGGCCCGGTTAACGGGATAGGATGAGCGGCGAGGACGGAAACGAGGAGTTCTACCGGCAGCTGCAGCTCCAGCAGCAGTATGAGGCCAAGCCAGCCGAGGGCGAAGACGAGGGCGAGTCCGACCCCTTTACCTACGTGGACCCAGCGGACGGGGCTGCCTACGAGTGGGACCTGGAGAAGAAGGCCTGGTTCCCCAAGGTGGGTACTGGGGAGCCCCGAGGAAGGGGGAAAGGAAGGAGCGGTTGATGCTGGATCTCGTGGGTACGGATGTGTCCGGATTCAGCCGCGTCGTGTCTGCTGTGAGGGTCGGCAGCACCAAAACACACCTTTTTACGGGCGAAACCACGGTGTGGTCTCCGTCTGTGACCGGCTACGCTGTCGTGAGGAGCTGTGCGTTGGCTGTTCGCCTTGGCAGAGAGTTTGTAGAGTTGCTCGGGCCTGGGATGAAGTCACGGTTATATTTGTGGATGTTGATCAGAGGTGCCTGGGATGTGTTTAGGTCTCTGTAACTGTGGTGATCTCTTTGTGGGCAGTGTAGAAATGAATTAGTGTGTTGCGAGGTCTAGATGAAAATAGAGTAGTATTATGCCTCTTTTATTGTTTTCTGAAAATTATCTCAAATAAGAGATATGTTGTTCCATGTCTTTCAGTCTTAGAAGTGCACTTGAAAAGTAAGTGTATTTGTCTTAGTGGCATTTCACGGCGTGGAAATACATTGCAGTTTCTAATTTAAAAAAAATTATTAAATATTTTAAGTATAAAGTATGATCTTGCTATAATAACATGACTGTTGAAGGGGAGAATGAACATAAAATTAATATATTGAGCCAATCTACTGACATGCAAATGAACTAGTAGTTGTGTTATTATATAGCAGTGAAAGAGGGTAATTACTTAATTTAATAATAAGACATTTTATGGCATCTCCTTGATGGATGTAATATGCCAATTCTAGTTTGTGACTCTGAATTCATTGCAATTCAGAGAATCTGAGTGAGAGTGAAGCCTGTGGTGCCAAGTTTGAGTGTGTGTAAACCTAGGAAGGTATCTGTGGAGCAGATGGCTTATGGAGGGGTAAAAATGTGAAAAATCCAGACTCACAAAGCAGAGCCATGGAGAAATGAGTATATCTGGCTCCCTGTGGGGTGCTATATCAAGTAAGCACAATAATTTGTAAAAGGGTTCTTGTTTTGCTCCCATTTCTTCCCATTCTTCTCGCCTCTCTTTTGAAATGTGTCTTGTCAGTAGGATTTGTCTTTCTTAAGTGCTTTTCTTATCTATTCTGTCTTGGAGAGGAGATAACATTAAGGGTTGGACAGGTTAAATAAGAACAGAAAAGTTCATCGGTGAGTATGATAGAAGTTGATGACCTATCCATGACCCATAGTACCACACAAAGATTCTTTACCCAGCTGGATGCCATAGTTTTTCAGGTTACTTCTTTTGTGAGATGATTACTAATAGGATTTTTTATCCGGATAAACTGAGGAGACTTGTAACCAGAAGCTGTACTTCTTTCTCCATGGGCAGTAATGAAATTTTTAATCTGTTTCTTGACAAAAGATGAAAATATTCTAACTGGTATAAGTAGTAATTGTTATCTACAGACGGGGATTGCACTGCTGCTTTGCTTTGGGAATACAGTGTCTTCCAAACTTCTACTAAAGCATATTTCAAAGCAGTGCAAAAAGTGAATGATGGTTTCTGCCAGCATTCCCCAGAAAAATTTGGAGACAATAAAATATGTAATAAAAGCAATTGTAGCATAATTTATTCTTTAATTATTTGTATTTCAGTCTTACTGTATTGATGAATACCAACTTTTTTAGTGCTTCACAGACATAGCACAAAATAACATGTGGAATTCATCTGCTGCTTGCATCACTTGCTGTGAAAATACAGACATTGGTTGTCATCTGCACGCACAGGGTGTCTGTTCTTAATTTGGTTAATCTATTCCTTTCCATTTTAGTGGGACCAACAGTTAATTACATACTGACATGCCTCGTAGTATTGTGTTTCTTTTCCTATAAGCTTAATCACCCCAAACTGTGTGGATGTGCAGGTAGGACTGACCTCTTTGATGTTATCCACTAGAACTGGTTTGAAGTCCCCAGTAAGTAGTTCGGTGACTTCTTGTTTTCTGTGGTGTCATGGTATGACAGAAGTTACAAAAAAACCCCTTTACATATATATATATATATGTATGTATATATATATATAAACTCCTCTGTGCTTGTAAAAAGACATTTCAAGGTGAAGTAGTGGTAATCATCACATGGTAGGATGATAGCATTTTGTGCAAAAACCATCTTTGTTACTGAGTGGCAAAATTTGATAGTCCATGGTAGGTAATTTGCTAAGAATAAGTGGAGGTTTAAGCAGAAAGCAGTTCTCCCAGAAGATGAAAAATAATCCTGTTGCAGGTTCAATCAGTAATTTACCAGTAGGTTCTCTGATGAAAATTAATAGTGCTGTTCACCAGCAAGTATAGAAGCGTCTTAATTCTCTGGATCTCATCAACTGTGGCACTAAGGATTTGCTAAGATGGCTAATGTCAAAGATAATGCACGTGATTAATCTGATTAGAGCAGAGTCTTCTTTTTTCACTAAGTGTAGTTGTACATTTAGTTGTTTTTTCACTAAGTTGTAGTTGTCTTGATGCTGTGTTATGTCATAGCTGTAAGAGCAGCTGTTTCCATTCTTTATTGAGGTGTGTGGCAAATCTTGTTTAGCCTAAGAGCTATTTTGTGCTAACCTTTGATGTTATGGGACTCCACGGCATCTTACATTATTTCTGACAAGCCTGTTATTGTCAGTTTTGCATTTCTGCTTTGTCATAATGAAATTTTAGAGTTGAAACATCAAGTTTCAAATCATTATGAAAGATAAGAGATTACATTTTCATCACTGACACTTGAAATTGCTCTCTTACAGTAGCTTAATGGCATTAAATTTTGTTCCCTTTTGAATACCGATGAAGAAAGTGCAGAAAAGGTCAGAGTCAGATAAAATTTTCAAAGGCTAGGGCTCAGTTTTGAGAAAATATTTGAGTGTGCAACTTCAGAAAATACTTCATAATGCAGGGATGCTAACAAAAGCAGCTGTGATATATCTCTGCATGTGATTGCTAGTGGCTAGAAGTGCTGGGTGTAATTTGTGCATTTTTTCTTTTATTTTGACCTCTAAAACATAGGAATTGGCCGATGTTATATTTTATCTGAATATAGTCTCTCTCTGGAAGCAAGCAAGCTAATTCTTTATCAATTTGTTGAACATAAAGTAAAGCCTATTGCCTTAGAAGCAATGTGTTAAAGCACATCTCTGGTTAACTGCAATATTTACTGCCTATCAACACAAATATGTCATCTCTGGAAATGATTCCATGAAAAGGCAGATGCCTGCAAATGTCAGTCATTCATCATCTGTGGATAAGTTATTGGCTTACCATCAGTATCACTTTATCACTTCACCACAGCTAGGAGCACTTGGTTTCTGTCCTTCATGCAGATCTAATTCACATGGAAAGCAGAAAGCTTTGTTTAAAAAATGGCAGAACCTGTGGAATGTTTGTGTAAAAACTACATATGCTGTGTGGAATTTGTGTCTTGGCCTAGTTCAGGTAATGGCTGAACTGATTTTTCTTGTTGTGTGTATGGCTTTGAAAAGATAATTTTAAGAGTTTTAAAATATTGTTATTTTCTATGTTGCCAGATTAGGAAATGACCATCACCGAACTAATGTTAAAATATCAACCTGAATTTAGAGTTCTTTGAAATTTTATATTAATTTTCCTAATTTTTTTTCAGATAACAGAAGATTTCCTGGCAACCTATCATGCCAACTATGGCTTCCCTGCGAATGAGACAGATGATACTTCATCTGCTTCTGGTACAGCCGCTGAAAGTAATCAACCAGTAAGTTCTAAGACATCAGGAACACAGCCATCAGCAAATAAGACAGGACAAAACCAAACAGATCCAAAACAAAAATCGGAAAAAAGGAAACTAGAGCCAGGTAAGTGACAGAGCACTTCCCTCTGTGTAGGCTGTGACGTGTATTGTACTGAGGGAAAACTGGCAGTTGATTGTTGTTACTTGGTACAGCAAAGATAAGGTTGTGCTGGTAATTTTCAGAATGGTTCTAAAATTGTGTGGTATTTCATAGGTATCCTGAATCTGTATACAAAGGGGAAAAATGCAAATTAAGGCATGTTCAGAGCTTCCCTGTGAGCAAGCAAAAATTCTTAGAAATCTGATGGAATATAAGCATTTATGCTCCCATGTTTAATATATTACCATAACTGAATTAAACTCTTGTGTTTAGGGTGGTTTCATGTTGAAGAAGACAGAAACACAAATGTTTATGTGACAGGTAAGTAATAGTGTTTATTCATCTACTTAGAGCTAAAGATGGTAAAAGAGAATCATACATATCTCTAATGCCTGTCACTTGCAAGCTACTTAATACTTAATGTTGTGTTCTTACTGCATAATGTCTTTTTGACCTTTAAATGGCACATGTGAGAAAGAAGTAGAATGGATGTATTCCATGCTTTTATCTGTTAAATTGTGTGAGCTGTGTCAGCCAAGTCACCAGTTTATTCTTTTATAAGAAGAACAATTTCTGTAGGCTTTTATGGAATAGGATAATGACAATTTTATGATCAGATAGTGGATCAACTATACACATCACTTAATCTATAATTTTCATTTGGTCTAACAAATAATTATTAGGTAAGAAGGAGGAAACAGTAAAAAAATGTTGGGAGTGAAAGGAGTAATATGAAAGCTCGAAATTATCTGTGCTCTTACTACGGTGCTTTTTCTACCTCTTTAGTGTGGTGGGGTGCTGTCTCTGGATGCATGTACTTAGGTACAGTTGGTGGTTGTAAGCAGTCACAGAAGTGCGCATACTTGCATTTTCAAAAATCTTCATGCAGGCCAAACAAGCATGGGACATCTATATAATTTATATATTTTATATATTTATTTATTTACTTATTTATGTATATAACTTTGTTTTTTTTCTTATCCTTAATTCAGCATTCAGATGTTAAAATCTCTATA
Organism: Poecile atricapillus; assembly: GCF_030490865.1. Lineage (NCBI taxonomy): Eukaryota > Metazoa > Chordata > Aves > Passeriformes > Paridae > Poecile > Poecile atricapillus. The sequence goes on along the minus strand of NC_081260.1, from coordinate 20,351,295 downwards.
CATTATCAGTTACCCTTCTTACTGAATTTGTGAGTGGAGAAAACAGTTGTCTGTTTATCGGTTGCATTCTTATGTTTGGGTTTTTTTTGCCTCTGATACCTAGAGGTGCAGTGCAACTTTTGAAGCTTGGGCAGGAGAGTTACATTTGCAGAGGCCTTAGTGTCCACTGCAGTGTTGATGGCATGTGTGACAGTAAATCTCTAAGTGTGCATATAAGGGAGCACAGCGATCTTTCTGTGCATTATTCCTATTACAAAGTACAACGATTTTCAAAATACCGGTATGAAGTAGTGCTTCGAAGGTAACATCCTAAAGGGAAGTGGTTTCTTGCAGTGTATGTAAAATGTTGTCCTTCATTTTGATATCTTTTGGTTAAAGAAACACTATGGGAAGATTTGTTCTAATGAGGTTTTTTATAAAAATAGACTATATTTAAGCCTTCTGTTTGAATTTATTTTGCAGGTTTACCTCCAGACATTACAAAAGATGAATTTGTGCAAGTCATGTCAAAATGTGGTATCATCATGCGAGATCCTCAGACAGAAGAACACAAGATCAAGCTGTACAAAGATAAGGAAGGAAATCTTAAAGGAGATGGCCTCTGTTGTTATTTGAAGGTCAGTGGTGTGCTGGAATGCAGTTTTCCATCCCACTGGAGGCACAATATGGCCATTGTTTCAGAATAACATTCAGAAGATTCTTGGAAATCTAAAGCACAGTTTGGAATATAGGTGTCTGTTTTCAAGATTTACTCCAGAAATGCCCACTTACCTCGTTTGTTTCCTCTTACCCAACCTTACCCTCTGCCTGAAAATGGCCATAATACCTGCTGAGCATGTCTTTACGTGCTCCTGTCTTGGGTGCCAGACATTATGGGTTGAAATGGAAGGCTCCTCACCTTTTACTTGGAAAATATGCCACTGTGTAACCAGGAATACAGAAATAACGAGCCTGGAAGGAACATACTGTGGTCTTGTATTTACAGCTTTTAGCTGGGAACTGGTTTGGTTCAAAACTATGCTTTCATTCTTTATTAAGCTATAAAAGTTTAGGCTGCAGTACTGTTTCCTTATGTGTTTCACTTGTGAATCATTTGGAAAGGTGGTGATTGCAAGTGCAGCCTGCTTTAGTTCTGCAAGAAGCACCAGGCAGTACTAAATCATCAAATGGCTTATAATCTGTGCTGATTTTGTAATTGTAGTAGTTAGGGCTGTGGATCACCCTAGCATAAATACTGTCTTCACTCTAAAGGACTTTTAGGAAAACATTAAAAATTTTTTAAGAGTCTCAGCATCCGCTGTTCTTGGAAAAGTGATACAAATTTTATAGGAAATCAGTCCCCTGGAACCTTTTTATTTTTGCTTTTAAACTCATCAGCTTGCTTGGATATTGTATTTCAGTGTCTATGACATATTTGAATTAAATATATGCAGCTGTTCTTGGAAGTTATAATCAGTTACAACAGGAGTGAAGAAATATTGGGTTTTGATCAAGAAAACAGTGCCAGCTGTGTGTGAGAAGATGGCATTATGGTTTTCAGTGACAGAGACTTGATTCTTAGCACAGTATACTTAATGACATGTTATTGGAATGCAATTTAATTTTGACACGTGCTTTAAAGTTTGTGTCTTGTTTTATCTTCAAATAGAGAGAATCAGTTCAGCTTGCTTTGAGGCTTCTGGATGAAGCAGAAATCCGAGGCTATAAATTGCATGTGGAAGTTGCAAAGTTCCAACTGAAGGGGGAGTATGATGCAAGCAAAAAGAAGAAGAAATGTAAAGACTACAAGAAGAAGTTGTCACAACAGCAGAAGTTTGTGGTTTTTATTTCAGTAAAATATTGCTTGAGTTCTAAGTGCTGTTAGTAAAGTGGTGTTTTCTTTCAAATACAATGCTAAGTTTTGCAAAAATTTAAGTCTTGTCTGACAGTGCAATAGCTTAACTATTGCACATTTGAAGGGGACTAACTCCTAGATTAAATGTTGATATAATGAACTTCTTGTGATTCACATATTAAAACAGTACATAGGGAGCAATGGTACCTTCAGATGTAGAAGCAAATATTACAACTCTGGGGAAAGAGGATGCTGTCTTCAATATCAGTGGATAAGAGTGTGCAAGTCCTGTCACAGTACCTGGGCTTACTGTTGGAAGGTCATAACACTGGCTGCTCCTGTATGTTCAGTGCCATACTGCAGTAGTTGCAAAGGGCAAGAAATGCTGCCTGCCACAGGAGCAAATACTAAAATCTCTATAGATTCCCCCAGACATCTCTCTCTGCTATAAAATATACTGGGTTTTGAATTGTACCTTGATTCATTGCTTTTGTTACTTAAAATTTGTTCTGCCTTTTGGAACCAAGAAGATGCAGATTAAAGAGGAAAAAAGCTTGAATAATTTAGATATTTCAATGAAAGCAACATTCTACTCAGCTTTGTAAGTAGTAATGCAGAAATGTTTTCCCATAGTTAGGGGGAGCAAAGGCTTCTTGATATCTTGTCGATTAAAGCCTGAAGTAGATTGAAATGTATCTGCCCCAAAGATACACTGACAGTTCTTGCTGTAAGAAGTCTCCAGTGTGTAGGCAGGTGTACGAAAATTATGAAATTGCATTTGACAGCAATTTTTGTGAATAAAAGGACTGTGTCCCTTTTGAATTGAAGAGCATAATTTACCGGTATAACTACTCTCCTCAGAAATCAAATTTTTCTTCAGCTAAAGTAGCAGGTACAAGAAGAAACTTAAGATTTCCCCACCCCAATATATGATCTTGAGGTTTAAAAGTGCAAGTAAACATGTGGGGGTTTCTTGTAATAGGATATGAAGTAGGCATTTCTACAAGAAGTAAGATTTGCTGAGAGAAGGCAAAGTCCTAGAACAGACATGCTGGGTTACATGACCAGTTTGTTAGTGGCTCTACACTGAGGAACGAAGTACATCTTGTAGTAATGTCTATGGAAGAGTCGGTGTTCTTGCATGTTCTTTTAAATAAAAGCAGGTAAATTTTACCCAGGGGAATAGTGGGTCTCCTTTTTTACAGAATGAGTTAGGAAAAAATGGTAAAATACTGACATTTTAATTGCACTTGAAAATAGCTGATTCCTTTATCTGAGTTGATATTAGGAAATAAATATTTTCTCAGTGTTTTAAAAAATACTTTACATTGAAAAATTATTTATATTCCTTGTATGAACCGTTACGTGCCTTAAAACCTCAAACGCTTTGTAGCAATAATAAACCTGGGTTTGCTTACTAAATTACTGTGTTTTTTAGAAGAATAACTTAACTCTTTGTGTCAAAATATATATTAATATATTGCAAGAAATGCCAAATTAATGATTTTTTTTCAAAAAATACTTGTAGAAACTGAAGAGAGCCGCAACAATATCTTCTTACTGTTGCTTCATTTCATTAGACAGCTGGATTGGAGGCCAGAGAAGAAAGATGGGGCAACTCGAATGCGGCATGAACGCATCGTTATTATCAGGAATATGTTTCACCCCAAGGACTTTGAGGTAGGAAGATGCAGTTTGCTTCTGTAGATCGTGCTGTTAGAAGTTAACATGTCTGAAGTTTCTGCCATACAAATTGTAGCAAGATTCTAAGCAGATGAAAAAAAATTAAACTTGCTGTTTGGGAAGGGCATTCTCCTGTGCTAAACATCTGCTTTAAATTCATTCATCTCTCTCCAAAAGTAAGAAACAAATGTTGGTAAGAACGTATTTTTCAAATTGGGGTTTTTCACTCTCTGCAAAACCTATATATCTGACAATATTCCTTTCTGGGATGGAAAGAGGAGTAAACAACAGTAATGGTTGGAATGGAGAAATGAGCACAAAGTAGCTATATTGACAAGTAGTATTTATTAAATTCAAATAAGAGATGTCTGCCAACTCCCGGGTGGCTTTGAAAATTCAGCATAACAGCACCTTATTTAAGGACTTCTAAGAGATTGACAGATGTGTACCAACCACTGGTGATGGAGCAAAAATGAAGCTGATAGAAGTGACTGCTTGTGTTTAATTAAAGCTGTGTAATTGCTTTGTAGGAGGACCCTTTAGTGCTAAATGAGATAAGAGAAGATCTGCGGACAGAGTGTGAAAAGTTTGGTCAAGTAAAGAAGGTTCTCATATTTGATGTAGGTATTTTTACATGTGTTGGTAGAATTGATGTAATGTGCAAAGGTGCTAAACATTTAGGCTGCTTTAAATATGAGTGAAGGATGTTCATGGAAACTTGACTTAATCTTTCAGGCTTTAAAACTCTTGGAACTTAATGTCTAAGTACCTGACTACTTCAGTCTATGTAAAGGCAAGCTAACTCTTCCCAGGACCTTGGATACATGTTACAAGTTTGAAAATGTATGAATACATTATTTGTAGCTAAGCTGGCTGAAACGGTTTTTTTTGGTTTTGTGTTCAAAAATTGTGTTCTGTGTGCTAATACAGCAGCATGGAAACTTGAAAACTGAACTTCTCAAACATGATTATATATGATCAGAATGGAGCTATATCCTGACTGATTTTATTTGACAATATAAAGGGTATCGGAATGAATGCATTAGTTAGGATATTATTAAATGCAAGTTGCCTGTCCTTACAGAGGCACCCTGATGGTGTCGCTTCTGTGTCATTTAAAGAAGCAACAGAAGCTGATCTGTGCAAGCTGACTCTAAATGGAAGGTGGTTTGGCGGCCGTCAGCTCAGTGCGGAAACATGGGATGGTGTAACAGATTATCAGGTAGCCTTTCATGGTTCTATTTTATCAAATGTCTTCCAAATGGTAAATCTGCTTGAATTCTAAGAGTGCTTGGCATTTCTGTCCCCATACCCTTCCCCTGCCCATGCCTGCATTTATCTTGCCTTTCTTCAAAAGCTGTAGAATGTCTCCAAAAATCACTCTCAATTATTAAACTTAGCAAAAAATTAGAGGACCTGTTTGAGTACTCAAAGTGTCAACTTAGAGGACTCACGACTGGATGTACAGATCATTAGTTCAGTTAGCATTGAGATATTTCTGTAATACAAATATTTGTTTAATTTTATTTGTTTGAATACTCATTTTTACAAGTATGACTCTGTAATGATGTGTATAAACACTTCTTTAACAGGTGGAGGAGACTGCAAGAGAAAGGGAAGAAAGGCTCAAGGTGTGGGAGTCATTTTTAGGGGATTCTGACACAAAGGAGCAGCAAACTACATCTGATTCGGATTCTGCATCAAGTAGCGTTAAACTGCCCAAAGGGAAACAACCTCCAGAGGTTAATGACACACTTAGAGAGGATGCAAATGATGAAGCCCATAAGAGGGAGAATAATGGTGAGGGTATTAATGAAGATGGAGCTCCATCAACCGACAGCAGTCTTGCAGGCAGTGATGGTGAAGCTGATACATAACATCTTTAATGCTTTATGAAAACATGATTTTTAGGGTGATGTTTGAGTGTATCCCTTTCTTCAGGGTGACTGCAGACAACATTCATACGAATATAGATATATTAGAATGCCATCAACTGTGTGCTTTGGAGTTTTCATTAAAAACAGTATTTAATGAGGTTCTAAAAGTTTGTATTAATTGGCTGTTCGGGTAAAGTAACTCAAGTTGCCAAGAACTCAGTAAAACTCATCAGACATATTTTGTTCTAACTATGCTTGTTAGTGTTTCATCATGTGAGTGTGAAATATGTTCCAACCCTTAAGTTTATGTAACTATATGTAACTTATGTAATGCAGAGCTTTTACAAGATTTGTGGATTGTACTGTTAATTTTCCTAAAGCCCTTGGAACTCAGTATTTCAATAATTTGTGTCCTGGTATGTTGGATCATTTTATTGAACAAGTGCTGTGATCCATATAGGGTGAATGCATTGGACATGTTGCTATGTATTAGGTGGCAGATGGTGAGTAATATCAGGTCACAAGCTTAAAGAAAGTGGCAGACAGTGTTGCCATAGCGACCCTAAGGTAAACTGAGTGAAGAGAGGTTATTGAATCACAGCATCCAGCAAATTAGTTTTTCCTTCTCCTGTTTAGATCTTCTGTTGATGTTGGATAGAGGCTGGAATTATGTCACAGAGACCAGAAATGCATGAACACACGTATTCTAGGCCATAATAACATTGATTTTACACTCTCATGGTCTGTATGCAGTAGGTATCAGAATAGGTTTTTTATTTTTGTGGTGGCTTTATTAGTTCTTGCTTTAATGTAAAAGTAAGGGGTTTTTGTTAACTTTGTTAGCAAATGTGAGTTCTCCTCAACATTTTAGCTTAGCTCTGTGTCTTCCTCACAGTAGGGAGGATCTTCCATATTTCATAAAACTTAAATGCTTTTGGCAACTCAAACTGCAGTTTGTTGTGCAAAAGTTAGAATACTTTAAAATATGCTTTCAAATAATGCTCTTATATGGAAAAAGCACATTCTAGTCCTCTTCAAAATATTTCCAAAAGCAAGGACTTAGAAGATATTTGAACTTTGGAGATCTTAATAAGTGGCAGACTTTCAAAAATAACTGAGTGGAGCTATTTTGGGCATAGTGTCTTAACTTAGAATTCCACTATTTTGATAAGTAAGAATAGAAGAACATGGATTTAGGCACTAAATAATTAAAAATTAATAGCATGCTGTTCATATGGATGGTTACCAGTGCGCATTTGCAAGGAGGATCCTTTGAATTTTTTTAATTCATATTGGATTGCAAGAAACTGTAGATGATAATTCCTGTGTTTCCATCATGAGGTAATCAGAATACTCTGAAAATGTTACTTTCAAACCTTGTGCTATGAGATTACCATACTAATTTTTTCCTGAATTCTATATGGTTGTCTAGGTTTGTTGGTTTTTTTTTAAATATATAGTCAATATGTGTGGGTGGCTATATCAACAAGAGCATATAAGTTATCACTTGTCATTGTGGTTATAAATTACATCTTTTGCGACAAAAATAACTGTCATATTTTAATACAGGGGTTGAAAGTCTGGGGGCTCATAATTACACTGATACGACAAATTTCACATTATGAATTGCATTATAAAGAAGAGATGTAGCTCTTGCCAGCTAAAAAAAAGTAAATTTTCTCATCTTTCCAAGTGTCTGGATTGTGTGTTTCAGCAGAGCAGGTGTTTGAAGAATTCAGGGAATTTGGAACACTGCCTGCTTAGTAGCTGTAAGTAGTGGTGTATTCAGATACATTTCTGGGTTGTGTTGGTTCTGCCATAGTTATTTTTATTGGTAAGAAGCACCACAGACCTTTGAGAACTGAAAGTCTTTGCATATGAGGATGTAGTTTAGTGTGGTGAGTATTGCTTTCAATGCTCCTTTTCTTCTTCCAGCTTCTAGACTCCAGGCTTTAGGTCTCTTACTCTTGTGTTTGGTTTGTTTGTTTTTTTAAGGGAGCACAGTTTTGTAACACTACACAGTTAATCACTTGTTTTACAGTGGAATTACAGCTGATATAGGGAAACTTGGGAAATGCCTACAACTTTTAAAGTTCTATGAAGCCTTACCATGGTATCAGATATAGAAAACAAGGTTAGTGTTAGTGTTTGAAATAAGACTTTGAAAAATAAGGAATTGTCGTATGTGCAGTAAACCTTCCTCTCTCCAATTGATGTGCAAATTTGACTGGCTTGCTGCAGAAATTCAATGTGCTCTTAGTCCTTTCCCCTTCTCCTTTAGACTTCACACTAAAGTAGAGCACCAACAAAGACTGAGACCAAATGTTTTACTGGTTTTCCTATTAACTAGGATTCTTAAGAAATAAAAGTTCTTTTTCCATGCAAATATATTGTTCTCAAGTGTGGCATTATACTCAAACTTGTATTTTCCTTTTGTCTACCTCCATTTTCCCCAGTAAAATGTAAAAATATATTTTTATGAACTATTCATTGAGTTATTGAGGCATTTAGTAGTCCAAGGAGAGGTTTATGCATCTGTGACTCTTTTCAGCAGATTTTCATTAAAACCAAATTCTTTAGATGATTTCCTTTTTGGACTTATTTATGAAGTTTATTAATCAGTCTCAACAGAAATCAGAGAATTTCACAAAAGTTAAAATTGTTATTTTGAATTATGATTATGAAATTCTTACAGAGCAGTAATGTTTAATAGGAAATTTTAACAAATCTAAATAGGCTGAGTTGCTTTTTAAAATTACTTTTTTTTTTTTTACTGATCAGCATCATACATAAATTGGTAAGAAATTAAAACCCTAAAGGAATTTTCACTTTATTTTTTCTTTTATTAAAAGTGTTTTCTAATTGCTTTTCTTGCTCATTAGAAGTGACAAAAACAACCTTTTTGCTCAGTTTCTGAGGTTTTTTTTAGGTCCCATTCCAGTGGTCCAGTATACTGCATGTTCCTCCATCCCTGTGATTTTAGTAAAACACTCATTTTAAGAGACTCTGTCTCCTTTCCTCTGTATGTCATGAAAACAATAACTAGCAGCAGGCTGAAACAATTTGTGGATAGTTATTTGTGCTTAGTTTTGAACTAGAGAAATAGTTGTTTCTACCAGTTTTCAGGGTAACTAAATTGATGTAAAGCCACTTAAATACAATATGAGAGAGTATTAACTGATTTTTCAGCATAATTTGGCGGAATCACTTTCTGAACCATTCAAAATAACTGCTTAGCTTCATGATAAATTGGTAGTTTGCTTTAGAATCAAATGCTGTTCAGTGGTTTTCTGGGAAGGAATTTTTATGGAGTTACAGGTATTCACCAGAGATTACATGGTTGGAGGAGCATGGCCAAGGTAGACACCTGGAAACAGAAAGCTTCAAAATAAAAAGCTTTTTTGGAGGCTTTCTCTTTTTTCACAGGTTCTCGAATGTTCGTATACGGGTGTAAAGAGAGAATTAGTTTCATTTTGCATCAAAATGTTTATCTGTTTCTCCTGCTGGCTTTTAATTTTTTTTTTTTTAATTGAATTTCAGTTCCTCGTACAGGTTAGGTTTTGTATAAGGACTGCAATTCACTTAAAATCTTTAGTATGTTAAATGCAGTGCATTTTAGCTAAAACATGTCCTAGACATTATTCAGTTAAGGTTAACCTATTAGCAATTACAAATAACTAGCTTTATTAGCTTAATTCACTTAAGAAAACTTGAAGGTGTTGGATGCTTCATAGAAACCCAAACTTGCCTTTCATCAACATTCATACCCTGAATTCTTGAACTTAAACCGAGCCAAATTTGGAAAAAAAAATAAAAATATATTCATATAAGTTTTAATTGGATTTTAAATTCTTATTTTTATTTCTACATTTGAGGAAGCATACTGCAGTATGGTAAATGAATTCTGTGAGTTATGTATTTCTGTTGATTTGACTTGTGTCTATTGTTGTGCTCATTATAGCTTGACGTCTTACTGTCAGGATACTCTGAAAGTTCTGTAATATATTTATAGAATTATAAAACCTTTTTCAGCAAACTGGCTTTTTGCTCATTCTGTAATATGAAAGTATATTGTTAGATTAAACTTTTCAGTAAGTAAACTTCAAATTTTTTCTGACAGGTGATTTTCTTCCTATAAAATAATAATTTTAATTTATCCTTTAGAAAAGCAACATTACAAAGCAAATGGTATTTGAATAATATCTAGATTTGTGACAGCATCTGAGAATACCCTTTGTTTGTCTTCAATTTGTTTCTTAAAGGGGTTGTGTTTTATACTACCTTTTTAATAAACAAACTCATTAACAGAGCAAGTCTTTGCTGATTAGTTTTAAGATAAGGTATTCCTTTTTTCCTCAGTAGAAGATACCATAATGTTTGGTGCACAGGGGCTTCAGTTTATAAACCACATGTGTTCATGTGCCAGAGCTTTCAGTTGGACCCAGTAGACACGGTGCTTGAACTGTGAGTGGGATATGGTAGTTGTTCCCTATAGGGTTTGGTCTCAGCCTTCTTCCTGGCTTGGGGTGTTCATGGACCTGCATGGAGAGGAAAGGAGCAGGAAGGATTACTGCAGACACCGTAGTTAAAATTGAGATTGTGAAGATGTTTTTGATAAGAAGAATTTTAATTTTTATTCTCAAAGCTTTGACACTTTGAATGCTTCGAAAGCACTGGAAATCATTCAATTCCTGTACTGAAGAATAGGGATTATAATCCCATTTTACCCTGTAGTTCTTTCTAGGAGTTTTAAATTGATGCCACCTTAACCTGAGGAGAGCTTTAACTGTCAGCCTGAGAGGAAGATCTCAAATAAGATCTTGAAAAGCTTTAGAAGAGCAAATGTCTGCCATATGGGACAGTTTAGAAAAGGGAGTCAGAGCAATGGAGATGTTGAGGGTTCTCGCCTTGCTGGTGGAATGGAATCCAGTCTGTCTCACCATCAAAATCTTTTACGCAAACAGTGTGTCAATAAAAGATTAAGCACCGTCATGGGAATTCTCCCAGCCTGGTAGTTAAGTTGTTCTGGGAAGGGCAGCGGGTGGATTCATAGGTATTTAGGCAGAGGGAATTGGATTGTGCTCTCCAGCTTTCTGGGTGAGTAACCAAACTCCAACGCTCTACAAAATACATAATGTCACCGGTTTGGTGGCTAGTTCCCCAGTGTGTTTTTTCCAGCTGAGACTGGCAAGTTTGACCCTGTTTCAGCATTTCTGGAATGACTAATTTTTTTAATGTTGGTAAACTTGCTACAAAAAAAACCCCAAACTTTCCTGCTTACAGCCCTTACAGAACAAGATTATTGTTTTTTTTCTCTCTATAGTTACTAAAACAGATCCAGCAAAGAAAAGTGAGAATATTGATTATCCAGTTTATCTGGGTTGGAAACAGGTCATCTTTTTTTCAAAGGTGTTTTGTAGTTACCAACTTCACAGTGAATATTCTGTAACATGGCATAGGAAAAGTCCTTTATCATTCTGGGCAAGTTTGGTTCTCTGCCATAACTTATAATACTCTAAACCTTTCCAAAGTCCACAGTGTCGTCTTTTTTGTGTACACATGGTCGTAAAAAAAACAAACAACAAAAATCAACCAAACAAACAAACCTAAACCTACTTACAATCCTATTTTCCTCATACCTGAAATCTCCTAACCTGGCTGACTTGTTGGAGTGCATTTCATGCATTCTTAGCAGATAGGATGAAGGAAACGCCTCATTCTGTGCAGCTGGAGGCTAGAAAGTGTGGGGAGTTCATGAACGTGGCTTGTCTTCTGCTGCAGTCGCTGCAGTGCACTCAGAGCTGGCTGGGCCCAGGAAGGATCCCGACCTGCTGGACACAAAATGAGTGTCCCACATCCAGAAAATTTGACTGATGTGATCCTGCTGACAGTGAGTTAAGGTAAGAGAATTCACTGACTTCCTCAAATGTTTCCTTATAGGGAGCATAGAGGAATAACTTGATGAGAGGGAATGCCTGCTTGTTAAATTGTGGTTTGCTACTTGGGAAGTGGGATTGATTTTTTTTAAAAAAAAAAACAAAACTGGTTTGAGCTACATGAAATCAAGAATGAAGAGTTCCCTGCCAGATGCTCCAGTAGCAGGAAATCAGGAAACTGCTGGCAAGGTTGGGGAATGTAAAAAACATTGTAAAATATTAGCTCAACAGCCACCACTCTTATGCCTGTCTTGACCACAGGTCCTTGTCCACACGAAGAAGAAATAACTTGGCCAAATATTTGCACTATTTTGCCATTATTAAACACATTCTAAGAGTAGTGTGATACGAGCAGAATCCATTTCATCCTGAGTTCCACTTCTACTCTATTTTGACAATGGTTTGTGGCAGACGCAAGTTGGAAGGATTTCTGCCTTTTGCGGACTTTGTGCTGGATGGTGGAATAATAGGAAGTTCAGGTAATGAAGGCTACAGTGCTCCAAATTTAGGTCCTGTCTCCTGGGATATTAGAATCCTTACGCACATATGATCACTGAGATGTAACTGAGGTTATACCTGGCCTTCCGTTGGCTGCTTGTTGGAAAGCTCAAGAGATTTTTAGGGAAATAGTAGAAAGAAAGAGGTAGATGACCTATTTTACTTTAAAATACATTATTTTTCCAGCATTTTAACTGGTCACAATCACACAAGCTGCTGCACACAAATAAACAATGCTAAAGGAGCCCAGAATTAATGTCAGGAGCTAGTTAAGCATATTAATAAAGTGGTACAAAGACATGATGGCTTGTACTGAGTCAAGAGTGGGAAAGGTGGTCCTCTGGGCTGGCGTTAATGCATTCTAAATTGTATGTTGATGTGTAATGCTGGAGCAGAGTAGGAAAAGCTGCTTTGCTTCTTGCTCTTGAGATGACTCCTTGTCCTTTCTCAGGCATTCTAGTTGCTCGTGACAATTTTCAGTGGCAAGTATTGGCCCCTGGCTGAGCAATTGTAAAGTTCCCTGACCCAAATAGCAGGACACTTTCTAAAATAAGACTGGGAAAAAACAGTGTCTCCTGTGCTCGAAGTCCTTCCAGTTGTGTGGCTGGGTTGTGCTAGTTCCTGCTTCCCCTCATAGGCCTAGAGAAAGTGCCTGTGTATTGGGAGGAAGTGTTTCTTTAAGTTTTCCATATCTGGGAAAGCTGGGTCAGTTTTAAAGTTGTGAAAGACTGTGTTCTTAATCAGATACTGTGACCTTGCAGTCCTGTTCCCACTGCTGTGTTTAGCTGAATCTAGGAGGATGGGGAAAAAGCAATAGAAATTCTAAAATAAAGACTAAGGAGCTCTAGAGTTTGGACATGAGTTGGCAGTTGCTGACAGGAGATTAGGTCTGGATGAGCAAGTGACCATGAGTCAGGGAGAATTGAACAGAGCACATGGTTGGAGATTGAGGTAATAAGCAAAACTAGACATGGAAGCAAATAATAAACATGGAAAAGAAATTTGTAGGTGAAGGCTTAAGCATTAAAAGAGGGATAGATTATGGCTTGACAACCTTAATCCTCATATTTTCAGCCTGAGCAGTTTTTTTCGTGTGCAAGAAAATTCTGAGAAACTATTTAAAGGCAGTCTTCACAGGCACTTCAGAGTATCCTTTGAGACACAGATGAGTGTAATGTTTATTTGGAATCTTCTGAGGATTCGGGGGTGTATGACTAGGAAAGAAATCAGATAAATGTGTTAAACTAGGTTAAGCAGTGCTGTGTATTGCAGGGTTAGTTGGATGGAAACAGATATCTAATGGTTCATGAGGTTTTATGCACTACAACTGACTATTGGCCAAAGCTTGCCCTGATCTCTGAAAAATAACAACCTTCCTTTTGCTACCAAGATAAATCAATTATACTATGCAGTGTCATGAGCTGACAATGAGATTGGAAAATTGAATGGAAACAGCAGACGCTTTACTGCGTTTGTAGCCTGAGCCTTGCTAAATATGATTTTGATTAGAGCAGGACTTGTGAGCTCTGTCTGTGAGCTTGCTCCTTCGTGGCCAGAAACTGTACAAATGCATGAAAATTATTCTTCTCCAGGGCAAGCAGTGACATTCCTGTCCTACTCTTACCATATCTGGCAGCAGAAATTTTTAAAGAGAACAAAAAGGAGTCTTAACAATCTTCTGTTGACTTCCTGCAAACTATTTTAGTGTAGTTCCTGCCTTAAACCTGTAAATTCTGGCTGACCCACAGTGTGTGTTTCAGCAGTCTTGCTCCAATGTTTTAAGCACCTGGCAGACCCATCATGATCCTAGGTAAGTTGTTTCAAACAAGAAAAGGTTATTTCTTTTGGTTTTGTTTGTTTTTTTCTTTTTACTTCAATTTGCCATTATTTTAGTTTCCAATAATTTAATCTGAATGTCTTTTTCTAACAGGTGAAGCTATTCATTACTCTTAGAAGTTTTTTTTTTTTGAGATCTGTGCTGACAGTGATTAAGGTGCTTCAGACTTTACCTTATCTAAAATTATTATTTTCAGCTGTTATGTAGTATAGTGGGGTTTGGGTTTTTTTCTGCTCTTGTTTTGTTGTTTGTTTGTTTGGTTTTTTTCACTCTGTCCTTGTGTTTTTTGAATACAAAAACCTAAATTGGACAAAGCATTGTGATAAGTTCACCCTGAACTTCATTCAGGGATAGTACCACCTCTGAATTTTTTTTTTTTAACTGTTTCAGTTCTTCCAGAGGGCACATTTGCACAGTACTAGGTCCTAAGCCCAGACTTACAAAGTCAGGGTGAGAAATGAAAGCTGATGGGTAGATGTGCCCATTCTGCCCAAGTATTTAATTTTAGGAATAGCTAATAAGGAAATCAGTAAAGAGGAGGTGCATGGAAGAAGAGGAAAACCAGAGAATCTAATCCTACTAATAAGTGTTCTTCTGGCCCCTACCATTTTTGGGAGGAAGCTGGGATCACCACTCACTAGGCACTTGAAGTTGAATTCTGTCCCTTTGACCTGTCTGGGTTTTTTTGGTTTGTGTTTTTTGGGGTTTTTTTGGTTTTTTTGTTGTTTTTTTTTTTACAGGGACTGTTGGCGATTAAAAATGGAAGAAACAAGGAAGCTTTCCCCAAAGCCGAGTAAAAGCAAAGAGCCTGTGAAAACAGAATGGGGATCTCAGAGCGTGGTGTTCACCTATTTCCAAGGGGACATTAACAGCATGGTAGATGAACACTTTTCTAGAGCTCTCAGCAATGCCAAGAACCCCCAAGACCTGAGCACAAAGCACAAGGGTGAGACTGTTGTCTATGAAGCCTGGTGTTGGATGGGGGTGACTGGCTTTCACTAAGGAATTTAAGATCCGTTGAGCTTAAATTTGGAATTGTGTGCAAACAGAAAGCAAGAAAATCATACTTGTAAAACCCTAGGTTATGTAGTTGGAACTTCCTGGGTAAATCCCTGTGATTGCTGGAGTAATTCCTAAGCTTTCCATGGGCCTGTTGGCAGGACTAGATCATCATTTTCCAGCCAAGTGTCCCCATCACTATTGGATGCAATAAGTGCATTATGACTTGTCATCTTAAAAAAAATATATTTGTCTAAGCTTGCAGCTGTCAAAAACCTGCCTAAATTGGTGTTGTGTAGTACACATTTAATACTTAGTAGAAACATTGATGGTAGTGGTCTAATCTGCCTTTAGTATGAATTTGTGGTTGATTTTTAAGATAAGCAGCACTAAAGTGATTATATATTTCTGTAAAAATTAATATGCAATCTGGTAGCATTCCCTTGGAAATCCACTGGAATTTGCCTTGGGGAAAAAAAGTAAGAATTGATGAGACTTCAGATGCTTTTTTTTCTCTTTTTAAGTAGACAGCATGTCTCCCCATCAGTGGAATTTCTCTTCACATTGCTACAAATCATATCCATCATCTTCTTCAACAAGCATGGCAAATTCTGCTCTGAATTGTTCTGCTGCTGGTGTGGTAGGCCAGTGCCAGCCATCATCTCTGTGTAGTCGTCCAGCTCAACCTGCAGATTTATGGCCCTTCCTTCCAATTGGGACTCCCAGTGTAACCAGTTCAGTGTATCCTCACACCCTCCCTGACCTGCATGCAGCTGATGAGCTGATCTCTGACAGGAAATACAGTTCTCTTCTTGGCCTTCTGCAACAGGAAAGGTGCTTAACATCCATGCAAGAATGCACCATGAAGCAACACTCAAGTTCTGCTTGTATGACTGGACCTGCAAGGTTACAAAATATGAGTCAAAGTTCAGCTCCTGGGGGAGGTAAGAAGATGCTATCACTTTATTCTTTTATGACATCTGATGTAAAGTGACAGAATAATACCGTCTGTTCCTAAGCTTTTCAATCTGGATCCAGCTTCAGGCAAACTCACAGAAATATTTTACAGTAGGTAACCCTGATATATCCTGTGGTACTTGGGATCAATTAGCCATATAGTATGGGTTAATCAAAAAATGTGTATTGACTACTGACACAATATTTCACCTTCTGGCTTGGCTATAAGCTTGACTATAAGCATTATTCATAGTGCTATCGCAATCTCTAATACCCATGGATATTAGGTGTGGTGTGTACCAGATACTCCCTCACTGGGACCAGAAAGAGGTGGCCAGGAAAAATCCCTGAGCAGCCTCTCTTACTGTGCAGGCTCTTTATGTTCTGAGTACAGGATGGGAAACTGCAGCTCTTACCAGCATGACCATGGGTTTTTCTACCTCCCAGTCTGTCCGTAGCTGGAATGATGTGGGTACAGGGGCTGGTGGACCGGCCTCGCCTTGGCTCCTGGCTAAGAAATCCCTGCCATGAGGCACTGCTGCTCGGCCTGCCAAAGGTTATGTCTGCTCCCTGAAAATTTCCCAGAGCTAATGCAATTCACACAGTGATTTTGTTGCTTGTTTATTATCCACAATTACTAGGAATCCAAATCCTAGGTACTACCAGCACACAGCAGAAAGATGCCTGAAGTTCATTTATGTCCCCACAGTGTCTAGATCTGCTGGATAAAATTGTTCTCTTGTGAGTAATTCTGTCTTTGTGAAGCTCTCTGGGGTCAGGCTTCCTGGCCAAAACACTGATGCCTGTTGGGGTACATCTACATTGCTGTTTCTGGGCGTTCCCCAGTCAGGCAGCTTGACACTGGTCTCCAGGAAAAAGGGTTGTGAAATTGTTTAGGAAGTCTGCTGGAAAAATAGAGTGTGTCCTACCTGGTGCTTCCAAACAAAAAAAGATCAGGCATGTGATGAAGCCATCCTGAGGCCTAGGTTTTGAAAAATAAGCAGCTGTGAAATACCTCCTGGTTGCCCAGTTTCAGAATTGCATCAGCAGGAATTTAGGAGAATGTGGGCTAAAGACTGACTGCAGATACAAGCAGGAGTTTATCTACAGTTCCTCTTTTGAGGATACGACAGAGCTATGTTGTTATGAGGACCCTGACTGTAGGTGTTTTGCAGTCTTACTACTGCTAGAACATCTAATGCCTGTCTGTGGCTGTTCATGGTAGAGTGTCTGTATCTTCAGCTGGAATGCAAACTTTCTGCTCATGGTGTATGAGCAGAGGTTTTGTGTATGTGTTGCATAGGGGCTCGCCCTATGCTTTGTGTAGCTAGTGAATGAGAATTTCATTACTTTAAAGACAGTGTCTGAACTGGGATCTCGTTTATGAACAAGGTAAGGTGCCCTCTTCCCCAAAGGGAGTAATGTGAACCTATCAAGGCTTGGGAGCCCCAGGAACTGACTCCTTCAGAAAAATACCTATTTCATTAAATTAGTCTTGTGTTGATAACAAGGAAGCACTGCTAACAACAGTAGGCTTTTTTCCGCAAAAAATTCAGAATGAAAATGAGTGAGGAAAAAATTGAAAAGGCAATTAAACAGCTCAGTATTCCCCAGCCATTACAAATCAAAGCCCTTTTTTTCAGGATGTATACAGGGCATTTCTGAATATTTGGGAGCCTTTAAACAACACATATGTAGCACCATCCTTGTGATTATCAAACAGCCTGACAAGGATCTATAAGAAATAGCTGGTCCAGGTTCAGAGGGAGTCTTTAGCAAATCCCTAGGATGTGTGCATTTAGTTTGGCTGTAGGAGTCCTTGTTTCCTGGCTCTATCTGTTAAATATACTTCTCCTTGCTCTGTGTCGTGTTTAAGAACAGCTGATGTTTATATCTATGGAAGTGTATGTTGCTGTGCCAGACAGCACAGAGCTCCTCAGCACCTGTGCTATAGGCTGGGCTGCAAAAGCACAAGGTTTCTTTAGTAACTACTGCCTACTTTTATCTCTGTGCTGAATCTCTGCTCATCCCCAGTATTTTTATTTTTTTTTTTAAGCGAGGAAAGCAAACTCTTACCAAGGCTCAGAAAATCCCAGTGTAAGCCATGCCACTCCAGGTGAGTAAAGAAACCAGCAGGTTTAGAACAAATCAGACAGCAGACTTGCTTATGCATGTAGTATTAAAGATGCTTCCTTGTTTGCTTTTGTATTTCAAAAGCTCATTTTTCCCCCAGATAGAACCACCACCTCCCATAACTGCATTAACAAAGAAGAAGCAAAACTCTACATTATATTAAAATGAGACACATGGTTTGTTTTGGGTTTTTTTACCCCATCTACCTTAGTTTTTGTGCTTATACCATCAGGCTGCCATTTCACAATGCCTGTTTTGCACTTGCTGTCCAAGTTTCAGATCCCAAAAAGATAGAACAGCCCTTGCTTTGTACCTCAAGCACACATGTGGTAGCACTGCTGCAGTTTGCACCAACAAACCCACCGTACTGCTGGGTGAGTTGTTCTAAGAAATTATTCCCAAAGCATTCAGGCTTCCATATTATTTGTCTCTTGACAGTGGTCATATCCCATGTTGGTTCTTTGATGTACAATGTTTTGGGAATACTTTGAATGGGTCATTCTGGTTATTCCAGTAAGTGTTCTTCTGCACCAGACTCCAAGGTGCAAATTTGTTTGCAGATCATCTCAAGAGATTGCAAGGACTGTGCTGTTTGACTGTCCTGATGCTGCTGTGTCTTTCAGGTATTCAGCTTCATGACAGAAGACGAAATTTGTACTTCTAGCACCTGAATGTTTCCACTTTGTTCTGAAAGAGAAAGTTATTTCAGTGAACATTTTATTATTTGCAACTGTGAATCAAGAAGAAACCAGCTGCAGCTAATCCCATGTTTTTTTGCTCAGCTGGAGGAATACGTGTACTATTTACTGTTTGGGGAATGACAAAATAACCATTTTCTGTACAGTAAATAATTTCTAATGTTTTTGCTGTTAATTTGGCAGTATGTTTGTTGTGGCGATATATTGTTTATTTAAGGCTTTACATGTAGCCCTCTGGAAAGGACTCTTGCACTTTTTAATTTTTGTGTTTATTAATTTACCACCTCCTGATAAGAAGCACAATTCTTATCAATACAGCTGATAACCTGTAAGTACAGGGATGCAGTTAGCATAAATTCAGTGCTGCAGCTTCATAGATTTCATTGATTTGATACCTCCATGTTTCTTAAAATAATCTTAGGCCGCTGGCAAGAGACTTCAACCACAGGTCAGCAAAGCACATTATTGTATTTATGTTTCAAAAGTGCAGCAATTTGTGACCATACTTGCAATTCCTAGGAATACTCTTCAGAAGTTTGTTATATTCCTATGCCTGAAGGCTCTGTTTTGCCTTCTCACCAATATATAATCATCCTCTAGAAAGCTGTGAATTCACATTAGCTCTGAGAGGAAACCTAGATTCTCATTGGGTGCAATTAAAATACCATTCAGCAAAAAGCTGCAGGTAGGAGTGTTCTATTTTCCCAGCCTCTCTGCAGGTGTAAAAGATTCTTTTTCTAAATAAGCTCTGTGTTTACTTCTTCCTTCTCCACTGGTTATGCATTAATATAATATAATATAATATAATGTAATGGAGTATGATTATCTTTTTGTGACAGCTCTATGCTGTTCCTGAAGGCAATTTGACCTCTGAGTTCTCAGAGCTTGTGATTTTATAGAACAAATCCTGAGCTAGTATAAATGTTTGTGACAGATGCACCAGATAGCTCTGCTGCCACTGCTCCAGTTATAACGCCTTGTGTAATTTAATAAATAATATGAGCTTAGCAAAATCGAGTGTTTATGGAACTAATATAGAAACTGAGATTTTGGAAGTTCTTTTTTAAATTTTACAAGTTTGGTTTAGCAGTTACATGTTCTACATCAATCTGAGATCACAAGGGGAACTGTTTTAACTAAATTAATAAAAGATTTTTTTTCTTAAATAAAAGTTTAAGAATACTTCTCTAAGTAGTTTTCTTTTGTTATACCAAGTCACTTAATTCTCTGTTTTTTTAAGGCTACATCCTCTGTGGGCCAAAGCAAAGATTTCCAGCCTGTACTCTGTACATCTGCCTTACTGGCATGTGCTATAATTCTAGTCAATTATAATTCTATTTCTTCAAAATATTGAAATATATTTTTTCCTCCCTCTTCCATCCCTTCCTCAGGAAAATGCTTATATAATTTCTCTACACGGTCTGAGAAGTGTCTGTTTAAATGCTCTTAAATGCAGTGCTTTCTTGAACAATTTGTTTTACAGCTGGGACTAGTCAAAATAACTTATTAAGCCCTTGGTTCTGGTGAATCAGCTAAGTGGGGTTGGACGGTGTAGGGGAGAAAACCCCTTGTTTTTAAAGGCATGTCCCTTATTGCAATTTGCCTTTAATGATTTAGTATAATAGAGTTTTAAACATTTCACAGAAGTTCTCTACATCAGATAGGCTTTTATTTATACATGTGTAGGTTAAAACAATATAAATATACATATATGTTCCTCTAGAATATTTGTCTGGAGTGGAGTGTTTTTTGTTCTCCAGCCCAGACTGTTGCTGTGTTCCTGTGCTGCCCTGCTGCTGTCATGCTCCAGTGACTATCTTCATTCCCATTCAGTGCATACTCTCCTTGCTGGAAAGGACTTGGCAGCTGTGATGCTGCATCCAGCAGCTGCCATCTGGTACTTCCAGATTCCTATTTTCTGTCCCTCCTCTGAATGCAGCAATCCCGGAGGGTCTGGGAGAAGATATGCTGGATGTTTCCCTTTTAACAGCCTCTGATTCCCTGACTGCTAATGGACCTTTGCAGAGACCATTCTGAAGGATAGACGGATGCCAGGTGTTACATCCCTCAAAGTGTTCAAAAAGTATGTGCATGTGGCTCTTGGGGATGTGGTTTAATCATGAACACAGTGATGCTGGATTTGTTATCTGGGAGGTTTTTCCAATTGTAATGATTTTATGATTTTTTAATTAATTTACAGACCCTGTGAGAAACCACTACTTGTCTTTAATTGGGTGTCCTCTAGTTCAGGAATACTTGTTTGCACAGATGGCTTTTCTCCTGTCATTTTCTGATGGGCAGATGAGATGCCAACTACATGATTTATGAGCTCTGGTCAGAGATTAATGTATCTCTGAGATGCATTAGGCTCAGAGATTTATGTCAAGCACTGGATATTCCTGCCCTATGTGGAGTCTGGGCCTTTTTTTACTTAGCTGCAGGGACCGGTGTGCATTTTTTCCACCATGTGTGTGGAAACTTTGCTGGCATTTTGCTCTGATTCCTTACATGAGCTGGCTCTGGTCCAGGTCCTCCTCTGATGGTCAGATAAACCTTGTGGGTGGTTGGGAGCAGCAGGCTGGCTTAGCTACTCCACCCCACTTTAGTCACTCATTAGTAGTGTTAAAAATAGTCCCAGACTGTGGTGACAAACGAGAGATTCTTTTGCTATGAAAGAAAAAAAAGTGTTATATGTATTAAAAAAAACCCAACCAAAACAAAACAGGAATGCTCATCCCTTTCAAAGAAGGGAACACAGACTTTCATTTCCTTTCATTTTTGTTCAGGTGCCAATTAATTTGTCCCATCCTGGGTGAACAAGGGATACCTCATATACCCATGTAGCAGGTAGCCTTTGGTAAACACTCACCCATCACCGGAATTTTTGGCTGTCTTGTGGTTTTTAATCCCCTTTTCTGACAGGCTTTACCAAGCCCAAGCATGGCAATACTGATTCAGGGTAAAAGTGTTGTTCCACCACTTTGTTCTGTGTTCTGTTTTCCTGCAGTGTCTGATTTAAAACATTCATGTTTTGGGCTCAGGGCCCTATTCCACATAGCTGCTGACCCACTGAGAGTTTTGTACTCCTCTGAGCTAGCATATGTCTACACTTGGAGGATTTCGGCAGAAACCTGGTGCAAACTGGTGGTTGTGGTGCCTTGGTATCCGGAAGGGGTTTCAGTATCACAGGCAGCATCAGAGGGCTCTTTGTTACTGCTCTGACAATATTGCTGCACAAGCAGTTGCACTGTGGTCGTACCCTACAGGTCACAATTTATTTACTGTGGAGGTGCAAAAGTGGCTGGGAGGTGGGCAGGCAGCCACTGGGCTCCCCAAGACAGCAGAGAGGATGTTTTCAGGTGCCTGGAGCCGTAATGGAGCTGGCTGAGTCAATGTGAGCCAATTCAGATGTAGTGCTCCCCAGAACAGGGTCCAGCAGGAGTGCCCACGGGTCCCTGTGAGACACCATGAACCTGTCTGAACCCAGTGCCAGGATTTCACTGCTGATTCATGCTGTCCTCCAGCCTGATTTCTAGGTGGGGGTTAAGCTGGGTGCAGCAAAGCCCTCAGAAAAGTGGCTGCTTCCCTGACCTTCATGCTCACCTCTGTACCCCCATCTCCTTCCATTGCCCCACCTCAGGATTTGTGTCTGACCACAGACGTTTGTGTTTTCTCCATCTATCTTTCTCCAAAAGGCTAATGCTGGAATCAGCACAGGCTTATAAAACTATTATCAAGCAGCATTTCATTCTGGAATGCAATAGTACTACAGCTCCTGCTTTTACAACCTTTCTACCTGAGATAGGGATAAAATAACAGCTCTTTCCCATACAAAAATAAAGTTTCTGTGCTCAGAATTATAAAAAAATAAATTAACTCCAAGATACTGTGTTTTCCCAGAGTGCAGTGTCACTTTAGATAGAAAAACAAATTGCGTGGATGGAAGGAAACTGAATGTACTGAACACCCAAAGGGCATCTCTGGTGACTGAGACCAGCCTAAAATAATCCTGTACTAGCTGTCTGTTGGACACTGTTACCCTGAGCCTGGAGCACAGTGCAGAAGCACCCATGCTCCATGGGCTCCATGTGAACAGCCCAAACATCATCAACTCTCAAGCATGTGCTGAATAAATGATACATAAGAGAAGGTGCCATGTGCAGCTCCCCAGCCAAGGAGCAACGTGTACAGTCTGGGTGCCATGCTCAACCCACTCCAGTGGAAAGCCCATCAGCTAATTAAAAGTGATGGGCAATAAGGACAGTCCTCCAGCTGGACTTTTTGATGCATAAAGTTGTTTGGTTTTTCTTTTCTAAGGTAGACTAATTAGATTCTAAGAAAAACTGCCTGGCTTTAGTCAAAGCTGTCACGTAACCAAGACATTTAAGGCACGCGACACTATCACAGTTCCACCCCACACTGTTTGTTGGTGTTGGATTTGTGCCACATTTTAAGATTAGCATGAAAGCAGTCTTTTTTCCCTCCGTTCCAAGGTTGCACTAGTGACTGCTGACTGTAATTGTGCAAAGAGCAGTCAGGCATTATTTTGCTTGCAAATGATAAAGGGACTTTGCTAGAAAAACAGCATTAAGAACTGTGCCCCTTTTGGGTGCCCAACAGCTAAGTTCGTTGTGTAGCACAAAGGTGAGTGATTTACTCTGAGTAAAACAGCAGGGGCAGGAGAGGCTGGGCTTATTTCCACTCTGCTCCATGCAGGATTTAAGGACCCTCTTGCTGACATCTACATTTGCAAACAGAGCATGGAATGATTGCCCAACACCTGACCTGGACTATTTGGACTGTTTTTCTTGGTTTGTTCAAATCTGTAGGACCAGGGTCATGGTTGCACTACTGTTTCTTGCACAAAAAATTATTGCAGAGAATTTGGTTTATTAGATGGATTTAAGGCACAAAATCCACATGTATCACCTCTAAGGTGGTGCATTGAACAGAGTTTCTCAGTGGGGCTCCTTTCTCCCTCCCAAGCCAGGGATGAGCTGCTGATAGAGCATGAGTCAGGACAGAGCCAGAGGATGAGCTGGATCTGATGAGTAGGCTTCCAGGTCTGCCCTTCAAAACACGCTATTGTGGAGTTCATCTTGCAGGAACACCCATGGGATGGTGGAACAATGGGGAAGATCAGGAGGCAAAGTCACAGTGGAGCTCACAGACATGGGCAGACAACAAGTCAGGGATGTGCTTCATCCCTGCAAGGCATCCTGGGCATCATCCTCCTGGCACGGGCACAAGCAAGAACCCCCTGCCTGCACAGAAATCTGTTGTCTGCCCACAGGCTGTGTAGAGGCATCCCAAAAAGCAGTTGCGTTTGTTTTTTCTCTTGCTTCACAGGAAAGCAGCCTGAAAATACTGTTGAGAAATGACAGTTTGGGAAGCAGTTCTGGAATCGTCCTGCAGGGCGCTGATGCTGCAGCAGGCTGCCAGGCTGCTCTGATTCTCGGCAGTTTTCCCACATTGACAGGCTGCAGGGCACAAAACAACCGTGTAACAGTGACTAATGAGAACGGCTGCCTGTCTCTATGAAGAAACTTGGGAAGGGAGGGGTTTCAGGGAAATAAGAGCCTTCTCTATTGCTCCTCCTTGCCTGGGAAAAGTGCTTTCTATGACTTTGCAAACTGGGGAGCATGACAGCCAGATTTATACCCCTGTGCAAATCCACCCCCGATCTCTCATACGCACAGCTGCAGCAGGCACAAAAATCTGCTTTAATGAAAAGACTGAAAAGCCCAGGATTTCCTGGGCCGATTCTGTCTTTTACGCTTATGAAGGCAGACACAGGCTCCCTCAGATGCAGCGGAGCGTCAGGAGCTGCAGCTGTGGCAGTCCTGCCCACGCCTCGGACTCTGTTTATGTCAATAAAAGCAGGAATGTTGCACATCTTTGTAGGCACAACCAAAGGAAGAAATTAGTGTCTCTAGTCTCTCTGGCTCAGTTTGTACAGTTCTGGGATTATGTTAATCTTTTTTAGCAATCTTGAAAGGAGGGAGAGAAATCTGTAATTAAATCAATACATATGTAAAGGAGTATCTGCCACAGAACCAGTTTTACTTCTTTGTGTTAAATGTATTTCTGTTGACACATTATTTGTGACATATTCTTTGTATATAAGGGTGTCATTAAATTGGATTTTGGCTTAATTTAAGCAATTGAATGAGTCAAATCATTCTAAGAATTTGCAGGATTTTTTAAGCTGTTACATTGGCTCTTGGTGCGTGTTCTTGAGACTGTCTCAACTGACAGCTATTTTGATGATTTATGATTATTCAGAAGTAGATTTGGATAAATTATTCATAACTTGTTTTTGGGTTTTCACTGATCAAATGTGTTTGCATGTGAAACTAAGAGCCCTTCTTGCAAGCCTGCATTCAGATCTGTTTGTTTCCAGACTTCTCTAAGAGCCCTTTGGAAGCAATGGCTTCAATCACTTCAGTCTAATTCCTTGGTGGCTCTGAAAGTATCTCTATTTTATTCATCTAGCATACAGGAAAAATACTGAGAGCCTATATTCTTCATGGCATGAAAGAAGATACTGTTATTGCCCACTTAGGAAATTAATCGTGTCTTGCATTTTTTCTGAATGCTCAGTGCTGCTGTGTAACTGAATATTCAGGGATAAATGCGATCCATTATTTTTTGTTTGTTTTCAGAGCTTGGACCCCCCTAAATCTCTCTTAAAAATTTTTAATGTGTTCCCAGCTGATCTCTTTGGAAAAATAATAGACTGTGCTGTCTGTGATCATTCATTCTGGAGAGCAGTGGCACTCCAGGGGTTGCTGGGCTTGTGTTATGCTTGAGTGCTGCTGCTGTGTGGGTGGCAGGGTCAGAGAATGAGCATCTCCTCCTAACTGAGGAAGTCCAGCTGTGTCAGTACAGCTCAGTCAGGAAGGCTGCTTGATGTCATCCTGTTATATATGTATTTTTCTGCAACAGTTTCTCACATGTGTGCATAGTCCCCTGTGTCATTGGATCAAACAAATGTTGCATCACTCTATACTTTCTGGGGTTTTTCTTTTTATCTCCTGCTTGTGTTACTTCCACCTCTAGGATAGAAAGAGAGTAAGAGCAGTCAGAACAAAATGTCAAAAAATACCCAGTAAATCCAAATGTCTGGCTAATTCTGCATATGCCAGCACTTGGTAGTTATTACTCTGTGCCTGAGGGCGTGCAATATGTTTCCACATGTGCCATCAAGTTTGCCTCTGGTTTGCGAGTGCACTCATGGCGCTGCTGGGGCTTGTGAGAGATACATGTGCAGCTCCTGGATGACAGATGCCAATATGATGACGGCATGTTAATAATTCCAAGAGGCTCCACCAGGACAAGGCTCATCTGCTGTGGAGATGTTCAGAATGGAAAGATGCTCAGTGTACCCAAGGACTTTTACATTTGTCACATTCTGCTACTGCTGCAGTCTTTGAACAGTCCATTGGCCATATAAACAGCAAGAGAACCAAGATTAGGTAATGGTTTAGGGCAAGGAAGACAAATAATACCTTTTTGCCTTTTGATAAAAGAAGAAAATATTAGGTAAAGCCACCTGCAATACCCAGTGGAAGAGGGATGATGTAAAGTGAATTCTCAGGGCTGAGGAAATGAAAGCTGTAGAGCAGCTCAGTAAGGATCTGCTTTTGTGGTTCATGATAGTTTTGCATGCGTGGGCACTGTAGTGTGAACCTACTTCTGGTTCCATTGATTTTTTTGCCATGCAAATCTTTAAAAATCCCATCTGAATCCTCTTTTCAAAGACCCCAGCAAGCACTCCAGAGGCTTCATGATCTGCTGTTATGAAGGAAATCTGCGGTAAATTTGGCTTCCTGCACCAAACCCAGGACATGACTTAGAGACTCTGTCTGCATCGTGTGTCAGTGCAACAGAGCTTCACAGCTGCATGCTTGTGGCAGCACTAAGACTCAGCATTGCACTACATCACTACTAGCTGTAGTGATTCAGCTCAGTTCTTGGAAAATCAGGGTGAATTCCTGGGTAAGGAAGCCAAGAAGGGTGGTGATGTTCCTCAGGAGCTGCGTTGCAGAGTAGGAACTCAAGCGTAGCTCATGGGAGGGCTCAGGCCTTGTGGTGGGTGGAGACCTTGCTGCCAGATGCCCATCCAGCCACTCAACAAGACAGGGGAGAAAGGTAAGATGAAAAAACTTTGACACAAGGGCTTGGATATGACTCTGCAATTACCATCATGTCCAAAGCAGACTCAGCTTGGGAGGGAAAAAAGGGATTTTGCTTATCCTGCAGCCTAACTTTGCGATACAGTGCACTCTGAAATTACATTGCTCTGCAAATTAGAGCTGGCATAGCAATTATTTTCTATATAGGCTTAATCTATATGGCTGTTTATATCTCTGAATCTTTACCCAGCAACAGAGATGCCTCATTTCACTGGTGAGGAAACTGGTGATGAGACAAGGTGACTTATCTGAGGTATCATAAGCAACCAGACACAGGCAGCAAGAGAAAGTGAGTGTCCTGCCTTCCAGATCTCTCCATCTATATGCCCAGATCCCAAAGGCAAACAGGATCCACATCCTGGCTGGCTCATGGCCTGCAAGGGGATGTAAGGAGGCTGATGCTGAGGAGACAGATTGGGATGTGCTCTATGTTTGCTTTCCTTTCTGTCCAACTACTGAACCTGGTTTTGGTATGGTTCCCCCAATTATTGTCATAGAGATGACAACACAATGCACAAAAATCTACGTGAGTAGATTTTCTTGTGGCTCAGCAAAATGGTGACTGTTGCATCTTCATCTGCCCCTCCCTGAACACTGGGGAGAAATGGTCCTTTTTTCCCTGTCCTTAGGCTTAGTGCCAGTAGTGTTTTCCTTGAACAGGGTGTTTGGGGTTTTCCTTTCACTGTGTTCTCCCGCAAGTGGCCATTCCAGCATTCAAGCCTCTCTGACTGCATCACCTCTGTGCAATACATCCCTCCAGGTGTGCAGGGGGTTTTTAGGCCAAAGATTTTCCACTTTGAAAAAAGGTTTATTTTCTGCTAAAAGAAAATTACAGCCTCTTGGGTTTGGTGACTCATTCAAGTGAGTGAGAAGAAACACGTCAAACAGCTTGGGCTTATTAGGGAGCTGCTCTGGAAAGAAACTGTGTGTCCTGAAAAGCATCTGTGTGTCCCCAGGCCAGGTCTCATCAGCCAAAGTAAGGGCATGGTTGTTCCAAGGGGGTGTGCAGATATGCTGCCAGGGACTCTAGATGAACCTGGGCACCAGCAAAGAAGCTGAAATCCCATGGCCCTGCAATTTGATGTGGTGATCTGGATCCATAAGTAGCACCCACCTATGAGGCATATAGCTCTGTATCTGATTTATTATGCATGAGTTATGTTTGCAGGAGTCTTCTCCATGAGAAACTTGTTCTTCTGGCGTGAATTCATCCTGGGGGACCTTCATGTGGATAATCATCTCAGTTTGGGGGGTTTTTTAGTCCCATAATCTCCTGAAACAATGCTTGAACAAGCTATGTTTCTCTGTTTTTTCTACAGAATTTTTTCACATCTTATGGAAAAGCTCTGTCAAGGATGAAGCAACTGACACACTCAGGGGTTTCCAGCCACCAACCCATCACAGCCTGAGTATGGTGGGAGAGGGGCCAGGCATGGGAATCCAAGAAGGGCTGGTGCTCTGTGGGCGCTACCTGGATGCACCTCTGGACTCTGGTAAACATGAGATGAACTGAGGTCTCTCAGCCTCTGTAAATAGACAGTGAGCTTCCAGAAGGTGTCAGCCAGTAAGAGCCTCTGGTACCTAGAAACTGTAGCAGCTTTGCTCCCAGCATCAGCAGGATGCTGGAGATGGAGCTCCAGCATCCCCCTGAAGATGCCTGCTTGCATGTCAGAGCCTTGCTGCCTGTGATGCACCCAGGCTGGGGCCACCTCTGATGGCTCTGATGGCTGATTGTGCTGCTCAGGTGTGTGTACTCAGCCCACAGTCAGGAGTTCTCACAAAAAGGGGGGATATCCACTTCTGTCTGGAGGTTGTCTATATTCCTTTGGCCATCAGCAGAAGCAGCTGAGTGAGGTCAGTGCCCAGCCCAAACCCAGGCTTTGCACCCTCTCTGGTCATGGCGTCAGGCCTGTCAGGCTGGCCTGGGGCTTTCACCCACTCTTCCCCACTGTGGCTGCCAGTGTTTGGGCTGAGCACAGGCTGAGCCAGCCCTGCTCCCATGGACTGTGGGGAAAGCCATTGTGATCCTTGACAAGACATTTACCAACCATGAGCTGCTGCTTCCTTGCAAAGGAAACCTGCACCTGAGGTCTCATCTGACAGAGGAATTCCTGAAACATCAGTGCTTTATGGAAACTGGATTTCCTCTTTTCTTAAAGCAGGTATTGTCCCTGGCATGAGCACAAAAAACGTTGTTATGTCAGCAGCAGCTTTTGCAGCTTTACTTTGCTCTTTTCCTCACAAAGCCCTTTGCTCTGCAGCCTGAACTGTGACCACATCCCTGGGCCACCTGGCAGGTGAAGTGTGCTTGACTGCAGGGCTTCTCTGGCATCTCCTGTGGCATCACATGGAGACCGTTCATTTTTAGCCACAATTTTCCAGGTGGCTGTGTGAGGCAGGGATGGAGGCATGGATGGGGCAAGGAGAGGAGCTGGAGGAATCAGTAGATGGCAGAGTTGTTCTGTCCTGCTCCTCTCACAGGTTCACAGGGATTTTATCATGGATTTGTTAACAAGATGAAGGCCCAAGGCTGAAGGTAGTCAGCCTGGCCAAAGTGCAAGCTGGGGCTGGAGCTGGACTGAGCATTCGCACTGTCGTGCCACAGCTGCAACAGGAGTAGAAGCATGTAGGGAAAGGTCTCCATGTGATGCCAATATGACCTGCTCAGAGCACCCTGGCTTACAGCTCCGAGGCAAAAGGGGTGTGTGACACCACTGCAGTGTCTATACACGCATGGAAGGCAGCACTGCTCTGCCTTTGCATTGCTTTGCAAGAGATTCAAGATTGGTTTTGCTGCCTCTGACCATGTATGCAGTGTCCTGGCTGGACTCCCAGACTGAGATGGCTGCATGTGAATTTTCCACAGATTCCTGCTGCCCCTGGTGCTGCCTTCTCCATGGCGTTGCTTAGCCCCAAGCAGGGGCCAAGGATTTCCTCCCCTAAGCTCTCAGGTCAGAGCAGTGTTCCTTGTCTGCCCCTCACACCTTTGGCTGCTCACCCTGCCTGGTTCATCTCCTGCTGCTGACAGCATTGCCACTCTCTCTTGCTCACCCTGGGCCTGTGTGTGACTCCAACGGGATCGTAGTTATTTGGAGCTGGGAGTACAAGCCCCCCAGGGGATTCAAAGATCAATGAGGAGAGAGGAGAAATGACGGCAGAGGCTGAAAGGGGATGAGTGAAGAGCCACAGATGTGAATCCTGTAGTGGTGAAGAAAGCTCTGTGATGAGAGCCTTGTGGAGCTCGGTGTGTGAAAGGTTTGGGAGAAGATGAGTAATTTGCATTAATATTGCCTTGGCAGGGGCTTGTGGTATAATGGAGAAGAAACAGGCAAAAGATTGAACTAGTGACTGTCAAATCTGCCTCGGGAGATTGCTCATGTCTTGATAATTTCCAGTCAGGATCAAGATGATTTGCTGCAGGATGTGTTGCTGTGCAGCTCCAGTGGAATAACCAAGCACGGTCAGGCCAGGACTCAGCCATGATGAGAGTTCAGTGCAAACCTCCACCTGTGGAGGGAGGGAAATGAGAGAAAGGCTGGGTAGAAAGATAGCTGATTCTGTCTTGTGCCAGACAGCTGATTCTGGGTTGTGTCTTACCCACCTCCCAGGACACGAACCCATACAAAATTCTTGGGAACCCATCCATTCCAGCACTGCACATGGCATCTCCTCCCGGACTTTGGTAAAGAGCTATGAAACTGGGCCACAATGCCTGGATCCATTGGCATGTCCCATTCGGTGGCCAGGGACCTTTGTGGGATGGTGGGAGCTGAGGTGTCTCTGCAGTGGCAAGGCTGGGTAGTGGCAAGGTTTGTTTGTGGAGCGCAGCAAGTACTTGGAACCAGCTGCAGTCACGGCTGCCAGGGGCTAAGCCCCACTGTGGGGAGAGGAACCGCAGCATCCTCCCTCTCCTCCCGAGGCTTTTGTTTTGTTTGTGTGTCCCACACGGATACTGAACATGCAGTCCCGTCTGCCTTTTTGTCCCGATGGGGCAGGCAGGGAGGAAGGAGAGATGCAAAGGTGATGCTCGGACCCTCCCCACCCACCCACCCACCCACTGCGCCGCGCCGTGGGAGGCGGCGCTGGCACCGCCAGCCCTGCAGCCTCCCCGGGTTTTGCTTTCCCCCACTCCTCCCCTTTCCTTTCACAGCATGAAAAGGCAGAACCTCGCCGGGGCGTTTCAGTGCGGTTTTGATGGGTGCAGGCCCCCGCACCCCATGCAGGGTGAGCAGCTTTCAACACTTGACCGAGAAGGGGGGAAGGCACGGGATGTTCTGCTCCCTTCCGCCGTGACTCAGGCAAGAGGGGCTTGTTTGGCAGGACCGGGGCCGTGGGCCTCCCCACACTGGGCTCTATTTTTAGGAAGTTGGGAGAAGTAGGTGCAGCCTTCACAGCAAGTTTCTAGTGCCATTTGTGGTTTCGCAGCTACAGCAAAGCTCAGCATCAGCAGTTCCGAGGCCAGGTGCTCTCTGTGGTTCAGCACAGCAAGGCTGGCATTGTCGCACAGACGAGGCATGAAAGCCACACGCCCTTTGGGGCCCTCCATCCTTTGCGGGGTCACTGGGGCTTTTTTCTTTGCTGTTCCCTGTGCTCCCTCCACCTTAGTCTCCTGGGGAAAAGGCTGGCTCGGGGTGCAACTGTGGATTGCACAGAAGGGCAGGGAGGTGAGGGGGTAAGGAGGGAAGTGACCCTTGGAATGGGGTTGCTCAGAGGGACAGCAACACCCCGGTGCCACCCCCTGTTGCTCTTTTTCTATTATTCTTTGCTGCTCTTGAGGGTGGCAGAGAAGATGTCTGGAGAGGCAGATGTCACCTCACATCTGCAGGGAAAATGCAGTGGAGATGACACTGCCCATCTGATCTAATCTACCTGCTGGGACCACCTGTGTTCACATCTGCTGGAGCTTGAAACTTTTGCTCACACAAACTCACATGGGTTTATCCATGGCTGAGGACCATCGGGAGCAATGCTTGGGCTGCAGCCTGCCATTGCCACCATGGCAACACCCAGCATACTCTGCTCTTCTCTTCCACAGGGGTGGTGTGACTTTCACAAGCATTAACACGTTTTTCTCTTCCTGAAACTGCTTCTTTCTGCTCTGGACTCCAAGAATTTTCTCTTATTCATACTGAAGTAGATAATGAACAGAAACTGCAATACAACCTTTCCTTCTCCGAATGCTGGTGGTATTTTCTGTGGTTCTCTGGCTATTTCTGTCCCCTCTTCCTCTCTGATGACATGTTGTCCTGGAGACATGAGAGCTCAGAGGATACAGGAGAGTGAAAAATCTAAGGAGGTGAAAAAGCAAATGGCAGAAAAGTTCAAATTTCCCTTTTGCCCCTGGCCCTGGGCTGAAAGGACTTAATTTAGGTTTCTCTCATACAGTCCTTTCTGCATGCCTCCCACAGCATTGCAGGTAAACTCCTTTTGTGACTCAGATTAAGATCTTCTTTTTGAGTGTATTGTTCTTAGCACAACACCCAGCTTTTGTTAATTGTAAAGATCATCTGGGGCAAGCAACACATTTTAAAAAGCTAGTCAAGAAACCACAGTGGGCACCCAAAAAACCCCAAAAAATCACTCTCTTCTCAGCAGCTTTCACCTTGCTGCCTTCAGAGATGCTTCCAGCCTTTGACAGCTCAAAGGGTCAGGCAACCGGATGTTTTTTCAGTAAACAAAGCTCAGAACCCCAAGTACAAATGGAGAAAATTTGCTGATCAGTGGAAATACCACAACTAGGGCAATAGGAATGTGAGCAATGGATCACATTTTCCCATTGTATCACCCAGGGGTTATCTGGCTGTAGGAACTGTGCCAGTTTGGGTTCACAAGTGGGTGGACATGGTTGCGTTTAGAAGGTTTGGTGGGAGGTGAAAGAAAACCCAGTTTGTTTCTGGTGATGGTCACGAAGTGAAGATGTGACTTCATCTTCCCTGGGATTATTCCATGAAGGCAGACTCTTCCTTCTGGTGTTGGGTTGTCTCTTCCTTGCTCATTATCTCTCTGGATCATGCTCCACTTTCCCTAAGACTGTGTTCGCTGCTCTGCTAAGCTCCCCCATGTTCCTACAGCAGCCAAACAGCCAGGGATATGCATCCCCCCCGTCCCTACTATGCATGTGAGGTGGAAACAGAGCATGTCCCAAGGGGCCAACGACCCCCCATACTCTGCAGCAGGTCCTTGGATTGCCTGGCTCTGAACAGCAACGGTGCCAGAACAGCTCACTGGGGGTCTGCCTGCCCCAGGGCTTGGTCAACTCCTCCTGTCTGATCCAGCACCACAGAGCAGCCGTGGTGGTCCAGGTTGAGCCAGAGAAGCCTCAGGACCAGGTGCTGCAGAGTGGATGGCTCCCAGGGGTTGCTTCCCACCTGCTGCAGCAGCAAAGGGCTGGATTGCTGGTGTGGAGCAATGGTTCCCTGAAGAGGAGCTGCACTGTCATTATTTTCCATCTGGTTTCTCCTATCAGGGTGCTGCCAAGGAGCAACTCAGCTTCCTGATTTGCAGCACAAGCTGGCCAACTGGTGATGTTCTGTGCTGGGTACCCAGAATTGGAGCCTTTCCCCATCCTCCTCACCAAGCCTCTCAGCCCATCCACCATCAACCAGGAGGTTCCAGCCTCCCCACCAAGGTGAATGCAATGGAACCAGCTACATGCTTGGGCTTTTCAGCATTTCCTACAGGTTCTCATTTCAGTGAAGCAAATGCTACACAGAAATATCTTTGGAAAGGTTTTGACCACTGGAGAAAGCCAGGGCTCAGGAATAGCTGTGCAAAAACTCTCTGCAACATTCAGTGCTGTGGTTTCAGACGTTATTGGTTGCCTCTGTCCCAGCACATTTGGGAGCAGTATTAAATGATGACTTGTGATGTAGTTCAGTTTCACATGTAGTGACTTTCCCCAGATGTGTTAATTTTAGAGGAAACTCTAAAGAGCCCTGGAAAATACTGGTGAGTGTGATGAGGCTAAGACAAAACATGAGGACTTTGGGGAACTGGTGCTGCTCCCCACTGTAGCCTTGTGGCCCTCAGCTGTCTGGGGTATTATTGGGAATTTTCAAATAGCTTTCTCCCTGTGACAAACTTGCTGTGGTATGGACAGTATGCAGGAGCTTGACGTCAGACCAGATGCATGAGAGGAGGCCAGGCTTGGCCTTTCCAAAGATTATGGAAATTTTAAGACCAAAAATAAACAAATAAAAATAAAATAAAATAAAATAAAATAAAATAAAATAAAATAAAATAAAATAAAATAAAATAAAATAAAATAAAATAAAATAAAATAAAATAAAATAAAATAAAATAAAATAAAATAAAATAATAAATCAGACACTTGGCAGTGGCCCCAGGTTGTGTGTGGGCTTGGTCCTCTGCAAAGCCAAACTGCAAGCCTGAGGGACCAGGTCCAAAGCTGAGTGATGCTAAGGAGACCCTTTCTGGGAACAAAACTAGCATATCCCCAGCACTGTTTGGGTCACCTTGCTGCCACTGGGAGGACACTCCTGAGGAGTCTGGAAAGCCCTGGTGAGCTGTGCAGCAATGTAGGCCTTGGATGGTCAGGGTGTTTGGGCAGCCCTCAGAGTACGAGCACTCAGAGGGAGGGATTCCAGCAACTCTCCTCTAGAAGACAAAAGGGGGTTGACCTCAGAGCTGGCACCCTCTTCCCAAAGGATGAGCCCTACTCCTCACTGCAGAGGTGTGACAGTCCTGGCAAACTGAAGGGTTACATGACTCCAAAGCACCAGCCAGGGCCTCAGCCCTGAGCTGTCCTCTGCCCTGTTACTCAATTGCTGCCCACAAAGACCCTGGAGCCATCCCACACTTGTGATTAGGATGTTATATTTAGGAGCACAGTGATCTGTTAAGGTCAAACCCTGATTCAGTTTCAGAGGTGTTTGTGCTTTGTTATCAGCATTTGCTTTTGCAGCTCACAGCACCTTAACCACGCAGGGCAGGATGCGGGAGAGAAGGCAGATAGCAAATGCAGATGCTGGACTCCATCCTGCAATGCTCTAAGCAGCCCCAAAAGGCACAGTGTAACCTCCTCTCCTGGAGCTGCTGGCAAGCAGGTCCTGTTCAGCAACCCTCTGCCTTGGCAGGATCCAACCCTGTCTTGGCTGTGTGCACATCTGATAAGAGCATCTCTAGCACACCACTTTCAAAACAGCTCTGTATGATGGTTGATGGAGCCTTCAAACCAGCACCCCAGCCCTCCTCAACATATTCTTGCAGTCCCTCTCCTTTCCACCCCAACAAACCCCCACATTTATTCTCTTTACTTGGAGAAAATTAGGACTGTCCCCTGCTGCAAGCAATGAGGACCCCCAAGTATTTACTGTATATTATTTTAGCAGTGTTACAAATACTCATGAATGTTGGATTTCTGAAGAGCTTGGGGGCAGGACCTCACCTACCTGCAGCCAGCTGGAGAGGGTCAGGGTGTAGAGAGAACATGGGTTTCTCAAAGTTACATGGCAGTGATGCTGGAAGATCAGAAGCTGGCAGGAGTATCTGGCATTCCCAACAGCCCTTTTCATGCCTAGGTACATAGATAGAGGTAACAGGGATAAGTGGGGCAGGGTATGAGATGGCTTGTGCACTAAGGCACAGGGTGAGCACCTCACTAGGGTATCTAGAAAGCTGCTTAAAACTTGTCTCTCCAAACTGATGGCCAAGCACCAAGCCCAAAGTCCCACTGTCTGCTGAGGAGCATGAAAGCTGTGCCCACACCAGGGTCACAGTGTCTGTACAGACGATCCTTTCTCCCAGACCATCCAGTCTACCCAGGCAGAGACATCACCCATGGGGAACACAAGGGAGAGCAGAAACCAGCACAACCCACTTACCTCAGCAAAGCATCTTCACTGCAGAAATCAACCTTCTCTGAGAGGAAATGAAAAGCAAAAAGCCATTCTTCCCCTTTTGAGAAACAAACAAATTTTTGAGTGCTTCCCAGCCACTGGCAGCCCACAGTGCAGCTCAGCATCTCTGTACATTTATTCAGTCTTCATTTCTTTTAAGGAAACTTGCCACAAAACTTTCATCTACAGCAGTAAAAAAAACCCACCACGGAATATTTGAGAGTGATTGAAGGGCAAATATGAATATTCAAAATAAGAATCTCTCTCTGTTTCTGGTAGAAGAGTAGGAAAAAGCATGGAAGTGCAGAGAAGAAAATCTAAGCAACTTTTTTGTTGTTGTTTTTGTTGTTGTGGAAGATGGTAGGGAACAAATCTATCCACTACGAACAACTTTTTCCAGGAAGTGTGGGTTGCTGTACCCCGTATCCTCTGAGCAGCAGGCACTCGCACAACAGTTCTCATGCTACTTGCAAGCATCGCATTTGGAGGAGCCCCAGCAACGTGCACGGAGGATGAACGAACCCTATGGCCCTGAGGCACCCCGTCCCATCAGCAGCACATCTCCTGGCATCATGAAAATGTTCATGGGCTTCCTCACTCTATTTATTGTAGCACAGACCATTGGGACTGTGCTCTTCTGTTTGTATCTTCACATGAAGATGGATAAGGTAAGCGGAGAGAGAAGGATATCTCTGTCTCTGCTGGATTGCTGGCATGGTTTGACTTCATCTCTGGTGAGATCTCTTCACCAAGAGGATGATCACGGTGGAAGATGATGCTGATCACTGGATGGAGGCAGCAGTATCATTTATCACACCCAGGTTCTCATTTCTGCTTTAATTTGCCACAGAGACGTATGTGGGAGAAGAGAACTGTTCATCTTGCTAACAAAAGGAGAATGACCAATTGAGAAGAGACATTAAGAGTAAACCTGGTAGCTGATGGCTAGTCTGGGGACAAGAGGGTGTGATTTAGACATGCAAGTGGCTATTTTAGTCTTGGTGGTGGTTTTTCTGACTTATAGTACTTATTAGCACTGTGGCACTAACTGAAATGATGAAAGGTCCTGAATTGAAATTTTTTTTAGTGTTTCAATGATTTTACCAATATCTCACTTCAGATGCTGTCTTTCAGTTTAGGGAAGAAAGGACTGGACCTTAGTACTTTCTCAGTTTTAGAAGGTACACAGTACCAGTGATCCTGTCCCATACTTGGGACAATGTTTACCAAAAAGTTAAAGTCTGGAAAGCTGTTTTTGAGCTTGGTATGGATGCAGCTGCACTGCATGATGCCTAAAGTCACCAATCTAAAGCTACTTTTCTTCAAGCCAGAAACAACTGCCATCTAAAGAAATATGTGCCTAAAACCCAGAATGCATTTTTCTTACCAGATACACTGATACAGTAAATGTTACTGATTTTTACGTGTGTCATTTCAACTTAAATTGAAATTTATGTGTGTGGTTTCTGATCTACAAGGGTGGAGACAAATGTTGAGCTAGGGGGGTTCTAATATCAGAGGGCTGGAAGGGGACTTCACTGCATGGAGATTGCAGGCTCTCGTGAAGGAGTCTGTAGAGTGTCTCTGGCAGGGGGAAATGGACAGCAGCGGGATCAGAGGCAGCTGAAATGTAGTCACAGGTGACAAGAGGATTTCAGTTGCCTTCAAAGCTTGTGCAGGGGTTCAAATCTGACCCTCCACATCGTAGTGCTGCCTGTGCAGAACTCTCTGCCCAGCTGTGTGTCCTCATGTCCAGATGCACTTTCTCTTTACCATTTAACTGAATGTTAGGTTTTCGCAAGGAAAAAAAACACTAAAAAACCAAACAGGCGTAAATTTCAAAAACAGTATTTGGATGCATTTAATTATTTTCTTATTGGCTTTCTGATTTTATTTTATTTTTATCTGAAGATTTGGCACAGTTCAGCCCCAACACACATGTTTTGTTTTGCTGGCAACTCTTTCAGTCAATAAGTGAGAAATCAAAATTTAAAGCCTCTCTTTAGGCCAGACAGGCCAATGAGGGGCTGAGTGAGCATTCCAGCTGCATGCTGGGGCCATTGGGGAAGGAGCTGCGAAGCCCAAGCCCCTGAGCTACCCACTGGGATTTGTGTGCCTTTAGGAGAAGTCAGAGATGGACATTTAAATGAATTATCAAGGTGATAGAAAATAGATCCTGAGCAA
The DNA here is from genome assembly GCF_030490865.1 of Poecile atricapillus. Taxonomy (NCBI): domain Eukaryota; kingdom Metazoa; phylum Chordata; class Aves; order Passeriformes; family Paridae; genus Poecile; species Poecile atricapillus. The sequence goes on along the minus strand of NC_081260.1, from coordinate 20,313,603 downwards.
TCCTCCTCTCACCTAACATTGTCAGTCAGGGTGAGCTCCATGGCTTCAATTCCCAGTGGATGAGGGCACAGATGCTGTGCTGGATGTCTGGTGGAGCTCTTGCTGCCCACAGTTTGTTTGCCCACCTCATCCCAGTGCTGAACATCTGACCCTGAGCTTCTCAGGCTGGATTTATTGCTGGCAGGAATGCACTATGGCTCTGCTGCCAGCTGTTGCAGGTTTCCTAAGAACATCCCATTGACCCTACCTTCTCTCCCTTGTCGGCAGATGGAAGAGGTGTTGAGCTTAAGTGAAGATTACATCTTCCTGAAGAAAGTACAGAAATGTCAGACAGCAGAAGGTCAGAAGTCAACATTATTGGACTGTGAAAAGGTTATAAAGGGCTTCCAGAGCATCCAGTGCAAGGTACATGCTGTTGGGTGGATAAAGATCCCACTGAAGGGGGAGGGGGGCTCCCAGTCACACACAGAGTTTCATTCCAAGCTTTTTTTTTTTTTAAACTATGGGTGCCCTTTACTTCAGGGCTGTGTAGCACATGTCCTTTTTGATACTGTATTCTCTTTACACTATATTGATATCATTCAAAAATCTCATTGATTTTTTTCCTAAAATGCTCTTGATAAGAGCATATCCAGCTGCATCATGCCATGGTATGTATGGGGCTTGTGATGGGCAGGATGGACCTGCGGCCACCTTGGCTCTGTTCCCTGATTCTGGTCGGAAAAGAATTGATTTTCTGGTGTCTGGCACCTTGCTCCAATCCTGTGCTGGTTGGCTGTGAGAATGCTTGTGGCCACCTGCCACTGGGAACACTTTTGCACCCACTTTGCCCAGGTGTCAATGACAGTGCAAGGCTTGGGCCAGGAAACAGAGCTTCTGGCAACTGGTGAGGAGGAGCATGAGGGTGCTGTGCAAATTGCCACCCCATGGACTCAGGGATGGTATCTCTAGTTGGAGCAGTGGCACGTTGCCTTTGGATGCAGAAGAGGCAATTCGCATTGCAATGTCCTCCTGGAGTGGCTGAGGGATGCCCAACCAGGGATGAGGTGCTCTCATCCTGCTCAGCCCTGAATTCACTGCTTAGGAGTGGCTGTGCTGGTCAGAGTAAACAGGAAATAAACATTTCTTCCTTGTTGTCAGTGTCTGATGACAACAAACGCCTCAGCTAAACCTGCCTCAGCTAAACCTTCAGGTTTGCAACAGTACCCAACAGACCACCAAAAATTATGTCTGAGGTAAGCCGTGCTCATCAGTCCAGAAAACTCCAGCTGCAGGGCAGGGATGTACAGTGGCAGCACTTGCAGCATGGCTCTCCCACATGAAAAGGAGATTTTTTCTGATTTGTTTATCTCATTGTTTTTGATAACCTTCACCCATCTTTTTAATTGAATAAAACCTAAGTCCATAAACCCTACAAACTCTCTGCTGCAAACAGTCCATGGTCATGTGTGAAGCTGGGGAAGGAAGAGGGGCTCTCTGGTTCCAGGTATCCTCTGTCAAGAGCTGGCAGGGCTATTGGAGCCAAATATCACCAACTCCAGCAGTGACCAGAGCATCTTTTATGATCAAACTTCCAACACTGTTGATTTGGAAAAAACCCATATATTTTTGCTGTTGTAACAGGATGGACCCCTCAAGGAGCAGCCCAAGTTTGAAATGCAGAGAGGTGAGTTTCCTGGTGTAACCAGTGCACTCATGGCTTGCTGGGGCAGGAGGAGCTCCTTGTTCTGGAAAGGGGTTTCCTTCAACAGCCCATGAGTTTCTCAGGGCTTGGTGTCGAGGCAGAGGATGGGTTGGGGTTTGGACCATCCCATGGGAGTAGGACTGAGCTCGGTGTGGGCTGGCAGAGGGGGACACTGAGTGTGTCTGTCTCACTTGGGTAGGTGGTTCTGGGTGCCAGAGTAGACAGTTTGAAGTTGTTGAAATCAAACCCAAAATTAAATCTCTGGCCTTTTTACATCGCAGGTCCTGAGCACCGTGAGCATGCCCATTTGATGCACAAGAATGAGACATCTGTGGCAGGTGAGGTGTGGGCACATCCAGGTCCTGTTCAAACAGCAGGCAAGGTGGCACCACCTCCTCTGCAGGCTTTTTCCATCAGAGGCTTCACCTCAGAGGCACCTGCAGGTGGAAGCCATGTTCTGCGTCTCTCGGGGCTGGGGGTGGAATCTGGAGATGATGTCTTGGCCTGTAGAGAAACATTAAGGGTAGGAGATGCTGCAGTCCCTGCAGAGGAGCACTGGGGAAACAGTGGGTGCCAAGGCATCAATAACACTGACCTTTCTAAATTGCAGCAGAGAAGAGGAAGCCAGTTGCAGTTCACCTGGCAGGTCAGCAGAGCAACAAGGCAGGCTCAGGTAAGACAGACTCACTCAATCCTACCTCAACCAGGGAGCCAAAGGGACACAGCAGTGTGCATTCCCAGTCCTGCCCCATGGCTCTCTAGGATAGGGACAGGGACAGAACAACTCCAGCACAGAAGTGTGTCCTCAGAACACAGCAAACCTCCCAGTGGTCACATCACCCCGTGCACCTGTGCCACATGGGGTTTGCACATCCTAACTGTCCTCAGTAGCCCTATGTGTGCCTTCCTAGAAATGCACCACCAGGGCTTAATCTTTCCAGGGTTTTTTATGAGTGGAAAACTTTTTATCTTTGTATCTAAGGAAAACAACCTCACTTTTTTTGTTCTTAAAATGGTTTTTGCTCTCCTGGCCATCTCTTGCTGGGGTGGCTGCTGCAGGAGGGCTCTGCTTGCATTTGCATCTGTTGATTAAGTCCTCACCCATAGTGGTCCTGGTAGCAATATGGGCTGACTGAGGGCTTTACAGTTGCAACGTAGGGCTCCAAACTGATTTAGTCAAGTTGCAATTATTCACATCCATGGCCACATTAGGTTAGAGAGATATACCTGAGTCCTTTTGCATTTGTGCATCCCACTGTATCGACTGTAGCTGCTCTCGCTGCTCTGTCCCCTGGCATAGCCTTCGCTGAGACACTTCCCACAATAGCAAGGATTACCAGAGTATGAGCTTGCAAGGTTAGTCACTCCATCTGGCAAGGATTTCACAATCTGAGCATATGTGATTTAATTCTGGAGTAACTGACAGTAACTGACCACTGCTCTTTCCATCTCTGATGCAGCATTTCACCCAGAGCTCAGTCTACCTGTGGAAAGCTTAGTGTTAAATAAGATCAAAAAAATTAGAAACTCGCTGTATTTTCAAACTCCCTGCTTAAGCACTTGTTGAGCCTAGAAAGCAGGGTCCAGAGAGCGGCAGTGTCCTGGAACTCAACTCTATATGGGGAAATATCCCTGTGGGATGCTTGGTCAGGCCCCATGGGCTGTGTGGCTCCCTCAGGACTACCCATGGCACATTGTCTCTAGGCTGGGGCAGTCGAACCCATTATTCCCCTTGGAGCCAGGCTTGCTCCCATGGCTGCTATTCCAGATGCCTCTGTAGGCTGGGGAAGGCAGAGGTCCAAATTCCAGAGGTCATAGATATGCTCAGCCCCTGCAGCCATGGTTTCCAGGTCTCTGTATAGGCTTATCTGTACCAACTACATGAGTTACTCTGATGACAACAAAAGTGTCCCAAAATCCATGGCAGATCTGTGTAGGCCATGGTCCTGGCAATGGGAAGCAGCACTCACTGTGCTAAGCCCCTGCAGCTCTGCATCCAGGCAGGGATAGCAACTGTGCAATGTTCATTTTTGTACTTCCTTGGTAAAGTCTCACCATCCCCAGATGCCAAGAGGAGGAAGGACTCTGGAGGAAAGGCAGCCCCCAACTGGGAAAAACTGGAATGGAAAGCTCTGAAGAGCAGAGTTGCAGCATATTTTGGTAGTGCTCTGAGGGCTTGGAGGGTGTCGCACTGAAGTCTATGAAGGCAGCAAATGGAAGTGACACAGTGTTTGGTCTGTTGGGGTAAACACAGGCAGTCCTCCTCCCTAAGCATTTATATTTGCCTGGATGATGGAAGCTAAATGTTTCTCTACTCACATATTGAGTCAAGGCTGACAAAGCCAGTGATCAGCAACGTGGGTTGAACCTGCTCTGGCCTTGAGGAAGGGTCCCTGCTCCTCTGGGCTGGGGATGGTGTCCTGGGCAGAGTACCCCACTAAGTGCACCCTGCAGACAGACAGAGGCTTTGAGGCCAGATGTCTCTGGGTGTCCCCCCAAATCAGCCTGCCAAACTGGAAGTCTCTTTCTCTGAGCTCACCTGTCATGCTCTCTCCCTACAGTGCTGGAGTGGAAGGAGACCATGTATGGCCCCACAAACAGCTTGATATCCAATAAGGAGGGGAAATTGAAGGTGGAGGAAGCAGGGCTCTACTACATCTACTCCCAAGTCAGCTTCTGCACCAGGGAAGCATCTTTGGCACCCTTCACCCTCTATATTTATTTGCATATCCCCGAGGAAGAGGACCGGCTCTTGCTGAAAGGACAAAAGACACAGAGCACCTTGAAGTCCCACTGTGAACTCCAGTCAATCCGTGTGGGAGGTGTCTTCAACCTCCGGGAAGGTGACATGGTCTTCGTCAATGTGACAGACTCCACGAAAGTGAAGTACAGCCATGGCAACACCTACTTAGGAATCTTCAAGGTGTAGTGAGGAAAGGGCTGTCCTGAGATGGGAATCCAGCCCAACTTTCTTGAGCAAAGTGCCTTTCCCTTTTTCCCTTATTTATGTTCCTCTGCCTCTCTGTTTTTCTTGTTTCTTAATTTGTATATTTTTTTTTATTTATTAATGAGGGCCAGGGGGCCCTGAGAACACAAATGGAACAAAGTTTGAGGCTGTAATTTTTTGCTCTCAGATTTTTTTCTTTTGCAGCTGGTGATTTGGTACATGCTGGTCTTGTGTGCCTGGGTCCACCACACACCACTTTCCTCAAAGGGTCGATGTCCCTGTTATGTCACAAGAGTTTTGTTTGCCAGACTCTACCATCATTTCTTTCCTTGAAACATAGGATGGCTCAGGGCACTTCAGCCAAGCTGCATTCATACATATCTCCACCACCAATCTGCTTACAAACATCAATGGAAAAACATAAAAAGGCTTAGGAACATCTCCTCTAAAGGAATCATTAAGCCCAGCACGGTTTTTACATGGTAGCTGCTGGTGAGGTAGTGTTGTCTCCCCAACTGTTTCCTGTATGTGGAGAACCCCCTTTTTTCCATCCATGCCTGTCTGTGAAACTCATCCAACTTCCTCAGGGTGGCACTGCCTTGACTGGGTTCATACTTGGTGACAATCGCTCCACACCAGGGGTGATTGGTGCCTGAGAGAGGACTGCAGCTTTTGAGGCAGAGAGAAGGTAGGGCACTGGTTGTGGTCTGCTATTGGTGATCTGAATCTGTTCACCAGACTGTCCTCCCACCTCTGCAGGCAGAGGAACCTTTGCCTGTGGACAGTTGAACTCCCCTGTGGAAGAAGCACTGGGCACCACCATCAAAACTGGAACTGCACCTTCTCCTGAGATGCCTCCTACCTAGGGAGGAGGACCAGGAAAGCATGAGAGTGGCAAGCCCACCTGCTTCTTCCCTCCAAGGCATATGTGCAGAGCGTCTTTTGGTTGTCCAGTGAGGACATGTCCACAGTGGCACTTTTTCTGGAGCTCCAGGAGAGTAGGACTGTACAGATGGGCAGGACCCCTCTTGAACAGGGGATACCTGGGTGACACTGCACACTAGGGTCTTCCCAGCCCTATTCTCCAGCTTGGTCTGCAGGGAAGGTGATCAGGGCACAAGAATGTTGATGCAGCTTTTAAAAAAAAAAAAAATATGAAGATGACACGTGACAAGACTGTAGTTTTTGGTTATACAGGTCACACTTACAGGATCAAAGTTTGGAAATAATCCTGGATGCCAACATGTTTGCAAATGGGAGAGCTTCCAGATTTGGGCAGTCTTTAGGCTTTGTTGTGCTGGAGGCTGCAGGTCTAGTCCTAACATGGTGCCCAAATGCCACCACTGGTGGAACAGAAGGTGCATTCTTTGCAGAGCTCACTGCAGATCTGGGTGCCCTGCACAGCCTCATCCAAAGTCAATAGAACTCAGGGATGGTCTGGTTTCACTATATTTTGATAAGAATTTTTTGGCTATTCTCCAAAACTGCCCAGCTTTCTTAGGGCATTGACCACTCTTGTCTGACATTGTGTATAAAGACTATTTGTTTAATTAAACCCATCTTATGTTTGTGACCAGAGAGACTGAGTGCCAGAGGACTGTGCACAGCTGTAGCTGCGTTTTGCAGCATAATTCCATGTTCGTGGTTCCCCCTTCCACAGTGTGGGATTTCTTCCATTAATCATCCCACAATTAATACCATTTATGAATTAAGACATAGGTGGCTCTGTATGTTTTGAACACTGCTCACGCTTCCCAGCCCCAGGCTGAGATTTCACAGTGTCCTGCTTGGGGTCTGGGGACCAAGAGGCCAGTGGGGTGACATTGGAGGTCACACTGGGGACAACCAGTCTCAGAAGCCTCCAGAGGCAGCCATTCCACCATGCGTCTTAGGGTATGTTGTGGTGCCAGGGCCAGGCAGCACTAGGGATATTTTGACAGGAGAAAGAAGCAGAGAGCCCCTGTCCCGGGAGGCCAGTGAGCCATGGAGGCTGAAGCCCCCAGCACAGCTATGAAACAGAGGGGTGTGGACTAGTTTTAACAGGATTTAGGACACCTGACTGAAAGAAGATTATTCCTGCCTGTCCTAAGGTCGTAGAGCCTGCAGGGATGTCTCTGCTTTGGAGCAGAGGGGTGGATGCTGCACATGCTGCATGTGGAGCTGGGCAGCTGCTGCCTCCCATGGCGCCCCGTGATGGTGTGGTGACCACATCCCTGTCTCTGCTGAAATGCAGCCAGCCCTGTGGGCCGGACTCCTGAAGGCAGTGCTGGGCTGCCTGAAGAACCATAAACCTCCACAGGGGAGGTAGAGATGCTCAGTCATGGTGGGAGTGTGGGTGGAAGCTACAGGAGAAACAAAGATGGTGCAAACTGGCATGGCCTGAGACAGGGGAGAAGCTTGGGGCAAGTGGATGGGGAGGAGAGAACTGTGAGGATCGTGTGTGTGGCCAAAACCCTCCAGGAGTGGAAAACTTGCTCGTCACAGGCAAGGAGAAACTGTGATCAGTGCACACTTTGAAGCCTCCTGAAGCTCCCAGCCTCAGCGGCCAGGAGCACCTGCCAGAGACCTTGGGCTGGGCTGTGATCCCCAGTCCAAATCACTGAGCAGGAATCCAAGAGCTGCCAATCATGTGGCTGAGGAAAACAATTAGAGAGGTGAAAAGAAAAACAGTCCATAAATTCTGCAGCAAGGGCAGCAGATGTCAACTGTCACCTCCCCTGCCTGTGGGCTGCCTGACCAACCCCAGCCCCTGCCACACTTTTGCCTTTCTCAGGGCTTTTGTTTCTTGCCTCTGTTTCTTGACTTGCCAAAAATAGCCCGTGGGATTCAGATGTGAGGTAGTGTGTGGGAGGGGGCAAGATGCAACTGCTGCCATCCAGCTGTGTCCTTCTCCCCCATCCCTGCCTGTTGCCATAGCTGGCACCGTTTCCTCTCCCCATGGAAAATTTAAAGGTCGTCAATACACTGATTTTTCCCTTGACATGACACCACTATGCCAGTCCTCAGGCTGTAAATTTTACTGTTTCCAAACTGATTTTTGTTCTTTTGGAGTTAAGAAGGGGTTGAAATGGTGGTGAATTTGCAGGGTACATCAGCAGGACTGGCACAGGGGGGGATGGATGAGCAGTGGCAGGAACAAGCAGCAGCATGGTCATCTGCTGGGAGGGGTGTTTTCATGGTTCAATACACACTGATCCCTTCCAGGGATAGGGGAGCCACAGCTTCTCTGGGCAACCTGTGCCAGGGCCTCACCACCTTTACGGGGAAGAATTTCTTTCTAATATCCCATCTAACAGTGCCCTCTGGCAGTTTCAGTCTTCAGTGTTTTTCCATGATGCAGCCAAGGCTAGTGCTTTTTTTTCCCCTTGTTCTTTTTCTTACTCCAAGTGCTGTGTTTGGGGGATGACAGCAGGGTCCAGCCCTTCTGCCCTCGATCCTTCTGCTGTGGGCTGAGACCGCAGACCATGGTACATCTCTACCAAAGAGTTAAAACACCCCCAGCCTGCAGGAGACGTCTTGTCCAATGGTGGTAGACCAAAGGAAATCCTGTTACCACACCTAATTGCCAGAAAAAAAACACACACTAACTAGAAAAAATAAAATCTTAAACAGGCAGGAAGTCATTTATCTACAGCAACCGCCTGGTGCAGCAGAGCAGTCTGTTCTCCATAAAGCATTCTTGCGAACCGAGTGCACGTGGGGCTTAGGGATGGAAATGCATCTCCTGCCCTGGCATCAAGTGCCCTTGGCCTGCTGCAGGTCTGGGTGATGGTGGGAGCAACAGTCCAAGTGTCAGCATCACCTTTCACACCAGTATTCCCGCCAGTAAGTCATAGAGGGATGATGCTGCCATGGCATTTTGAGGAAATCAGTGATGCCCAGAGCAAGCACTGGCTTTGCTTTCATGGTGGAAACACAAGAAGCAGCTCCAAGGGCTAAGAAGCAATTTTTATCCTTCTTTATTTGTTGAAAATGTCAATTAAAAAAAGTGTTCAAAATAAAAACATGTTAGAAAAGTTGAACTTGCATAAGTAGTTTACAGTAAATAAACCTACATGATAAAGATACACTAGAACATAGCTGACACAACATCCATCTAAAGACAGACTCACTGGAACCTATTTACAAAGCACTGTAAACAAAGTAAATATGGAAACATTGCTGTCCATCTGGCATGGCTTCTTTTCCTTTTTATTTTATTTTCTTGTCTTTTTTTGGCTTCTAGCTCTTGACAAATGCTTGATCTAAAAAGTCCCAGTGTGCCCTCCATCACATTACATCTCACAAACATGCGTATGTACATAGCATGGGTTTCAACTGAGCCTGGAGGCAGCGAGGACACATTTCCACCCTCTCCCTGGAGTGTCAGTGGCCCTTGGTTTGTTCTGTATGTCAGCAGCCCAGCTCAGGGCAGGCAGCAGGGCCAGGCAGTACTGAGGGGTCTGGGCATGGCCTCCCTGAGCAGCAGAAAGTGCAGCAAAGGTCCTGCTCCTGGAAAACTATTCACGAGCACAGCAAGGCTGGGCTGCCGACCAAACCACCCAGCTGTGTGCCCAGGGAGGGATGTGGGGAGCTGCCATCTGACTGGGATGCTCTGGGGATGGCAAATGTAGCCAGACCTCTGTTTTGCCGTAGAAATAGCTTAAAGAGTTTCTTATTACACTCCTTGAGATGTTTTGGAGTCTACATCTCCCAAAACACCATTTGCAATGTCCTGGCTAAATTTTAATGGCAAGGAGGGAGTTGTAATTATTGCCTGTGTTATGTCCTTCACAACCAACATAATGGTGTGACTTTTTATGAGCTGTGGTGCCTCTCACACCCTGTGACCATGCTGCCCCTTGAGATAAATAAGACATCATTAACTTTAACAGAAAGTTATTTTTATAATGTTGTTAAGGAAGGAAGGAAAATATGAGTTCTAAACTAGGGTATAACACCAAGTAAGATAAGGAAAGCTGATACATATGCATGTTGCCTGTGTGCTGTGTTTGAGGAGCTGTGCATGGATCTGTGAGGGTGTTGCACATCCTTGCCCCAGGAGTGCTCCAGCTCTTGTCAAAGCATAAATACCTTCCCTATCCCAAGAGAAAGTTCCTTTTCCCTAGCAGAAAGCCCCTGTGAAGCAGTGTGGGGAGAAGTGGCCGCTGGCTACATTCCCAACCCTTGAGAAGGAGTGATGGAGAACATAGAGTGGGCAGAAGGGAGCAGGGGACCAGCACATTTGGGGTTGTTTTTTTGTTGTCAGTGTTTACATTTCATACAGAGAAAAGCATGTCCTGCAAGAGGAAGCACAGCAAAATTATAATCTCCTAGGATACCTGGACACACGATGTGAAAACAAAGCAGTACGTAGGAATTCTACATCATGCAGAAGAAAAGGGATGGGGGGCAGAACAGCAGTTACCTGTTGTGCTAATCACGAGCTGTAAGGAGGCAGCACTGTGCAAAATGCCTTCCTATGCGCTCTGACAGGTGCTCCAGATCTGGCTTCCCCAAGGAGTTCAAATATCTTCATCTTAATTGCACATTTTAATCAGTATCAAGGCCACACAGGAACCACAGTATTGCTGGGCTCTAGTTCGCTACAGTCAACTAATGGGAAAAAAGAAGATGGATGGGAAAAGCTCCCCCAGTTGTGATTATCTGAAAAGAGGAGCATGGTGCTTTTTTGGTTTCTGCTCAATGCCACCTCAGTAATGTTTTCATTCAATAAATAGGTACTGGTTGGTGCTTTTGGAAAGAATGAAAGCATCAAAAAGTGCTTAAGCTTATTCTAGGAAACTGCTGCCCAAGCCTTTGTGAGCAACAATCGCTAGCAGAGTTTGTATTTGCTCCCAGTAGCAGGTACAATGAGGTATTAGTTGCTGCAGATGAATTGTGAATCGCGGACCACTTGCTTACTGGTTCAGTTGTGATTGATTGTTTCTGCTTTATTTCCTTACTGAATGGAAGGAAAACTATTTTTTTCTCTATGATTTTTTTTTGTTTGTTTTTTGTTTTTTGGTTTTGGTAACAAAATACCCCAAACCAACAAAATAAGGAGCAAGAAGAGGCAAAGGATCCATTTCCACTTTCCAAAAATACATCTGAGGTCACATTGCCAGCAGCTTCTCCATGAATTCAGGCGATCAGGGATGACTTGCGCCCCGTGTCCTCCCTGCCACACTCATCTGTCTGCCTCAGCAGCCTTCTCACCAGCTTCTCCAAGTCCTTCCTGGACTTAAGCTCTTCCTCCAAACACTGTTTCATCCTTTTGTTTTCCTGCAAGGTGAAAACCAAAGGAATAAAGATGCAGTTAATGCCCATGCACTTCATGCTGTGGGGTACTTCCATGCATCTGCTGCCTGATGCCTCAGAGGTGATGAAATAACAGAGACATTTGATAGGAGTTCATGAGGATGAAGAATATAATTGGATCAGACCACAAGTAGACCAAACAGACCCCTGCTACCTCACAGAACTGCACAGAAATTCCCTGACTTTGGGCAGGCAGAAACATCCTCCTGGAAAGTGAATTTTAGCTTGAAGAACCCTTTTCTCCTCTGATGGTTTCTCCCACCTCCAGACTTGGGACTAGAGGGAAGAGAACATATTTCTTCTGAGTCTGCAAGAACAGGTGTCTACCAGACCCCTATAAAATGAATGGTCAAGCTGAAAGAGCTTTTGGAATAGGGGGGGGATGTTTCATGTTACCACAAAGACCAACTACTCCTCCCCGCTTGCTGTCTCTGGCACTCAAGCATGGAGGATGAGAGGAAGTGGTCTCCAGCTGAGCCAGGGAAGGTTTATGTTGAATATCAGGAAAAGTTTCTTCATGGAAAGGGTTGTCAAGCACTGGAATAGTCTGCCTAGGGAAGTGGTGGAGTCACCATTCCTGGGAGTGTTCACAGAATGTGTGGGTATGGCACTTCAGGACATGCTTTAGTGGTGAACATAGTGGTGGTGCTGGGTTGATGGTTGGACTTTGTGATCTCAGAGGTCTTTTCCAGCCTTAGAGGTTCTATGATTCAGGGAGGTAAACCAGAAGAAAACTAATGCTCATTCAGGAATTTGCAGGATTGGACTAGGATCAGCAAGACTTTTCCTGGCACAGACCAGCTGAAGATGACCCAGCACAGACTGGTTGGCTTTTATGCAACTCCCAGCACAAACAATCCCACCCAAATTACCTGCTTCAGCTCTTTCACTTCATCTTTCAGTGCATAAACTGTGTCAACAAGGCTTCTGAAAAATGAAATTAAAGAAAAAGTAAATTAGAGTTGGTGTGCAAGGAAACAGTGACAGCATGGGAGGTGCTGACAGGAAAGTTGCATCCAGATTCTGCTTCCCGAGCATCAGACTGCTGGCTGTGAGGGAACTCTGGAAACACAGCCTAGGAGCATTTATAGACCACTGGTCCAAAACTCAGGGCTCTTTTCTCAAACCTCAATACCTTGTTCTGCTTTGAATTATCAGCAAAGGTCTGTGGCTTCGTCTTCCTTGTTTATGCTATGGCAATAAAAACAGTGACTTTAAAGGTGGAAAAGTCTGAGCATCTTTTGTAATGCAGACTTGATTCCTTGAGGTTGTGCTGCAAAAATCAAACATGAAAGGAACACACTGACTGGCTTGGAAAGGAAGAGGTACAACACAGTCACACAGATGCAGAAGTTACAGAACAGGCTGGGAGCACTCACAGGCAGGTGCTAGGCAGGCTCCTGAGAGGCAGCAACAGTGAAATACATCAGTAGCTAAAAAAACTAAGAGCCACTTGTTTGATTCTGTCCTTGCTGACCCCATTATCCTACATCTGGATAAGCCATAAACTTGGGACCCAGACTCCCAGAGGAATACAGGCACATCAGGGCAGCTGGGAAGGCAGCTCTGTCCTTAAAAGGGACAAAATGGCAGTTGAAATTGTCTGGTGGTTCTTTGCCAGGACTAAGGCAGCAGCCAATGACACCAGGCCTGCTCCTCTGTGGAGACACAGAAGGAGAGGGCATTGGCTTTTAATGCCCTTCCAAAAAGTGACACAGGGATCTATCTCTAAGTGAAGAGCAGCCACACTTACTTTTCCTCCATGACCATCTGGCCATTGCTTCGTGTTTCCTCTATGATGATTTTCTCTTCCTCAGGAAGAAGGACTTGGGGGATGGAATCTTTACGGGAGCCTGTGTACAAGAATTATTCATGAGGGAGAGAAAGGGGTAATCTTCCCTGGTGCCCATGCTACATCAGAGAGTAGCTCTCATTCTTCCTGTTCCACCATCAGCCTGGGGCAGGCTGGAGATGTGAGCTACATCCCACTAACCCAGAGCTACAGCAGCAAGTGGAAAATTTTCAAGAGTACTCATTCATCTAAAGTTACATCATGACTTATAAATGAAACAATTCAACTAGGGTCAAGAGCTCCCCAAAGAACCATGGACTCCCTTTTTTCTATGTACCATTATTTGACAGTTCAGTGATTTAACTGGCTGACATCTCACCAGCAATGATAAATAGTTATATTTCCAGAGCTGAAGATGCTAAGATAGGTTCTTATGAAGCAGGTTGTTCTTAAACACACAGCTGATTAAGAGATAATATTCATGCTTCCTTTCTAAAGCTATAAGCAACCTGAGATTATCATCAGGTAATCACTGGTGAAATAGCAGTGTCTCATCTGCCCTCCTACCTGCTTCATTCTCTGTGTTTAGAAGAAAAACAATGGCAACTAAACCACTAGGCAGATAAAGCTTCCTTATCTCAAAGATTGAACACTACAGTTTCCTAGCATGAGTCTCATTGCTGTATGATGCAACATCTGTTTTTTCCCAAAGGGGTTATCAGTGTTGTGGGCAGAGTAGGAGCTAAATAATGTGGCTGTGTGCCCACCTGAGCTGAGAGCTTGCTGGAAGCCTGCCCCAGTACAGTATGCCTCAATCACCTTCAGGATCTGTGCATCCTCCTCCAGCGCAGCAGTACCTGTAAAACATTGCGAACAACAGCAGGCACAAAAATCAAGGTACTCTGGCCTTGTCTCTCCCTGTCTTTGCTCCCAAGCCCCTTGAGAGAGTCATGCCATTTCTTTGGCTGACTGTCTCTGGGACTTTGCCCAATCTGTTTTGAGGTCCTTTACATTTTCTAGCCTTTGTGGCATCAAGCACCATGACCAAATGGTGTGAAAACGCATCTTTAGTTGCTCATCTTGGCAAAACTCGGGGGTGATGCCCTACTTTGGGTGCAGACAGCACCGGGAGATGGGCAGGGAAAGCAGCCCTAGTGTGGGAAGTCTGGTAGAGCAGCAGCAGAGCAGGACTTGGAAACATGAAGTGTTGATTTCCAGCCTCCGCTCATTGCCGTCTTCTCAAGGGAGAGAGCTCATCGTAGAGCTGTGCAAGGCAGCTTGACCATGCCTGGGTGACCATGGCCTTTTGTGTAAAGCCCCCAAGGTGTGCTCCAAGTGGACTTTAGGGAGCCCTCAGGACACCTCTCTTTGCCAGTGAACACACCTGTTGGGATGGGGACCTTTTTGTTTCCTAATTCCCCATGGACACTGTTCTAAGGACCTGCTGGCATGGCCATGTAAGGGTTTGTCTCAGCTGTCAGACATATTTCTGTGACTCTTGATGTGCAGGTTAATGCAGTTTTTAATTACTTGGAAGTAGTTCTTCAGCTTCATACCCAGAATAAGACTAGCCACAACCCATGACCTTGTGCTAGCAATCATGAGTAGGGTGGTGGCATGTCTGGCAGCCATAACTGGGAGGGGAGGAGGGATCTGTTAGAGGGTGAGGACCAGTGCACTTCCAGAAGTCTCCTGTGCTCAGGAGCACAGAGGCTCACAGTGAGAGCATCCTGTCACATGCTGCACTGCGAGAAAGGTTGTTTTCAAAGTCTTGTGGAGATCTCCAGAAATGAAAGAAAATCTCCAGAAATGAAAGAAAAATAGAATCACAGAATGGTTGGGGTTAAAGATCATCTAGTCCCAGTCCTTGCCATGGGCAGGGACACCTTCCACTAGACCAGGTTGCTCCAAGCCCCATCCAACCTGGCCTGGAACACTTCCAGGGATGGAGCAGCCACAGTGCCTCTGGGCAACACTTACTTTTCCGAATAACAAACTCTTCATCGGATGGTTTTCTCTCAGTTTTCCTTTTTGGAAGAAACTTCTTCATTGTTTTTGGACTTTTGCTGGAATCCTATAGAGAAATAGACTCTTGTATTTAACCAGAACCAAAGGCAGCTGGGACAGTGAAGCAGCACAGCTGGGTGCAGCTACCCATGCTATGCATAACATGTTAGAGAGCTACAAAACAGACAATGACAAGGTTGGGGAAAATGATAGTTTTTGCCCTTCACATGTACCAGTGACCCACTGCTCCCTGGAATAGCAGTGGGAATTGCACCTTCAGGCTTGGGCCAGGACAGGATGCTCTAGTAAATTCAACTCTTCTCAAAATCCTTTAGCCAAAAACTTCAAATACATTCATAGCACTTTTAGTATGCTTACCAACTCTGTGGTCTGTGCTAGAAAACCCTAAAATGTCGTTTATTCCACTGACTTGATTTCTAATATAAAAGAGTTGGCAAATAGCTCTGCTTCTAAATGCCCACAACTTGAGAGTGTAAATCCCACACACACATATACACAGAGAACAGACAAATGCACACAAAGTTAGTGTTTGCTATGACTCCATGAGTAAGAATCACAAGTTTTTATCTCCTTCACTCAGTTAAAAGTCTTGCTGATTTGGAGAGAATTAGTGTATTAGGAGGTTACATGCAATAAGGATTTAATGGATACCAGGAGGGTTAAGTACCATAACACTAAATCCTTTCTGAGAGTTATCTCAAAATATATTTGTCAGTTGTTACTGACTCTGATAAAAACTTACTGATACAACAAGGCAAAATTAGGGTCATGCAAGCATAAGAAGCATTAACAGGAACAAGCATTCTGTGCCACAACAAGCCAAAGAGATGTATCTACCCTTACCTTTAAGATATAAGACATCCTCTACAATGAATATGCAAAGAAAGAGAAGATGAGTGTGAGAGACTCGAGATTTTTATCATCAAGTCTATTAAATCCACAATTCTAAACCACGTTTCAATGTTAGTCCTGCAATTAATGTAGCACACCCCCTGTACTGGTTTTAAAGCACTATCAACATGCAAAGGAGCACCTTGTCATGCAAAACTGAAGATTTACATGTGAGATGCAGGGTGAGTGGGCATTAATGCACTCTAAACACACAGAGAACATGCCTCCTTGGTTAGTAGTGGGTGTCTGTGGATGTTGGTTGCCTAAACTGGTGCTTACAACTGCAGGAGCCTCATGTGCCTGGCTCCATCCAAGCCCCAGGAAGCACTCAGGGTCTGCACTCAACACCAGCCATAAGGGCCTCAACCCACCCCGGTCAGGATGCCAGGATGCTCTGCCCACCCTGGTGACAATCTGGTAGGACTCCATCTCTTCAAAGGGGACCTTCCATCCTCACTGAAGACCTGACCATGTCAGGCATCAGTACTGCAACGCCACTCTGTTCCACTGGCAGGGGAGCTCCCTGCACATCCTTTGGAGGATTCCATCCCTGGGATGCTTCATCCAGGGAGCCACTAGGCTCTCCTGCAGGTCTGCCCAGCAAAATCCTGAACCCTGATGTTATAAAACCTTCACCTAATGCAAAGCAGCCAGTTTAAAAAAAAAAAAAAAGGTAGTAAAAGAAACCATCTATAAATCTTTTTCCCTTTGCTAAACTGAATGCAGACATAGCACTTTACCCACAGAACTTACCTGTTCTGTCATTTCAAATGATTAATTGGAAACAGAACAGGAAAAATGACCCAACTTCAATGGAAATAACAAGAGTGAGGTGCTGTATACAAGCAAGGTCTAAAGTTTCCTGAGCACAGCTGGGTACAAGAAAGTGTACAAGACTGTGCCATCCCATCCTGCACTAGGAGAAGACAAGTAAAGTAACACTGGATGTCTAAAAATCTCTGCTCTTCTAATCAAACTGTCCCATTCATTTCCCTGCAAGTAACCTTTGAAATTTGTATTCCTTCATTATATCTTCATTATAGAAAAGTGCTTGCATGAAGCTGTCAGCATTGTTTATTTTGTGATCTACTTTAAACAAAAAACTAAAATACAGTGAAATAGGGATTCTGTTTAGTGATTAAGCATCCCAGAGGGAGAGATGAGATAGATGCAGATCTGCTTGGGCCAACAACCAAGCCTATTTCCCATTTGTCATCACAGGCTTGTATACATGAGTCTCTCCCCAGGCTCAGGCTGGATTGACTACCAGGCTGTGCCTGCCCAGCTCTGCTGGACATGTTAGCCTTTGAATTTCTATTGACATGGTCATCGCAGCTTGTTCCCATGGAAGCTACATTTTTGGTCCTATGACACCTTGCAGGGTATCATCCAGCATCCTATCCCTTGGGAATCGCTGTGGGCTAGGCCTCTGTGGCAAAAACCTCTCTCCTGATTTTCACACAGAGAGTTTAATTCCTGCTATGAGTGGCAGGGGACAAGAAACTGCAAAGGACCATGGTTTTTAAGATATCACTCAATCTGTGTTTTTTCCCCACAGAAAAATTTCTCTTCTACCTCAAGCTTCTACCTATATTTTTAATTCACCATGCAAGCAAGAAATGGTTTAGCCTCCAATAGGAAACTGGAACATGCAAAGATTATGGATCATTTTCAGTCTGCTCACTTGGTATTTAAACAATTTAATTCCCAAACTGAAATGTGTTACTTTACAAATTCTAAGAATTAGATGCAACAAGACGCAATGAGGCTACTTCAAATCTCTACCTGGAGCAGCGGACCCACAGTCCTGCCAAATGCCAGACTCTCCATCCCTAAGTGCTGGGAGGGCTGAGGGGGTCCAAATCCCATCCCTGTCCCCATCCCCACTGGGGCAGAAACACTCCCAGGGCTGCTGTACCGAGAAAGGCAGCTGACTCAGATCCAGAATTGCTCACTCAGTAAGGGGAACGCTACCTGAGGTACTGGTGAGTAATTCCAAAATTTTAACACGAGGTAGGGAAGAAGAGCCCTACAGTTGTGGTGCAGGGTGACAACAGAGCTAGGCTGTATTTTGGGTTTTCCCACACCACCTCCCAGCTCCCAGGCTGTGATTCCTGCAGGTGAAGCCATCCTTCGGCTGCTGCCTCCCAGCAGGACCTTGCTGTGTAACACTCAGGTGGGTGGCAAAGGAGGCTCAAGCCCACATCCTGTTTCAGACACCAAAATGGGGTGGAAGACACAAGCAACATGAGCAGACATTTTGCCTTTTCCTTGTGATGCTTCTCAATCTTCTCAATCCTGTATCACTGAGCTACTGCTACAGCTGGAGCACATTTCAGCAGGGCGCAGGCCCCTGTTCAAGTTCAGACCAAGGTAGGAAGGAGGAAAGGAGGCAGCTCCACCAAGGCATTGACAAAAGACAAGGCTCAATGGGACACCCAGATGTGGGACTGGTGATATCCAGCAGCTGAGGGTGCTGGCTATGGCAGCCAACAGCAAATATCCAGCCTGCAAACCCATGTACTCATGAGTCCTGTGTAGCACGAAGCCCAGCACAGTGACATCCATGGCAGAAGCCAAACTGGCAGAGTCATTTCTCTCAACATCCCCAAGAACCTACATTTCTGTACCCCTGCTGTGGGATACAAAACCTGGACACAAGGTCCAGGGATTGTGTGAAATCAGGGTCCTGGACAGGCAGGTGGGATTATTACCTCTTTGTAACTCAGTGCTGCTGATGGCCTGAGCGGAGGAGCAGGACGGAGGCAGCTCAAGCTCCAGGGCTTGAGGATTTTGGGGGGTTCCAGAGGCCCACGGATCTGCCCAGCTGAACTAAATGTCTGAAAAAATAGATAAGAAGCAAACCAAGACAGTTAACCACAAAACAAGGCAGAGAAGTGCAGGGGGATGGACAAGCATTGAGATACTGAGACATCTAAGTTACAACAAAAATAGGGCAGGATACATGTAAAATGATACAAGCACAACATGGTTACAAAGCAAACTGCAGGATGTGTCTTACAGCTGTCTTGTTACATTAGCGTCAGGGTGCTGCTGAAACAGAGAGCCCAGGCAGCAGTGAAGAACCCAGGAGTAACTTTTTTTAATTCTTTTTAATTTCTTTTTTTTTTTTTTCTTGATTCTGCTGCTGTGCTTCTTCTGCACTTCTTTTCAGCCCTGGATTTCTCAGTTTCTCTGAGCTGAGCTCCTTGGGGATATTCCCTCACGGGGAGTCCTGCTTATCTCAGTCCTCTGGATCAGGACAAAAACTCCAAAGCCATAGGATCTTGTTTCTTGTGTTTATTAGGATGTTGTCACAAAACAGGGCAGGTCTTTCCAGACTTTCTGCACAAGTTCAATTCACCGCAATCTAGCACATTCCTTTCTGATGATGGTACAAAATGGCTTTGTGGCTTTTCTAACTTTAACAGTTATTCTCATGTATCACCATGAAAACATGGTCATAAATTTCATGCTATATGAAATCCAGTGTTTTTCTGGATCTCAGAGCTAAGCATCAGAAACAAGTGCACACAGTCTGTGTTTCGGACTCCAACAGCAGGCAGCACAGGCCAGGAGGTGACACTTACTGAATGAGGGCTCCAGGACTGTGTTTTGGAGACAGTACTGTATGTCCCTTTGGTCAGCCTTTGCAAGTGGTCAAGCCATTCGTGCAAGTCCTGGCTGGTGCTGCAGGACACAGTGATCCGCTCCATCATGTTCCCTGTGGCAGAGGGTTAAATAATTGTCTTTAGCAAGTGGTAGAGACTAAGGAGGAAACACAGGGTGAGATCAGCTCAGCACAGCAGGAAATGGCTCCTCAGTTTGCACAGTGGCTCCAAAAAGGCCAGAGCAAAGACAGAAACAGATGCACGGAATCATTAAGGTTGGAAAAGACATCTGAGATCATCATTAACCCATCACTGCAAGGTGCACCACTAAACTTTGTCCCTAAGCATCTCACCTACAATGATGATGACTGCTCATCCGGCTCCAGGCAACCAGTGACAGGGTGGGAGCTACAAGAAATGCTAAGGGAGCTGGTGAGATGAATGTTTGAGGATTATTTAATGCTGAAGGTAATTAAACATAACATTTCTACGATTAACAGGATCCCAACACCAAATACCACCAGCACAAATAGCTGCACTGCAGCCCAGGCACTGAGCATGAAATGACTGTGTATACCTAAAAGCAATGAGATAAATTGAAAGAGAAAATGGGATGAAAGCTCCCTGATGACCAAAACTATTAATCTGTCAATAAATGAGGGACTCAGAACTATAAGGGATGGCTGCTGGATGCAGACAAGGCACACCAGTGCAGAGCAGTGCTACTGGGGTGAGAGATTTGTCTCATACAAAACACTATGGTCTCCAAAGGCAGCCAGAGGCAGAGCTCCAGGGCACTCGCTGGAGATTGCCTCAAGCAGGACAGAAGTGCTCAGAAACTTAGACAACACATGGTAAAAGAGCAGGAGGAAGATCATGGTGGGGGATTAGGGGAAGGAGGACCAGTACTTCCAGTGGCAACTGTTGTTTGCACTGGGAGGACTGCCCCAGGCAGAGGGCCCCACTGACCTGTGATTTCAAACATGTGCTCATTCCCTTCAGCATCTTCCAGCTTTGTCAGTGTCATTCCTGTCAAAGGCAGCTTTCCCTGGGAGAGTTGAAAAGCAGTCAGTGTCTGCAGGTGTTGTTCTGCTTGTTTCTGTTGATTTCTTTCTCTTTGGAAATTGTCATTTAAAATTAATTTGTGAAGGATTCAGACTGCATAAACAGTCTCCTATAATGTATGGATCTAGATTTCCCTACACAACTAGGTCAAATGCCGGAGATGAGGCTCCCATGACAACTGAGTCATCCCGAATCATCTGCTGCCCTTTTCCTTCATTCAGTGCAAACCTTTTTTACAGTCAAATCAGAAGGATCAATTTCCCCTGGCTTTTTCTGAAAGCCTTCCCCATCCCTCTAATTTGCATGCTGAACTGCCTGCTCATCTTACTCCCACCGATGGGTCAAGTCAGAAAACCCTGCCAAATATTTCCCAAATATTTCTCATCTCCCTTGCTATGACAAATGACACATCAAAATAAGAGCATCCTTTTCCTGGCAGTATTGATAGTTTCACACAGCTGGAGAAAAGCCAAGGTCTCAACAGCCATTGGATGTGATGGAAAATGGTAGAACACATGAAATACAGAGTTATACTTAGTACCTTATGGTGTGGAACTTTCATGCTCTTTGTAGTGGGCTTTATAAGAATTTTCCAGAGACAACACAAAACTGAAAGCCAGCTGGCTGGTCAAAACCCTACAGCTGGATCAGGACACCTTACACACACACTTCACTCTCAAGAAGAGCAGGTAAAACAACAGGTTTTGAGTTGTTGTTTTTTTGTTTTTTTGGGTTTTTTTTGTTTGTTTTTTTTGTTTTTTGGTTTTTTTTTAGTTTCACGGCATTCGCTTACCAAATTATGCTTAACCAATTATCAGGACAAAGGCATTGACTATCCTTGCACATGGTAAAGCCAAGCCCTGGTTCCCAGCCTGGGGTGTTAGCATCACAACAGAGAGCTGGAAGGATGCAGAGGACTTGAATTTGATAAGAACTATCTGATTTGCTTTTCTACAACAAACACCCTGCAATTTCAAACTAAGCATGCCTACCTGGTAGATGAACCCACTCATCCGTGGGCTTGCAGACAGCATCAGCAAAACATTGGAAAACAGCAAGAAATACCGCTCCTCTTTCTCCTGGGAGGGATAAGCATTTAGGTTAGTGCAGTCTGCAATGCATCACAAACAGCTGCCTCTAGCAAACTGAACCTGTTGCAACTGGAATCACAGCCTGTGAGATCACCCCCAAACCAGCTATTCTGGCTTTTTTTTTCCTTACAGTATGTACCAGTTTTCCTTGCATAGATTTTTCTCTGCATCCTGCTAATCCTATTCCAATCATTGCAGAGTGCCTCAGAAGGCCTTATGTCCTCCAGCATCCCACGTTCCAAACAAGAAAGACTTTTGGGACTACATGCTGCACGGGTTTGTTTTACAGGTCCTCCCTTGCCAGGGAAAAATTGCAACAAGCAATTCAGTGCTAACAGGTGCTTTCCTACAATGAGCATGCAGCACACATGGCTTTAGCACCGCTGGGGAAGCTCTGTGTCAGGCACTGGTGCAATGCATGAGGACCACTAGGACAAGAATCGCTGCAGTTAAAGCACAAGCTTAAATTTTTAAGCTCTGAGGTAGGGCATCAGAGCAGCCCCTGTGTTGCACACAGGATATTTTCTAGTCACTCTCATTTCTCAGTGTAAGTCACAGGGGAGAAAGAGGGAAATTAATGTGCTATTTGACACTGAGATATTTCTTTTATTGAAAAGTGTGTCACCAAAGGCCTGAAGCTATACCTGTGGGGTGCCTGACACACTCCAAAGATGTGCACAGTCTTGCACAGCTCTTCCCAAGGTAAAAGTATTTATCTGCATTATTTATTATCAATTTGTGGTCTGGAAGGAGAGGAGCTGTTGCCTCGCATAATTTACCCCAGGAGCAAGTGAGTATTCAGACACGAAGTCTTTAGCCCACAGAAGGAACACCACACTCACCTCATTTCCTCCAGACTGCACCATAACCTGGGACATGTAGATGATATTTCCCATCATTTTTATGTCCTCTCCTTCCCAGCGCTGGATGGATTCAGAAAGGATTTGCAGCTCAAGTTGTTTCCTCTTCCTCAGCTCCTGGCACTGTGACTGGGAATCACAGCAGAGCTTTGTTAGGTGAAGGGCAGGAGCCAACCCAAACCATCCCAGTTTCACCAGCAACACTCACACAGCCCTGTGGGCTCAGGGATGGTCATGTCAGGCATCAGAAAAGCCTGCTTTGGCTCCATTATATAAAGTCTGTTAAAAAAACACATTCTAGTGATTTATGAAATAATGATTACATTCTAATGTCAAGGAAAGTGCAAACTGCACTGAGCAAACTTTTCTTTCCAAACCAGCCCTACCTCTGAGAGTTCAGGGTCACAATTTCCAAACCAAGCCAGCTGCACAGTTAAATGTCTTTAATTTTGCTACTGCTCAGAGAGATTTTGCCCATTTTGTCCAAACAGTGGAGTTAAACTTCTAGCACTGCAAAGCCCCCACAAGTCAGATGGGTGGATATTTTCTAACCAAAATCTGGGAACCCAAAAGCAGGACTGGGTGGTGCTGTAGATTAGCACAAAAAAGAATCTTCTGAAAGTGCTGTAATTGAAAAGAATGCATCACTGCTGGGGACTGGGGAAGCTCCAGAGGGTGATCAGTCTCTCATCAGCTCTCAGCAAGACAGGACAATGCTGACTGAACAAAGAGTCCTGTAAATCCAAGCAATACTTTCTTTAACTGACCCCTCTGCCAACAGGAAAAATTGCTGTAAAGCCAAACCAGGGCTGTTTTCACCAATTGCTTGGTTTTTTCCAAACCCCTTTTTCTGACAGACATTTTCCTCCTTTCCAATTCATTGACTACCCAGCTCTTCAAAGAGAGAGGCTGCATTACGTCTAGTTTGAAACCACACACATTTGAAACAAAATGTGGATGTTTACTCTGGTTCTGCAACTGTTGTATGTTTTGACAGCTCCCCAAGTGTCCGAATCCAGTGTTCCCAGGACAGAAATCCAAATATAATCCATAGGAGTTAATCACAGTCTGTGCAGAGGCACCGCTGTGAATCACAGCGGCTCCTTGGTCCCTTCCTGCCTTTGCTTGGGAGCCTTCCTGGTCCTATAACAGGACCACATGCCCATCACTAGGGGCACCTCTGACTGTCTAACCTCAAATCCACACTGAACCTCTTTAGTTGTGTCATAATGACATTAAATTACTCATCAGCCAAGTACACATTTCAACTAAAACCATCCAGCACTTACGAGATTTTCTAAAGATTAATGACACCTTGTAATTTAAATGAGTTATTTCCCTGTTAGCTTCCAGAATAAATGGAAAGGGTGTTGAGTTTCTAAGTAAATGTAACATGATCGCCCTTTCCTGTTTTCTATGAACTTTCTCCTCCCTATCTTTTATCTGCACTGCTAAATACTTGCATCTGTCACAAACATGTGACATCTGTTGTGCTAAAGGAAGGAAGCTAGACCATATCTGGAGTGGTTATAGTGAAAGGTTCTCTGTGCCTACAAAGCAAGAGAGACTAGAGCTTTTTTAATAACCGAAAAAAAGTTTTTCCAGGTAAAACCACTGTGCACATGGATGGCTTTTCCCCCTCTATTTCATCTCAGTGTGGCAGGACTTTGAGGTGTGTAGGTGACAGAGTTCACCGAAAAAGGTTTTTTATCTCTGACTCATCCTTTCTCTCTGTTCCACACCGACAGCCATGGCACCTGGAGCCACAAATTACTGGAATGTGGTCCAAGCCTCCTGATGCCCATGGAGCAAAATTCAGCAAAACCAAGAGTTACTCCATGGGCTCAGAGGGGAACTTCCCACTGGCACCAGCACTTAGGTCAGTCACAGCTGTGCTAACCTCTCCCTCCATGAGCAAGGGGTGGTCTAGTTTCAGGTGGCAAATGGTTAGGGAATGGAGACAACAGATGAAAGGGACCCTACTGCCACCAGAGTCCACACGTGGCTTTCAGTAATAGAGGAGAAACTTGGAGATCCACCATCTCTACTCTGAGACCATAGAGCCAGCATGCACTTACTGCAGCCAGAGGAGCAGCTCTAGGCTTGAAATGTGAAATTAAGTTTCTTTGTAACCCATCTTTTCCATTCCAAAAGACCTTTTTTCCTAATGAGGAGACAAATGTCATATTTGACTCATTCTTCATGAAATGCAGACCTGAAATGGAGTGCTCTATTTTAAGAATTGCCACCTACCACAAGGGACTTGAAGGATGTGACAGCTTTCAAAACATCTTCATGATCTGCATGCGCCTCCTAGTGAAGGGAGAGCAAATTTCTCAGCCATCAGCAGCAGTGGCACCCACCCTGAGCAACAACCCATCCTGAGCATCAACCACTGTCCCAGGACACTCAGGGCTGCAGATACAGGCAGCATGGGCTTCAGGAGGAGGCCAAAATCCCCCAGGTACCTTTCCCACCATCTACTTCAACGTGAGTAAAAGCATCTATGCAATTCACTGATACCAATTTAACGAGTGTGAAGTGGCTAGAGCAAGAGTAGGTGTGATTTGACTTAGAACAAATCTGACTTGCAAAGAAAAAACAATGAAAACAGGCAGTGGTGCAGGGTGCACCATCAGGAAGGAAACTTCCATTGATGTGCCAGGTATTCCAGCCTCTGCCATATCAAGGGTGGAAATCAATGAGCATCAAGGGGGCTTCACCTCTGGGTTTAAGGGAGGTTGTGTCTGAGCAGAGAGCTCTTGAGCTAGGTAAAAGCAGAATGGTGACCCTTATCTCTGAACCCTATGCTAGTACTCTCCCAGAATTTTCCACTGAGTCTAGGGCTTTGCTCCTCACCACCAAGTCCTCATGCCAAGAAAATCATAAGGTGTCTAGGTTGTGATGGAGCTGTCCCCACAGCCTGGGATTGCTTACCTGGAATGTGGGATGAGTGGCTGCCCTGAACACACCTGCCCCCTCAGTGGCTCTGCAGCAGCACAAGGAATGCTGTGGTGTACATCCACACTGCACACAGCCATCCTCTTCCCACAGCATCACAGCTTAAACCTCAGCCCTACTGATTCATGCAACAAAACTCCCACACCCAGCTTAGAAACTAAGAGGAATAGGTGATGTGTGTGTCCCCAGATCTACTGCTGAATTGTCTGCAAAGAGCAGGCAAAGAGCACAATGCATATCCTTCAAAGAGCACTTTATCCCTGCATGGGCATGGTGGCTGCAGACAGGCCCAGTTCAGTCCCTGCAGCTCAGCTCAGCCAGGTGAGAGGGTACAGGTAGGTCTGGAGTGTGCCTACCCTGCAGGCTCTCATGACCTCTACTATGCAGGCATATCCCTGGCTCAAGCACAGAAATTGTAATCCTTTGGCTTGATAGTAGGTCATGGAAAAGTGTGCTGAATTAAAACTGGATGAGGGGAAAAAGTAAACTTGCTTAGAAACAGACTGTTACTTCTGTTTTCTTCAGCCCCTTGCACCACCCCTGTGTTTCGCCTTCTGCAGCTGACGTGCATCAGCAGTGAGTAGCAGAGCTCCAATAGCAGAGATCTCTACAGTCCCTGGGGCAAGAAACGTCCTGAAGCAGACCTGCTTCTTGCCAAGGAAGTCTCTGTGCCCATGGCTGCTCTCCCTGCTCCCAGGGGCTCACTCTCCACCCCTGTGTCTGTGATAGCTGCCAGATTCATGTCTGTCTGTGCAGCTCTGCTCTACCCAGAAGCACAACCCTAGGGCAAGGGGTGGGAATGTGCCTGCAAGCCACAGGAGTGAGTGGCCAGGCTTAGGAATCTCATCAAACGATAACAAAAACACAGATTTATTCTCAGCTGGGCAAATAAACAGCAGCTGCAGCCCAACCCTAGACTGTGCTTTTACTTGTGCTCTCACTTTTAATCTGAAAGGTGGATAATGTCTGGGGCATATGGGACATCTCCTTGGAGATGTAAGTACTTTTAGCCATATGATGCTCAAATACCAAGAGGCAGAGGTATCTCTTGAAGATCAGGGTGCAGCTCTGGCAGCATCAAGGGGCAAAGACTGCCCAGAAGCCCCACACCCCACCTACCTCCATGTGCCGCTCCAGCTCCTGCAGCAGGGTCACGTACTTTTCCAGCCTCAGGAAGGGTTTGCTGAGGCTTGTGGTCAGGATGAGAATGCCTGGGCTGGCTGCACCCTGGCTCTCCATGAACTTCTCCAGCTCATCACTATAAAAAGAGACAACAACAACAAGGAGGGCTCTCAGAACTGAGGGCTGTGTTTTGCTGCCTCCCATGCTCTCCTGATGGCCAGGGCTCTGCTCTGAGCTGGGCCTCTTTAGAGGCAGCAGAGAATCCTCTCTGAGCACCCCCCCCACCCACCACCAACTCCATGGAGCAGGCAGGGAGCTCCTAGCCAAGCAAGACCCTTCTCCCCTGGAAAGCAGGGCAGGATGTTGTGTAGCCACAGGGGTTGGAATGCACAGCCCCTGGGGCACACTGGTGCCAGCAGCTGGTCCCCAGCACAGCAAAGTGGCATAGGGCCAGGTATCTGGTGGCTGGGGAGAGGGGGAGGAGGGCAGCACCCGCATAAGCTGGCACTGTGCTGGAGGAGGCTGAAGTAATGCACTGGGACCCTGCTGGAAGCTGTGATGCAGGTGACTGCATGTATGTTGCTCCAGAGAACATGGCTTCTGTGTGTCAGTACATTTGCCAAAGCTGATTCTTTGGTTGGTTTAGGAGAAGAGGTGAGACTCAGGAATCACATGAATGAGTCATTTGCTGGAGCCAGGCTTGTTGTTACACTGAATAAAAGCTGGGTTTCAGCAGGTAAGTAAATACATTGTGAGTTCCCATTGCAGAAAGGGAAGACTTAAATACTATGGATGTGGTCCTGGCTTTCCCATCATTGCAGGGAGGACAGCTAACCTGCATTAGGGATGACACAGTGGTAGCAACCTGGGTTGGCACACTTTTGAGCAGGACATCACACAAATTCAAGTGTCTACTTACATGGGTCATGTTGAAGAAAGATGTTATTAATGTGATCTACCAATGACCCTGAAAATCAATCATTTGGTTGAATAGAAGCTCAATTAATAAACTGGGCAACTGGGTGACTGGATGACCAACGATGTGCTCCCCCCACCATGGTGCCACAGGGGAACACCCTCCCATTTGTCAGTGTGTGAGCACTTGACCAGTGGGTTTGAAACAGCATCTGGGTCCTTTAACAAGTAACAATCACAGATGATGCTACTGCCAGAGCTGAGGCTGCCTGTTTGACACAAGGTGGGAGTCCTGTATGTGCAAAAAGGACCTGTGAGATCAGCTCTGAACATGAGCAGTGGGAGCTGTCTTCATGCTGAGGCTGAAAGGCCCGGCTGAAAAACCCAAAGCTCCAGCAGCAGGAAATACCCTTGCCCTATTGTCAAAACACAGGTCAACAGCCATGCCAGGCCAAGTATTAATAACAAAAGTTAACTTTTTAAAGGAGTCTGAATCTCCTTCTTCATCACTCACCTGTGCTGTGTGAGGACATTCACTGCTGAAGGGTGATTAGCACAGTACGTCAGGTACAGGGCGCGGAACTGGGGCATCAGGTTCATGAAACAGCCTCCCACATGCTGCTGGTTCTCGGGGAGCCTACAGACACCAACACACCAGCCGTGCTAAGCCTCTGGATCTGCACCCTGCAGCTACAGCACTCTCAGGGACCTGCCCAGGAACTCCCCACTGCTCAGGGGCATTCCCAGATCACCCCATAACTGCAGCACTGAGCAAAATACCCACACCTGCAACCTGGGGAAGAGGGGGATCCTCAGGTGGGTCTGGGTTCCTGTGGTGCAGACAGAGAGCATCACAACCCATTATCAGCCTCAGATAACCTGTGACACAACATGGTATGTCTCACCAGCAGAGCTACAGCTGGGATGATGAGGATGAAGACGTGCTGGACCTAGGGGCAGTGCAGGGGTGGGTCCCATTCTCTGGGCTGCCCATGAATATGAAAAACCAGAGAAAGAAGGAGAAGCCACAGCCTGAATATATGCCCAATATTCAGTCTTTCCCCATTTCTTTTCAGCCCTTAGCTAAGGCTAAGCATGTCTGTCAGCCTCCCTGCAAGAAATTATCACCTCTAATAATTTGCTCTTTGCTCCCTGGCAATTCCCATCCTCATGCCTGCCAGATCTCCCACCCTGCATGTGTCTGCATCTTTGGGTGAGGCACACTTTTGTGTCAGGTCTAGTGAGACTCATTCAGCAGATGCCTTAACACCAGCAATGTCAGAGTTCCTTCTACCTTCCCTCCTGCCAAAGTATTGCCTGCTACCTTTCTTCAGTCCTGTTATCTTCTATATTTAACAAGTCTAAGACAGCAGACAGGAGGAACATTAATGAATATTTCTATGTATTTATTACTTCTATTACTATTACTTTTAGCTACAATTGAAAAGCTTAACAACCTCACTGCTATGACATGAACTTACTTTGCAACTTCCTCCAAGGCTTGGTTCAGTGTTTGCTGAAAAGCAGAGATTTCTTCCATGTTTCCCAGCAATGCCATGATGTCCCCGGCACTGAGCCTACAAGAGCCACACCACCAGTTACCATCAAAGAGAAGTTGCTCTCAGGAGCACTGCATTTTTATTCATCAGCAGTCCTTCAAAAAAGACACAAAAATTTCCCTTTCCCAGATACAGCATCAGACAGAACACAAAACTCATGATCTGTGAGCTACAGACCACAGTCTCCTGAAGATGTCTGCTGCCAAGGATTATTTTAATTGGACTTTAATCACTTAAACCCACTAATCTTCTCAGCTCTTCAGCTGTCTAATAGACACAGACAGATGGGATTTGAGCCAGAGGTGGGGAGGGAGGTGTGTGCAAAGAGACGGAGTTTTCTCTTCAGGGATTCATGCCGTGGGTTTCCCTATGGGAGGAGAGTCCTAGTGGTATGGGGCTTCTTTGTTCCTTGAGTGAGGCTGGATGTTTCCAAAGCTAATGTGCCTGTTTCTGTCATCCTAAGAGTCACTCTCATACCACTCTCATTTAGGCCTACAATACTGAGAGCACAAAAAATTTTCCCACATGAAGATTTTGGGAAAGGAGAAGTGACTGAAATACAGAGGCCTTAAAATACCACTCTCCCATCTCTCCTGACTGAACAAATGTCTAAACACATGCCCTCTGTCCATGACATCCCAAGGCTCCCACAATGTTCTTTCCACCTCAGATGCCCTTATATCTTACTTATCGTAAGACTGGAGGGGTCTTAAGTAAGTTCCCAGAAGTGACTGTAGTTCCTTCGCATAATCTCGTTCTGTTTCCAGAATATTTTGCAACACCTAGGGTGAGAGACAGAGAGCTGAGAAGATCTTTGTACTAGCAAATTAGTCAAAAGAATACAACATCAGCTTCCAAGACTGGAAAAGCATGGAAGTGTATTTTAAGTCCAGAAATTACATTTCTTAACGCAGAACCCAGAACACTCAGGAAAGTCCTGGTGGTCAAATATTGAGATTTGACTTTGCAAACTTGGGGAGATCTGGAAAGCAGGTGGTAAAGGCTGCTTCTGTGGCAGATCAAGCCAGGGCACACCTCATTTGCCACTTCAGGGATGTAATACTCTGGTTTGGTCCTGCTAATCCATCTCAGCAGCTGGTTTGTCTCTGGCCATACAGCAGGCAAAGCCAGTGCCTGCACACTCCCAGTCAGTACTCCAGTTTCTCAGTGCTGGAAATGGTGGAGGTGGCTTCCAGTTCCCTGGACATACTGCTTCTATTTTGCTTTGCTTGAAATATATTTAGATACACTGATCAGCAGGATTCAACTCCAGCACTGAGAGCCAGGGATGCTCACATGAGGCATCTTCACTCTCTTACACCACAGCCTGGATACAGGGGGAAGGTAACTGCCCCTGCTTTGCCAGACCTCCTCACTTTGGCGGCAATATGTAAAGGAGGGGATGTTTTCCCACCCCTTCTGCAGCAGCAATTCATGGCCAGGCAGGCTGTGGACCTGCTCCAAGGCCAAGCCCAGTTACAAAGCCAGGCCATGAGCTGTGGCAGCTGCCCATTCTCCGAGGCCTGCAGCTGCTGGCAGAGGCACAGAACAGGCACCTTGGGGTGTAACATCTCCAGCCAAACCAAAGAAAGGGGCCAGAGCCCTGATTTGGCTTGCTTACACCACGACATTATCCCCATCTTTATCAACAGGAAATACTGTGCCTTATCCCCTGCATTGATTTGAAAGCTGTCACCTCTCCTTAATTGTCTCAGTTGTCTACTTCAAGTCTCTACTTTTGACATCTTGCAGTCACTTCCATTTGTGGTTTATTGTCTCTGTGGCCTTGAATCAAGGGAATGGAAACAGCTGCATTTAAACACCAAGTCACATCCCCAATTGTTACAAATTGCTTCAATGATTTTGAAGGGAAGGAGCCACTTCAGAAGATTAATAACATGTTACTTATTAAAATGTATGATCAGCACATAAAAACTTACCACCGGGTAATAATTCTTTGTTAGTTGAGTGTTTTCTAGCCCTTTTAATGCTTTGGGAGAGAGTGGTTTCTCTGTACAAAAAAAAAAAAAAAAAAAAATCCATGAATAAATTACAGTGCTCTGCTCTCATCGCATCAGAAAAAGACACTGCCACATTATGTCCAGCAAACGTGACTTCACTCCTGTGACCACAAAACTTCAATTGCAGGGTTTGTTTCCCCATTTCACAAAAAACTAGGATAAAAGCAGTAGTATGCATGACACTGACAGTGGCATAGTGAGTCACACCAGAAGCTTTGTGCAGCCTCTGCCAGCCAGTGTCCAGGTTTGCTCCAAAATCCCTGGCAGCAGCCCAGTATCTGGAAATGTTTCAAACTACAGTGTTGCTTTACCTGGCCCTAAAAACTAAATTTGTTTTTAAAATTGGGTGTCTGTCAGAAGTCGCAGGTACTGTGCTTTTTTCCAGGTGATTCACAAGGCACTTGAAGCCAACCCAAATCAATATGCTGACCTCCAATCCCCGCAGTCACTTGTGATGCAAAATCCTTCTCTGAATGTAGATTTAAATTAAAAGTTCCTAAAACCATGAAAATCAATTCTCATTCTGCATTTAATAAATCCCTGTGGATGCCTCCAGCACTCACACTCACACACATGGACAAATCCCCGCTCCAATTTTCCTTCCCTTCCAGCAGCATGCCTTTGCCAGCAACACCATCCCTGCTCTGGACTGGGGCAGGCAGGCAGAGCAAGGCTGGCCCAGTCCTGGCCACACTGAACATACTGAAACAGCTCCATTCAATGTGCAGCAGCCAGGCTCTCCTGTCTCCCTGCAATCACTCAGACAAGGCAATTACTTTCACACTGATAGCAGAGGAGAAACTTGAAATTGATACATTTACCCTCTTTATGTACTGTCTAATTATTGCCCTTATAGTGCTTCCTGTCACTTCCAGCTAAAGGCTCACAGGAGCTCAGCTCTGCAGTTATTTCACAGAATATTTCCAATCAAAGGGCACACTTAGGACACAGCAGAGGTATGGACACTGCTGAAAAACAAGTAACTGCATTCAGAGGGACAAGTCTTACACTATGGAGGTAGGAACAGCAGCTCCCTGCCAGCTGCAGCCCCAGCAGCGTTCCTGGGGCAGGGAGGGTTTACTGATGGGCCCTCATTCCTTGCTTGCAATACAGACACATCTCCTGAGCATGCAGACACCAGGGCAACAAACCCTCCTGCCACGTGGAATGGTGCCAAGAGAGCATCTGGAGGGAAAAGCTCTGCAGACAGAAAAATCTGATGGGCTCTTACATCAGGATGTCTGAGAGACTGGCCCTTCACTTCAGTGAGGCAGTGTCATGTCATGCAACTCCCATCTAATTTTCCTTATAGGACTCAAGTTTGCTCTCCTTTTTTAAAAACATCTCTTTTCCCCTCACTGAGTTAATTAGTGATTCCTGAGTTGTGCCAGACAAGCCTTTAATCCCTGCTGCAACTTCCTGCTCCAACTCAAACATCATTTCCCAGAGGGAAACACTGGGAGATGAGATATCCTAACAATGATTTTTTTCATTTAGAATTAAATAAAAATGGACCTAATTCTGAGCACTAAAGAATGGATTTTTTTCTTCCCTCCTTTGCTTTATTTTTGCAAGAGTAGAAACAAGGACGTCCAACCGGCTGCACATTTTGCAGCTACTTTGCAGACCCCTGCTGGCATCTCAGTGTTTGAGGCCAGAGCAGATCCTGAGCCATAGAACCAGCACCAAGCACACCATTGGTCTCTGTTTATGGTAAGTCCTCAAGGCCCATTAAGGAGTTAAGCTGCATTTTGCAAAAAAACAGTTTAATCTCAGACAAAGGCCTGGGCAGGGATGAGCTGCTTGAATGGATGTGTAATGCCACAGGGCAGTTGGCCAGGGGCTTCACATCATCACCACCCTATGTCTTGGTACAACCACATCACAGAAAATGTTAAGGACACTCAAGACAAAGCTCAGTAAAGGCAGATGTCACTGACAGATCATCCCCTCCTTCCTCCTTTCTCAATATTGCAGCAGAAGCACCTGGGGGAAAATGTACTTTGAAATCAACCATCACCATGGACCAAAACTGGGACCATGCCCTGTGGCCATGCATTTTTGCTGGATTCCACACCATGATAGTGAGCACCCATTCCACTGATGCCTGAAAAGACAGGATCAAACACAAATACATTGCCTGAACAAGGTCTCTAACAAAAAGCTAGTTCTGTGCTCAGACACTGGAATGACCTGATAGTTCCCCAGGACAAAGGAGACCCACATCCGTCTCTGTCCTCATCCTCTGACAACATCCCTGCTTCCATGCTGCTGGGGCTTGGGGGGAGCAAGAGAAAGACAATTTTTACATTCAAGCAATTCATCTGAAACACTGCGCTTTACCCTTTCACTCATCCTTCCATTAGCCCAGCTGTCTCAAGTACACAAACTCTCCTTAATAAATAGCAGAAATTTCCCAAAGGCACGAGGGTCTTCACTGCATTATGCCACTGTCATTCAATCAGCCCTTGAAAGCAATTTGCTTACCAGTAGATTTGATTTCTCTGACGTAGTTGCTTGGGAACCAGCCTGTTTTTCCATTCAGGGTGCCTTCCCACCAACCCCCTTCTTCAACTCGGGTGACATAAATAATGTCTCCTTTGTTAACAGAGAGTTCATCCTCATTGGTCTGCTTAAAATTGAACCTGGCCTTTACCACCAGCTGATGACTGCCATTCTCAGTCATCTCCTAAGGAAAGAAACGTGGAAAAACATCAGTAAATAGTCCAAAAAAGCAGAAACCACTAGGACAAGCCATTGTTTTTCTCTGTTGTGACAGCTGTTTTTTCAGTATTGCTCTGTATAACAACCAATAATATCTTGCTGTTGTGTACACATTCCCTTCAGAGGACCACAAGGTCCCTCCGAAGCCTTAATTTACTTTCCCAGTGCAATGGGTGGCAGATAAGAATCACTCTTCTCATGTCACACAGAGAAACACTGCAGTTTGGAGAACCTGTGGGACTCTCTCCAGCTGAGACAGCAAACCCATGAGGGAGATCAGGGGAGAACAACCTCTGGTGTTGACCCAGAGGTATGAATGAAACTCCTCTATCCCCAAGGCCATCAAACCACATGATTACACATTAAATAAAGGGTACCACAGGCTTGGTCTGCCTCCGTAACCCCCTTGCTGACTGGGAAGCTGTGCCGTTGGAGTCACTCTGGGCGTCTCCAGCCGCGGAGTTAAGAGAGGACAGATGTGAACATGGCCCTTTTGACAGCTGATCTGGGGAAACAAAACAACATCTGAGTTTTACCCAGCTGTCCACCATCCCTCCACATCACAGCAAAACAGAGTAAAGCCTGTAAAGAAAACAGGAACAGGGCACAACAATTCAAAGCACATCTATCAGAGCAGGACAAGTGCATGGCATCTGGAGCATGGATACTCCCAGTCAGCAGTGAGGGTAGTTTTCTGGGCTGGGATAACCCTTCCATCATGGTAGAAGTTGAATTGCAACCCAAGGCACTCCTAGGTTGTGCCAGCTCTGCAGCCACATGTCCAATTGCAGTATTTCTTTGAAATCCCCCTTAAAACTGTAGAAGAGTAAATAGTACTCAGTACTGTGATTCCCCACTGGGAATGTTTCTGGGATCCAAGTAAGCACTGTTGAAGGTGAGTCAAAGTTTAGCTCTCCAGTGAATGCTCTGAGGTCATCTCTGCATCTGCAGTGTGGGCTATTCCACTGTGTGGGGAGGAATGCTGAACACTCGGCCAATACAATCACTCTTCTATTTAGAGGAGTCCTTCTGGGTTCATTATCCAGCTGAGAGAGGTTAGGCACTATTTTGATTGCTGTCCATGGACCGTTGCCATTAGTCATGTGAGAGAGGGTTTCAAGCCATGCCAAGGAAGGACAGGAGTGTCATCCCCAGGAGATGAGCTGCCCATGGAAAGACTCAGATCATCCCAGCAGCTCCTAGAGCTGCCTCCTTCACACACTCAGAGCTCTTTCCTTTGCAAACCAGTCTCTAGGCTTGCTTCTGTCCGCATCTGATGCTGGAGGCAATGCTGCTGCTCTGACACATCTGTTTTCATAATTAGTGATTTGTTTCTATATTAACACCAAAAAAATTTCCAGAGTGTAAAACGTTTCCTTGTCTTAACTGTGCAGAGACTTAGTAGCCTTGTTGCTAAGAGCAGTTCCAGCTCCTCCAGGATCTGGCAGCATTCAGGCCTAGAATCCTGTTGGATGCTGCAGAGGCGTAAAAACATGGGATTCAAGCCACCCAGTAATTCCCAGTACTTCACTGCTACTGCACCCCTCACCACACTCTGGAACACTACCCAGATCACCTCCTTTCTGTGTCCCATGGTGCTCAAAAGACACAACAGCAGATATTAACATTTCAGTAAACTGTGAAGGACTTTTAAGATTGGTCTTGTAGCTTCTCTTCAGATTTAAGAATGTTTCTGCATTCCAGAGCTGCAGTTTTCCACCTACAGTGGGGACCTTGTGTGTCCATCGACCTCAAAAGCAGAACAGAGCAGTCTGCAGAAATCCCTGCGCTGGGTGTGCAAGTCCCTGGACCACATTTGGAGCTCTGCCTTGAAAACACTGCAAGAGGAGAGGGTGATACAGCCATGAAATGTGAGCAAAAATCAGAAAAGACAAACTCCAAGGCTGCTTTTCATCTAGTCTCCTTCAGTCTGAATGTCAGCATGGAAAACTCATTCTGAAGGGGAAGTTTGGTAGGAGTTACAGGAACCCAGCTGGGCTTTTATTCTCCTCAGAGGATTTTTGTTCCAATAGGAAAACATCTCATCCTTAGATTGGACCTGGAGCAACACAAACTGTGAGCTCCTGGGGAAGGGGCTTACTTTGTCTTGCTCCTAGCCCTTGCACAGCAGGCACAAGGTCCGTGCCTAGGACTTCCAGGTGCTGCTGCCTTACAGAGCCCAGCCGTGCCATACTCACACACCAGTCTAGCCAGCCCGTGCTCCAATGGGCAACATCCATGGTAAACCTTGTGTGCTGTCAGTGAGTCAGTTTTCTCCCTTGCCCTGCTTGTTACACAACTGCCTGACAACTGCACAGTGAATTCCCAGCTTCCTGGGCTGTAGCAACTGCAAAGCCCCTCCCCATGTAAAACCTATTTTGCCAACAGAGTGGGTTTTTCTTTCTGAAGCATCCTGATATTTGAGCAGGAGCAGTTTTGGCTGCTCTTGATGACTCAGAGGCCAGGGGCGTGGCTGGCTGCCAGTGTGAGATATTCTTCCCCTGATTCCTTCTGAAAGGGAGGGTATAAATCCTGAGTCCAGACTTCTCTTATTCAAGTCATCAGCCACAGTCACAGGGAAATGACTCCATTACTGTAGATTTTATGACTCTCCCTGCCTCTCCCAATCTTCCAAAGCTTTTATAAATATCTACAGCAACCTAGAAACAAATGTACAACTGCCTTTGACAGTTTGGCAGGGAAGCATATCATTTATATTGCATTATGACAGTGTCCTATTTTATGCCTGGTCCAGCACAGAACACTGCTGCCATATGTTGCTTAAACTATGGTTAAAATAGCTGGGCTTTCTGCTTGCATTCCTACACTATTTTTGGCAGATAAGCCTTGTCTGACCCAGCACAGCTGGTTTTCCTCCCCTGTCCTCTCTTGCAGACAAAAACATCAAGCTCTGTATTGCTGTGTTGATGGACAGTTGCTGAACTACAAGTTTATCCACTACAAATGATGCCTCCAGTTATTTGCATAAAAAGATCCATGAAGACACAAGGATTTGGACTTCAAATGGATGTTCAGAAATATCTTCCCACAGTGTTTCCTTAGCTGACACCTACTTCCCTCTGCGTCCAACCAGGGTGTTGGGATGCAGCAGTGCTGTGGGTGTTGGGATGTGCAGGCATGTCAGAGCCTTGGCGCCAGCAGCAACTGCTGTAGCTGGTACCAGGCTTATCCTGATGCTCCATTCAGCCCGCGGCCTCTGGCAAAGCAGACAAACCAGACCATCTGCAGTGGCAATTTGTAGGACACAGGCTCCTGCTCCTTAGGAATTTGGCCAAGCCAACAAAAAGTAAATGTTTGAGACATGTATTTATTTTACGCTGTACTTTTCCCAAGGGTGCTCTCTGCATGAGCAGCTAATTATATCGCAGGCATTGCATTTTTTAACGTTTAAACACAAAAAGCGTATGTTCAAACAGATGTTTCCCCAGGAAACCAAGAGGATCCCAGCTTCTCTATAGCCCCGTCAGTAACATACAACAAGAACTATTCCCCAGCAAAGCCCTGTCCCGGGCTGAGCTGGCACATGGGTGGCTGGAAGAATGGAGATGGGGCTGTAAAAAAAGGAAGTAATGTGCAAATGGCATTGCAGCCTTGCCACCCTGTCAGCACATACCCCATCACACCCCTCCAGTCCAGCAGCAGGCAAGGACAGAGGCAGGAGAGTTTCCTTCTCCTTTTGCTTTCAGAATAATGAAGCAAATATCAATCATAACAGCAGCATTTGTAGAGGTTGCTGCTGGCCAAGTTAACCTACATTTTATATCCCCCATCACACTGAACTGCAAGAGCTTTTACACTGGGTCAGCTGTTGGTAATTGAATGGTGAGAGGCTGAGAGGAGGTGCTGAGGCTGGCTGAGGCCAAATTCCCATTCCCAAACTTCTATGGAGTAAGCTGTCAGCAGAACTGAGTGCTGCAAAACAGCAGCCTGAGAACCTGAATTTCTTCAGAGCAGCATTATATACACAGACACACACACATATGTGTGTACAAATCATGGGGAGGGTTTACAAATATATACTATTATTATTATACATTATATGTTATTATTATTAGGCATATTATTATAGATGCTGATGTACGATATATGCATGATAATTTATACACCAGTTTATATAATGTATAGGCAAAATGCAGTAAGTCAAAAGGAAAGCCTTTCCATGAGAGGAAAGTAACAACTTTTCATTTTGAAATTTTCTCCTTTAAACCACCTCAAATGTAACCTGCAACAGGGAAAGGGAACTCTTCTGGTGCTGGACCTCAGTGGGTGTGCAGGAGTCTGTCCTAATACACCTGCATGACAAGAGGCTGTGAAGTCTTCCCAGCACCAGGCAGACCTGCTCCTCATCACC
Source organism: Poecile atricapillus (assembly GCF_030490865.1). Classification (NCBI taxonomy): domain Eukaryota; kingdom Metazoa; phylum Chordata; class Aves; order Passeriformes; family Paridae; genus Poecile; species Poecile atricapillus. Next base: position 20,275,660 of record NC_081260.1, on the reverse strand, counting down.
TCAGAAAAGGGATCCTGGTCCACCCACCCCTCCCCAGAGCACCACTGTGCCATCATACATCCTCCCTGCTGAACTTCTCCTTTCACAGACTATGCTACTGAATATAATTTTAAAGCAACCTGCAGGGAACAGCTACATATCTGAAAGGAATCAGGATGAACTGATTTGCTTTGCTTCAGCAGCCTACTCCTGCTCCCAAGGATAGAGGACAAGCTATCAGCTTGATTCCCAGATCCAGGAGTCTACTCCATGAAACCAGGGGGAGGAGAGAGAGAAAAACATCAATACAATTGACTGAGCAACTAGCAACAATGTTTGTTTTGACATTCAGGAAGGGTATTATGCAGATGGAGCTGTTTTTCTCTTCAGCTTTAAAACACACTCTTTAAAATCTGATGTCTGCATTTTGGGAGGTGCATGTTCATTTACACTGAGGATCCTTTATGCTGACCTACTTTGAGGTCCCTTAATGCTCAAAAACTGAGCAGAGGTCCTTCACTGTAAAGTGATAATTGAGCTCCTCAGAGTTGATACAGCGACTCTGAAACATCACATTTTAACCCAGAGTTGGTAGAAGCCTGAAATGTCAATCCCACGATCCACCATCAGCCATCAGTGCCGGCAGCACAATTTGACAAACCTCCAGAAATCACCATAAAGTAGGAATTAACAAAAATTAAAAACCAGCCCTACATACACATGAGAAATAGTTTGAAAGGACAACAGAAGAACCCCTTTTTTCTTACCTTCAGCAGCTTTATTTATAGCTGTTAATGTGCTCAGGACCTTGGAGAACTGATCTCCTGTGTACAAATCATGTGGATCAAACACCTGTGAAAGATTAACTCAGTCAATTGAGCCCAAAACATCTCACACTGGCTGCTGGAGCCACCCACGGTGCTGGAGGGTGACCATGAGGATCAAGCAGCCCCTATGTCTCTACAGGGGAAGGGTTTTCATTCAGGGCTGACAACTTCCATTTCCTTTACAGACGCAGAATTCCTGGGGCACCGCTGGCAGGTGTTGTGGGAAGGGCAGGGGAACCCAGAAACATTTGGACCGTAGTGCTGGAGACAGGGAAGGAATCAGTGCTGTCTGCAGAGCAGAGACAACTCTGAAAATCACTGAGAAGCTTATTGCTGGCCTTGAGGGAAGAAAAGATTTTGTTGCTACTTTTGCTGTGGAAAACTGAAGAGATTGAGGCTGTACATACAGATCTATGTATAAACATACCCATATTTTCTGCAGCAGAACTAACGTACACAATATCTGCTATTAACACACACAATATCTGCTATTGCAATATATAGTATATTCACACTTTTTTTCAAGAAGACAAATCCAGTTATCGTAATATACAAAAATTTCACTCTAAAGAATTTGGTGTTGCTAATCCTCAACGGTGAAACAAATACATGGTTAGCAAGTCATTTTCCATGACTGTTAACCTGAACCTTGTACACTTCAGAAGTCACCACCAGTACAATGAGGGGCAGTTTGAGATTTCTAAACACTTCAACCCCATCTAACACCTGAAAAATGCGCTCAGCTTCATACAGACTGTACAAATTCTACCATTAATGAAGCAAAGATAAGAGATACAAAAAGTCCCTCTTGTTGGTACCACCATGGCACCATCTGCTAATCCCCAAATGCAAGTTGTCTTGCGGATGGAGACAGATACACAAATCCAATGATCAGAAAAGATGATTTTAAAGCTCTCCTGGCAGACACCATCTAATTACAAACACTTCCAACACACTAAAGAGTGTATCCTGCTAAATAAAGACACAAGTCTTAATTACCTTTAGGCTAGTACTGCCCTTTAAAACAGCCCTTTCTTGCTTTTCACACAGACCTCCTTGAGTACGCTTGGCATATTTCAAACAGGAAGGGGACTGGCCTCTCTCACAGCCCTGGATGCTTGTGGCATCTACTTCTCTTAACAGCCACATCAGAGCAGCACCAAAGTCCAACACAGACAGTACAAAGGCTGTTCTTTATTGAGAATATGTTTTCAGATTGACCCAGCTACTCAGTACTGAGAGACATGCTTTACCCTAAAGAAATGTAATCCATGCTTAACATGGGGACAGTTTACTGTCATTTCAAATGTTAAAACCTGTAGCTCCACAGCTCCAATTGCATCTACTGCTTTCCACATTCCAGGGACATACCCACCTACCTCGGGCTGTTTCTGAACTGATCTATCACCTGCACTCACTCGGGTTTGCTCCATTAGACCATGCAAGTCCCATCCCCTCTGCCAGCTGGTGCACGGAACCAGTTTTCCTGCCCTCCAATTACAGGCATTGCTACCCAAGCATTGCCTTCAGCCCTAAGCAGCGACCTTCCCATCTCGGTGGAAAGGGAGACAGTAACAGAGAGCCCAGGCGTGCACTGACCCCGTTGGCAGCTGCTGGAGCATGGGATGTTACAGTTGCACAAGAGGAAAGAAAACAGCCAGGATGGGTCGTTTGCATGCATCTCTCTGGTGTGTCATTTTCTCAGCCATATCTTTTTTCTTCCACTTCAGGAATTCCAGAAAAATAAAGCTCTGCCTTGAATTAACACCTTTTTTTCCTAAGGAGCAAAGAACTAAAATACATCCCAAATCCTTCAATGCAGAGAATAATGGTGTAAGCTCGGAGTCATCAGGCTGACTGAAGTCCAGATGAAAATGGTGGGAAAAAAGAGATGCAAAAAATTCTGGCACAAAAGTAAGTAATAACATTTAGAACTTCTTCATGGGGAAATTGTCTGGAACAGCTATTGTGCAACAGCGACTATGTGAAAAACTCTTCTGGGTCAGCTACTGTAATGTAAATATACTCTACAGCTTGTTCCAGAATAAATTCCTCATACAGAAAAGTCCTCATTTATGAGATAAAAATTACTTTTTCCAGCACAATCCATCGATAATTCCAGTCATAACTAAAAGACAAGATGCAGCTAGAAGACAAATAGAGGTAGAAAAGGCTTTTTCACTTCTAACACATGGAAGATCAGGTAGATCTAACTGAAACCGCATTTAAATCTACACCTGTCATCTGAGGATCTCCATAAAAACGCTATTCTATAGACTGGCCGAATCACAGACTGCAGCTCTCCTCGGTAAAACGCTCCGGCTGTTTCTTCAAGCATCGCACCGGGCAAGAGAAGCTCTGCACTGCCGCACCGCCAGCCTCGGCCACAGACAGCGAGAGGATGAGCAGGAGCCGATGCTTCGGGAGCAGAAGAGCACCAAACGAGGAGCCCCAAACCCGCGTGCGGCTAGCAAGTTATCAGCACTCAAAATCTCAGTCCCGAGACGGCAAGTGCAGAAAAGTTAGGGAAAGCCGGGTTGTGTTTCGAGGTGTTTCGAGTCCGAGCTGTCCACAGTTGGACAGCCCCCGGCAAATCCCCAGCTAGGTGCCATGCCCGAAACGCGGAGCGGCCGCGACGCCTCCAAACCCGAAGACGGGGGCTGGAGCCGCCCGTCCCCCAGTGATGAGGCGCTTCGGGCGCTCGCTGACCCGGCTTCTCCTACTGGACCTGCCTCTGCCTCCAGCGGGAGCGGCGGTGCGGCCGGAGCTCCGCCAGCACCGGCGAGACAGAGCCGGGCGGGCGGGGAGAGCGCCGCGACCCCGCGGAGCGCCCGGAGCGCAACCACCGCGCTCGGGTACAGCGGTGCTGTCACCCCCTTCAGCCGGGACACACCCGTGGGAGCTGCCCGGAGACACGCGTGCTGAGCGGCTGGCACAGCCGCGGGGGATGGAGGCGCTCGGTACTCACGGCGGCGGGCGGGCGGGCTCGCAGCCCCGGGGCATGGCGGCAGCGCGGGCGGTGCTGCGGAGCGGCCGCTGCGGCTCTGACCCGGAGCCGGATCGCGGCGCGGGGAAGGGAAGGGAAGAGAAGGGAAGGGAAGGGGAAGTGACAGGCGGTGCCGCCGCCCCGCTCCGCCCCGCCGCTCGCTGCGGCCGCAGCTCCCTCCGCCGGCCGCGGGCGGGAGGCACCAGGAGACCCCCGGGAGAGCGGGAGTAGGACGGCAAAGAGTAAAGAGATGAGAAAGGGAAGAAAGGCCGGGGGTGGAGGGGAGGGAGGGGGAAGGAAAGAGAAAGGGGATAGGGAAAAAGTGAATCGGGGAGGGGAGGGAAAGAAAAATTTAAAAGGACAGGAAAGGATGGGACAAGGAAGGAATACACATGCTATTGGAGCAGTAATTGCAGCAGGTTTGCATCACTGCGAAGAGAAACACTGCAGAAGCACCCACAGATGAGGCACAGTTCAGCTGAGGCAGTGAGGCGTGTCCTCTGCTGCCTGTGCCCATCTGTTCGGGGAACATTCTCCAGCAGGGAACAGGAAAATCCCCAGATACTTCAGCACACCAGCAGGCTGCAGCGTGGACAGGGAATGGAGCACTGTACTGATACCCAGGGTGAAGCCCAGCAGTAGGTCCCAACCCCATGCAGGGCCACCCCACACATCTGGTGCCAGGAGTCTCTGGGACACTCTAAATTCAGATAGACTCATTCTCCAGTGCTTGCGCTGGTTGGTGCTGGGCAGGAGCTCTCACTTCTGACCTTGTCCAGCTAGGAGAGGTAATGTCACTTTAGAGAGAAGCCAAAGCAGAGCGGGGTTTTAGGAATGCATGGATGGGGAGCTAAGAGGGTGATGATTTCTCACCTTCTTAACCACACCTTCAGTTCAGGTAGCTTGTTGGAGGTTGCAGGCACCTCCAACAGCATAAATAATCTCTATGCTGCCTGTGATGGTAATGACCCTCTGCATACTCTATGATCATCCTTGACAGCCAGGTTTAATCCAGCTATGAATTTATCTGGCATAGACTGTTCTTAGTTCACAAAATTCAGACCTTGCCAGGAGTTTTGTAGTTGTATTAACAATAAAATGCTGCTGCTGAATGAAGGTCTTGTGCTTCTTCATCAGCAACTGATGCTTAGCTATTCATCTGCTGTTGTTATACGCACACTGGTGTCAGGAGTAAAAGCAAAGTTCCCATTTGTGTCCTCAAGAAGAAGCTGGGCCAGGAGCTTTCTATGATTTTTCTCTTTTGTCATGGTCTCTTCCCTGTCTCTTCTACACTAGACTCCACCTGGCCATCAGGACAGAACCCTTCGTTGTCCACTCTCCACCTCAACCCATATGCATCCAGCTGGCATTGCCTTAGCAGTGCTCACTCACTCTGAACAGCTCTTGGGTCAGATACAGCTCAGACGTTGAAGCCACAGTGTAATTTAAGCACGTTCAGGATTTCTGCACTGTTCCTCAGTCCAAGCCATGAAAGAATCCTCTAAGGACACTTAAGCTCCAATGAAGTGCCCATGTCTATTTCAGCTCAGCAGAGCTGGACTGACAAATGTTCTCATAACTTGGATCAAATTCTAGCACTGAAAAGCTGCTGGAAAATTTTGGACACAATCTCATTGTTTCACCTCATTACGACACTTGCCTGTTTAGAAGGATGGGGTGACTCCCCTACTTGCCATCTCTTTTAGGACTAACACATTAGGACTAACACTAACGGCAAAAGAATTCAGGCTTGAGTCCTGGGCTGAAGCTAAAGGAACTGTTTTGTTATTTATACTCTGCCATGAGGTGGATTCTTCCAGCTCACACCTCCAGCCTGTAGAACGGCTTCAACTTAATGGAGCCAGCTCATAGCAGGAAGGCCACAGTGTGTCCTTCTACCCCCATGTCCAAATATTTCATTGCTCCTCTAAAACAAGAGAAGTTGCTGTTTGCCTCACTGTGCTTCTTCCTTTCTTCCACTTCCTGAGTTACCAGGACAACAAAGGGTAGGAGGGAAGTGTGTATGTGTAGCTCTGAAAGAGCAACCTCTATCCATTCCCTCCTACTGTGAAAGATCAGCAAGCAGTATCTGTTGAGTGGAAGGTGGGACTTGGGTTTCCACCAAAAGCTGCTGGAAATCCTACCTTCCACACTGACCACCTTTCCTGCACGTTGGCAACACTCAGTGAAGTGGTGTATTCCATGGCAGCTCCACAAACAAACATCCATGACAAAAATAAATGGAAGGCAGAGTACAACGAAGCCATGGGATGCCAGGATGGCATGTTAATGTCATGTTTGAGATTCCCCAGGATGAGGCCCTTTTGTACAAGTCAGCATCCAGAAAATAAGGCCTGAACTCTCATTTTCCTCAGACTATCCTCTTTTGCTCACATCTGCAGCAGGAAAAGAATATTTGACCTTAACATGCCCTTGTCAGTCTCAAGACAGAAGTGGCTTGAGTCCAGCCCTAGGGTACTTCCTCATATCTAAGGAGCAAGAGTTCACTGTGCCATTTGGAGAAAGGCAGAATTTGAAAGAATTATCAGGGTTAGATTTTCATATCCATAGTTTGGGTAAGCAGCAGCATAGCTGCCACAGAATTCAAATTAATTAAACCCAGACCTTTCCTGATGTTACCCTTTCCTCAAGCTATGTTGCTGAGGCAGAACAGCATCTGTGCCCATCTTCCTTTTACCTAATACATTATCACTGCAACTTAAATACTGATAGATTCTGGAAGCAGAAGGTTCTCTGCCTGTTCTGATGCTCCAGACACTCTTCCAGAGTAAATGTGATGCAGTAAACCCGCTCCTAAAGGGCAATGGCCCTTTCCAAGGCAAACTAGGGATCAGGCATGAGGATCACCCACAGGAATGCTGCTTAGAGTCTCCTTGTCAAGCTGTTCCAAACAGAGCAGCTTTTAGAAGGAACAGATGGCAGAGGCTTTGCCTGAGAGAACTCAGAAAAGCTGGCAACATGGGAGAAGAGTCGGAAGGAAGCATAAGCACTCTGCCTGTGCCATGTCTTGCCCACCATCTCAGCTGTCCTACCTTGAGCCTTCTTCTGCATGAGGCTACAGAGAGGAGCTAGGAAGAAGCAAAATTCATGTCTTGGCGCTCTGGTAATATTTTGGAAAAAAAAAATAAGAAGAAATTTTTTTCATTTCACTGCAAAATTTAAACTTGAGCTAGAGAGGTTTGACCTTTTATCCATCTTTTGAGGTCTCCTCTCACAGCAAATGGGAGAGGCACACATGAGCATGAGGGATTTACTGAAGGCTCAGAATATTTCAAAGATGAAGTGGGTTATAAATCAGAATAAAAAAGTAGTCAGAAAGCTTGAATTTATTAAAGCCAAGGAAGAAGAGGCACATGGAGGATCAGAGGAACACCTAGAGATGGAAACACCATGTAGCCTCTTGTATCTGAAAATTCTGGTGTTACTGAAATATTGCAGAACAAGCTTTCAAAGCTATGAGATGGCACTGTACAACAGGTGAGGACTGTTCCCCTGCCCTACCTTTTAGCTGTTTAAAACTCGTATTTTTAAAAATACTTTCCAACCATTTCATTATTAGCTTGCAAATAGAAAAATAAACTTTCAGAAAAATGGAGGAAATCATATGGTCAGTACCAGAAGACTGTCAATAACTGATTTCTGATGTCATAGACCTTCAGGGATTGTAAGTCTCTCTCTATATTTGCTTTTAAAACTGTGCTGCTCCAGCAGGCTCCAAGAAATGCATCATTGGGCAACAAAAGACCAGGGAGACAGTTCTGGAATGAACACATTTTCATGCTGATTAGCTAAAAACTCTTCAGAGAAGGAAGGTCCTTTTTTTGCTTACACCTTCAAAGGGAAAAATGCAGGAACAGAGCTATTGTCGGTTGGACTTTTCTCACTGTGGTGCATGAATATTATGTATAATACCAAGGATGCTGTCCCTGCTTCTGGCAGACTTTGTCTTCAGAATATTTTTTTCCACAATCTTGAGCATGTTTCAAACAAGATAGTAATGAGAGTTAGTTACAGGTTTCTTTTTTTACTGTAGGAATTTAAGTGTGACACAAAAGTATTTAGATAGTAAAAAATTTGATGGCAAAATTAATTGAACTCTGAAGTGATTCATTTAGACTGATCTTGCAAATATGAGCTGTGGTTAAACATAAGAATCTACACAGATAGGATCAGGAACAGCCACACTAAAGGTATCTTTTGACTTCATTAGGTATTTTTTTTGTGTAAGGAACAATTTGTGTTTGCCAGAATCCTATCCAACAGTTGCAGGGAATCAAAAAATAGTGCAGTATTAAGAATACTTCACCTTCCCATTAAAGCAAGGCTAAAACCTGCAATTCCTTCTAATAACAAAAAAATAATTATGAACAGGTCCAGGTGCAAGTCTGTTTAGACTGATCTCCTGTTATTGCTGCATGCTTTGTCTCAAAAGATGAGGATGTGTTACACTCGCAGTCAAGACTGAATATTAAATCATCCATGCTCTCATTTATGTTATTAATACAAATGATGAGGAATTGATACCAACTTTTTCCCTCTGATATCTGGCTTCCTTTCAGAAGGCTGATCAAACTGGCATGTTACAATAAAAGAAAGGATCTAAGTTGACTTACCTCCACTTTCAGAAATGCGCAGCCTTTCAAGAACTCTTGGATATTACTGATGCAGTCAGCTTCATTTTTAGGCTCCAGGCAATACTAAAGAAAGAAAATCCACTGATCTCATTGCATTGCCTGTGTTGAGAAGGCCTGCATGAATATTGACATGTGCCTTTTATACTGAATTAGGGAAGCTTCTTTGGGGGCGGCTGGGGGTGGCAGGCAAGCTGTTGAAGCAGGAAGAAAGCCACTGGAGGAAGTGATGCACACACAGAAACGGTCGGCATCTTGTTTTGAATGCCAGCATATGACAGTGCCCTAAGTGACAGTGGGAAATTGGATGACCTTTAACAGCATGCTGCCCCAAGCCACCACGTGTACGAAAAAGGAGCTAGCAAAACTGATCTCTGTATAATGAAAGGCTCCTTTTTTATAGGGTGGAGAACCTGCTGTGTTGTTGTCGGGTTTTTTTTAAAGCCTCTCTTCTGTGTTGCCAGTTCCTATCTCTCATTGGACTCTTTCCTTTTTTCCTCCTTCAGATTCTTATCACACTTCTGGACTGTGAATACATGCCTTGTCAAACTGTAACAGGAGGTATTCACATGGCTACAGTGCCACTGGATTTGCTGGTCTTAGGACAGACCGAAAGGCACAGATGCAAGGGTTATTTGCTTCTTCCTGTGCCAATCTGCTTCTCCAGTGCATTTCCTGACTAACAAGGTATTTTGCAGTAAGAGTTCTGAAAGAATGTATTTACAGTTGTAATTAGTTATATTTATGTAATTACTGATACGCTGCATATCCTTCTATTCAAAATCAAGATATTTTTATCTCTGGTAGGCCAAGTATTTCCTGCCACTGACTGAACATATGTGAGCCAAGTGCAACCTTGCAGGGTTTTTTTCTGGATGTAGAAAAAAACCCCAAAGAACTAAAGCTACTATCATACTTGGCTCCGAATTAGAAACCTAAATGTAAAACATCTCTCTCAGAAGCTCCTTGCTCCTCTCACTTACCAGAGTAATTAGGCCTCAGAATGCCCAGGGCAGTTTCACTGAGCAGGGCTCTGTCCCAGGGTGGTGAAATACATCAGAAAGCATTACCTTTTCTGCCGATCCCGGAAGAAGCCGATGAATTAGTTTGCAAAGCACAGTTCCATCTTTCAGAGAAGTTTTAAGGAACCCCTCTGGGTCATCTACTACTTTCTTAGGGGAATTTAAGACTCCTAGTGAAATAAGCCACGTTACAATCTGTTCTTCTGGATTCATGGCTGACAGGTCTGCTGCCAGTGCTGTTCTCCTGTACAACAGCGTACTGGAACCCACATCCGTGGTTACATCTTCCTGCTGCAGCCCAAGTGTGAAACTACCTTTTTTTTTTTTTTTCTTTCTTGGTGCATAAATCAAATCTTAGGAACTAAAAGTTACTCTAATGTAAAAAACTCTTGTTAAAATAGTTTCTAGCAATGCAGATTGTTAACAACATCTTTGCAAAATTATTGAAAACACAAGTGTTTTATATGAATAGTTATTATACCAAAAATACCTCACTTGGAGACTTCCTCCTTGTGGCAGCTGGCACCCTATCACTGAGTAAACTTGATCTGAACTTAAGGTTATTGCCCAAAGAAATAACTTAATACTGTAAATAACAATGTATTTAGTGGTAAAACAGAATTCACAATGGTTGTTTTGGAGGAGTGTCACACTAAATAGATCTTCAACTTCACGTGGCAAACCTAGTAATTAAAGTTGCCTTTTATAGTAGTTTCCTGTTGTCTGATTTTTGAAAATAAATTCTGATAATGCACTTATGCATAAATAAAGCTCTCTTTTAACTGCTGTGCAGAAGTCCACATATAATCCAAAATGGTTATTTAGAAGATTATAATCTCTCAAAACAATTACCTGGATAACTTCAAAAAGGTCAGGAATTAAGTCATCTAAAGATTAGAATAAAATTCTCAACTATTTTACTCATCTTATTAAGATGTCCCTTTCCACCACCACTTCAGGATCCACTGAAGGTAGTCTTCCAGCCTGCCCAGGGCAGTATTAACCATCACAAGCTACTACATTACTGTATTACATTACTACAGCAAGTCAGGAAAGTCCAGTCATCTTTATAACTGTCCTTTCATCAGAAGAGATGGAAAATGAAGCAATTATTTTGATGATGAAGTTGGAACATCATGGCTTGAGCAATCTAACAGCAACAAAGCATCCTAGAGACCAGAATCTCCTGGTTACCAAGTTTTGAGCCAATTCCTACCCTGTTACTTAAAACAGCTGTTTTAAAGAACCCAGTCTTACCAAACTACTCATGATTTAAAGGGTCAGGAAAAACAGCAGCAGAGGGACACATTGTACACAGTAAACGTGCATGGTTTTGCCTCCAACTTGCAGGTCTTATGACTAGTACTGGGACCTACCTATGGACCAATTTTAACAGCCACCAGTAAATCAGAACCATCCTTTTAGGGTTAGACACAATTCTGACATTTCTCAGGACTTCAGGACGAGTTCCAGGTGTCTGTAGTGTGGAAATACTCATAACACATGGCTGCAGGCACTGTGAATAAAGTGGTCTACAGCTCAATCACAGCTCACTGCTCTATGATGAGGCACAAACATGTGCAAAACATTTCAAAATTATGGCTAATCAGCAGTTCTTTTGTTTTTTTCCCAGTTGTCATAAGCACTACTGCACTGCAGAAAGAAATACATACAGTATCCACTTTCATAATTCTTTTTTCAAATCTGCAGCTAGCCAAGACAACTACTAATGCTCACTTATCAATGGGGACACAGATTCGGATACATAAGACACCTCAGTCACCCCATCAGAATACAGCAGTTTCTGATGTAAAGAGAAATACTTCCAACACTGGGAGAATTGCACACCTGCTTTGCTGAAGTCAGTTACAAACCCGAACACCAAAGTACTTCACCCACTCTCTCCTCTAAAGGAAAACTTAGGCACACATGGGCAGGTTTAGTTTAATGATTGTTTCACATGCAGCTGCTGCAGCCAAGCAGATATCAATGTCTGCAATTATAATTAAATGAAAATACTTCCCACATCTTGAACACTTACCAACTGCTTGAAAGATCTGCTGATAAAGATATTCAGGATGTCCACAAATTTAGTTTTTGATTAGCCACTTCAATCCCAACCTCCATTAGTGTAATTTCTAAACACATTCCAGCTTGTTTACCGATTCCAACACCAAAATTAATTCTGTGGCAAACCCAGGGTATGAAGGTAGAGCCACTGAGGAATGAACACTGTCTGGTCTTTGAAAAGGATTCACCTTTGGCTATTTCCTAACAACAACAAATCAAGAGAATCGTTGATCATCTCTTGCAGAGTCAACTTGCTTACAAATACTTACTTACAGCCTGATTTATACCAGTGATGACTAAATAGCACAGTGTTACCTTAAAAGCGGGAGAGCTACCGAGTGACTGGCAGCATACTCATCAGAACAGCACAGCAACAGGATCAAGGTAAGAACAGCAGTCATGTATTCAGAAACCAGTTTTGAGTGCTTCTTCTTGAAGCCACACATGCTTAAGTAATTCACTTTTTTTTTTTCCAGCAGAGGGAAAATACTCAACTACAAAGCACAGCACTGGTGTATTTGTCAGCTGAAGAATCTACCTATACATTTTAACTGGTGGCTTTTAATGACGAAGTTTGATTCTGTGCATGAGCTAATACTGTAGATCAGGGTACATTCTCATTAATTACAATTTTAGGCAGGCAATGATGTTACAGTAGCTGCCATTTTGGCATTACACTTTCGGTAGGATGATTCAGTCCAGACTGAACAGCAGGACAAGACTAAGAGCTAATACTGAAAAAGGACTCTGATAGTACAGAATGTTACTCCTTGCAGAAGAGACACTGAGATCACTTTGTAACAATAACCTTCCAAGATGTAACACTAGTAAACTTTACCACCATCCAAGTGTCTCTGAGTAAAGCGTGTCTTTAATTAGATAAAAAGAACCCAAACCCCCAGTACTTATTAACAGTAAATTTATTGGCTCTGAGAAATACTACAATTCTACCCATTTGCTACACAAATTTACTCCTAGAATCTATAGCCCATAAATGAAGTTTAAAGTGATACCCTAACCCCAAATGTAGTTTTAAATCTGTAGACAAGGTATGCATGCTTTTTCTTCTTCAGCTACTATGAACTGACTGTTGTTTAAGTGAGATCAGTTTATGTCTATCACAGAAGTGAGTATAAATTTTATTATCCATGATTGTTTATGACTCTTCTACATGAAATACCAATGCCTGAGGATTTGCCTCACATACATGTATGTAATAGAGTAATTCGCCCATCAACACATATGTAACAGAAGAAGGCATCAAAATCAAGACAAAGTTTTGAAGGAAGCATCTACTCCCAAGAGATGTAGTACTGTCCAGTGGAACATTAATTATTTGGGGCATTCATCACTAACATTGTCTCAGTACACCAACATTCCCCATCTCTCATCCAGAAGGCTGGGACAAAACTGTTAATGTAAGGTAGCAGAACTTCTCATGGTTTCTTGGTGAAGTCCTCTGTATTCAAGAGGACCAAGACTAACTTCTGTGTAACTTGCTCTTTTTATCAGCATAAATGGCAAGCACACATGTAAAGGGCAACCCAAGTATTTTGCTGCTGCAGGATGTGTGTGCAATGAAGAATGAACCAGCTCTCTCTGGGCTGTTGGAAGGTGCTAGCTACGGCAGGCAGCAGTTGGCTTCCACCAGGAATTTTATTTATGTCCAGGAAATCAGTAGTGCTACTTTCAAAAGCAACTCCTGAACGCTTACACAATCCTCTAGAAAAAGGTGGGCAACACTACACTCAAAAGCCAGGCTGTATCAGCTGTGATTTGTTATCCTTCGACTTTCCAATGCATATCCACTGCTGTGCTGCCACTTTCTAGTCACTGTAAGCAGAAAAAGAAAATTCAAGTTAGTACCCTTTCAGAAGCCAAGAGACAAAAAAGCTAAATTATCCTCGAATTATATATACAATGAATTCATTTGAATTGTACTTGATCTGTTACAACAGTAGGAAAGCATATCAATAGCTAACTACAATAATGAAAATACCCTGAGGACAACTTGTATTAATGCACACTCCTTGTATAACACTGTTCCCAGGGCAGGTACTAAGTACTGCAGTTCCTGTGTGTATTCCCCCTTCAAATTCTACCCACCACAAAATCCCACCAGCTCTTGATAATCTCAGCACACTACTCAGGAGTTCTGCAACACACTGGTAATACATACTGGTACTGATCTGTAAGTAATACTGTGCTATGAATTAAATAAAACCTGCAATCAAAGGAAGGTAAACAGCTGGCAATTCCGCTTACACTCGGATTTTCCACAAGGTTACTAATACTCTCCTTCCCACAAGTTAAGGTCTATTTGCTGCTCCCTTAACATTGGTATCATGCCTGTTAAGAATCTGGAAACATTTAGAAGCTGAAGAGAAGGCTGAGAGTGCGATTTTTGTCTATAATACATGTATTTATTACAACATGGTCACAACAGATTTACTAAACTGCATAAAAGCACTGAATTTTTTTTTTTTTAAATGGAAGCTTTTTTCACTTTTGAATAATTAAGCCTCAGCTTCACAGCTAACAGAGAGAACTAAGGTGCACACACACAGAGTTTAAAATGTTCTGACACAATGTATATGACGATTTGTCAGTATCTTTTGAAGTCTCCTAGAATGCTGCGTATTAAAGACAGCATTTTCACTCTTCACTAGAGGATTCAAGACCTGGATCTGGGTCAAACTATAAATATAAATGCTTTTTTGCAGGTGGTTAGGGGAGTGAAGGGGAAATGCTACTTTTAGACCTATTTCCCTAATCCACTTTAGTGGCATACTAGTGCCATCAGTGATCTTTGAATGAAAAAGGTTAGATTTTTTTAACTTTTAGAAACAATATTGTGAAGTGTCCTCTCAGTAACACTCAAATTTAAATATTTCAACTGTCACATCTTTAGAGGAAAACAAAGACAAGGACAGCATTTGCTGGTTGAGATTTTATCAAGTGGCAGAAAAATAAAAAGTTCGTAGGGCACGCATCCCCTGAACAGGAAACACTCATGATGATTCTGTATTTTATCTGAAATACAATCCAGTACCCTGAAACAAATAACATGTTTTTCCTTTATTATCAAGGTAACAGCAGCAAGTTATCAGGAGTACTTATGAAACATTACTGGCATATTCTAACAAGGGCATTGCACAGTTGTTGAGTTGCTGTTACTGAGACTCTATAAGGATAATGAACTGTAACCGAACTGAGGCTACAAACCTCATGAAGTATACCACAGAACCTATCCCTCCCACAAGATAGGATTTCCTGGATATAACAATGACCATCTGTGAGATAAACCAACTGTATGAGCTACAGCTTTTTCTTTTTTACCATTTAAAAGTTGGTTCTTGAAAGTATACTTTTAAACTAACAGCAAAATAGGTTCTTATATTTAGACTCAAAGAATTAAATAAAGGAGTACATATACTTCTTTACATAAATGTTTCTCTTGGAAACAATAGCTGTCCTTACCCTTTAATCTGAACTAGATTTTATCATATTCTGCACATACTGTAAGTTACTTCCATTTTTTATTAACAATTATTTAGTAGAGAAATTTTGTTTTCCAGAAAGCCGGATTAGCATGTCAGCCACTACCCACCACTTTCTCCATAAGTTTTCAGAGAAACAGGAAAAGCCTTTCTTTCACATAAAATCCAAAGACAGCTGCTTTTGAATCTTCTTTAAAAATAATTTTAATAGTGTAGGCTTCAGAGTCATGAAACACAGCTGTTCTACAGTCTTAAACTATTCTGGAGGCGCCTGAAGTCTGCAACCTAATCCCAGGACTTCTGCAAAGATCAGCTCCTAATCAAAGATTATACTCAGTCTAATTGCTCATCCTATACATTTAGCAAGACTGATTAAATGTCCATACTAACATTATTACAACTCTTTATTTTTATGGTCTGCTTGTATAAAAATTCATATTCAGCACTTTCTGGCACATGACTTGAAGTGCAGGTGTAAACATGCTTTTCTTTAGCTGTACCCTAATTGGCTCTGGTTTTGCAGATAAGTAGTGTCTTGCTGCCATTCCTAACCTAGTTGATTTACAAAGCCTTCTTAAGCCTCCTCCTCCAAATTTAAACAGATGTCAAAAACACCACTTAGCCATGAAGAACATCCATACAAACACAACAATCAGGAAACTTCCTTGCAGCCTTTACACTGCTGTAAATAGTTACCTTACATACTGGTACAGGCACCACTCATGTCTGCCATCAACACAGATAAACCAGCATTATTCCAGTGGTATCTTCTAGAAGTTATCCCCCTGCAATTAAGAGAAGATACAACAAATTGAGAAAAATACAGTTTACAGCATAAATTGACATACAGTAATTGCCCCCATTTCAAAACAATGGCACAAGTTTGGTTTGCAGAATATTCTGTTGCAAGTTTTTACTATTTCTTTAAATGGTGGAGGACTCACTGGCTTGGAATGGACTGGAATGGCTTACAGAGAGGTTGCATGGCTTATGGATTCTCATTCCTTTTCAATGGTGCACTGCCATGTTAAATCCATAAGTTGAACGACAAAATTTACTGAGGACTAAACAGTAGTACAAAGGTTTTGGGTTTGTGATTTGGTTTTGTTTTTTTTTTAGTTGGAGGTCTTCATGTTTACTATATTCAAGAGTATCTTTTGAACTTCACGGCTTTACCAGAGTTGTAACAACTTGCCACAGGCTCTGCCACATGTACTGGGTATCCCTGCAACGCAGCATCAAACTAAACAGAGTTAGGCATCCAACTAAATGTCAAGTTTGCATTTCTTGCTTCCAACTCCCAATAGTTGAGCTGATATTTGTCAATCTAAACCAATTCCTGATTTCACAAAGTTTTAATTTTGTTAATATGCTGTATATGCAGCCTCTTCACAGAGATACTGGTCACGAAATACCCCCTCCCCACCCTACATGGCAATATTCTGTCTACAGTGAGCTGCATTACAACTTTAGTTCCAAAACTGGTGCCATAAATGCTTTTATCCAAGAATTGTTGAATTTGGAGAATTTCTAATGTATTGGGGAATTTATTTTCCTTTTTTTTTTCTTTAATCTAGGCAGCACTTCCATTGCCATGACATGCAGCTTGTCTTACTGTACTAGAAGGTAACTTGTTTCAATTTTGACTTAGACTGAAAAACTAGTTTGCTTTGCTTACCATCTTTGCTGTTTCACAGGCATTTGATGCTCTTAATCAGCTGTGGAATGCTGAAAGATTCACTTATTTTAGGAAGCCATAACCCTTTGAGAAGTTGGAGAGAAAGACTTCTTTGCTTATCTTACTTTCTCCTTTGGAATCAAAGATGTTCCTTTAAAAGTGAAACACTACAGAGTTGCAAAAATTTGAAACAGTATGAGTAAGCATCCTTTTGCAGCTTCTTTGATGGAATTGGTCAATGATTTGTGGTTTGCTGTTTAACAGTATTTTGTAGCTGACTTACATTAACATGATTTTTTTGGAGGGGAGATCTTTTGAAACTCCCCATGAAACAGTAGGAAGGCAGAATATAGTATTATCCACTTGCTTTTTTCGCTTAAGTGAATTAAATCCTCTATTTTTGTTTACACAAGGATCTGAAGGCATTTTGTACTGGGAATACTGTGACTTCAAACTCTAGGCACAACTGAGCTTTATGTGGAATCATCCCCACCACCCTCCAAATCACAAGCAATACTTTCAGAATGAGATGCTGAACATGTAGAACAATCCATCTCCATGTTAGATGGTTGGATGTTGTGCAGAAGATCTTAAGAACAGCTTGTTCCATTCATGACGAAAATCAGATGGAAGTGTGGCATTTCAGGGAAACTTTACTTTGAAAATTACAACACTAGTACACAGCTCAAGCTCATACATTTAACATCTGCTTTCTGAAAGAAATGTTAACAATTTTGAAATGATATTAAACATTGTTTTAACTTTTCCTCACAAAAGCATAAAAGTCATGGAGGGGAAAACTTAACAGGCAACAATAAAAAAAGGTTAAAAACAACTTTTCCTTTTAGTAGTCCTCTGGTAGTAAAGATAGAACAGCTTCCACATTTGAGAAATAATCTGTCTTGGTCCAAAAGTTTGAGAGTGTTTTTAGTATCTGCTTCTGCCTCCACCTCTATCGGATCTGCTTCCACCACGGCCACCACCTCTGGGTGCCCCGCGGCTTGAACTACTGTAAGAATCCCGAGGAGGTGGATAGCCCCTTTCCATGGATGGGGGAAGACCCCTGTCTTGTCTTCCAACACGATCACGGCCACTTGAGTAGACATCACTTCTGCTGCTTGAGTAACTTTCTCGGCTTCCATATCCATCCCGTGTGCTGCCGTAATCATCATAGCGACTGCTTCCACCATATGATGGCGGGGGCCCTCGAGCAGGTGGAGCACTACGTGAGTTACCTGCAGGGTCAATGGTCAGGTAATACGGCAACACCATAAGTTATATAGAACAATTTCAAATCTGAATTTACAGAATTGCTGTATTAAAATTTTACTGCTACTCTTTTATATGTATTGAGATGGTCTTAATATAATCTGTCACACTAACGGTACTTTAAGTGGGAATTGCATATTAGGCAGTGAGTGGATTTAAAGACTCTGAAGGAATGAAGACGGTGTTTGTTTATTCAGGCAGGCTCTTTAACTGGGTATTCCAAAATAGCTTGTTACTTTACAGAAGAAACTCAGCCATATTTTCCAGAGACGGCTGTCATCCTGAACTGTAGACTTTGCTTCTTTAGCTTATAGCCTATTTAATAAGATGATCAAATGATAACCAACAACTGCACTTTCACTGTAGGGGAAAAAAAGTGTGCCACTTCCCCCTAAAACACAAGCAACCTAGTCCAAGTCATATTTCGTGACACCTGTACATTTTTATGATCCTCAAAATGGATCCTTACCATAACTCTCATATGAATCTCGGTAGGAACCTCCACTTGGATGATCCGAGTAGTCTCTGTCACGTCCACCACCGTATCCATCACGATCACTATAGGAGGAAAGACTACTAAGACTTAGTACAAATCACTAACATCACAGAAAGAATAAAGTGTGAGGGAGAAAACTCCAACAGTAGGTACCTATAGCCCCTGGAGGGGTATTCATCACGTGAACTGGAATGACCATAATCACGATATGCATAGTCTCGGGGAGGTGGTGCGTAGTCCCGGGTATCCCTGGAACTGGGATAATCTCTGCTTGAATAACTACAAAGAACAAAAACTGAGATGTCAGCCATACATCTTGCCAAAGAAGGTCTGGAATCAAGATCCTTCTCCAAACAAAAAACACTTCACTAATATAAAACAGTGTAAGAATTTACCCGTCTTTAGTGCTATAGCCATCGTCTCTTGGAGACATGTAGACATCTCTCCGTGATGGCATTGGCTCTCTGCGTGGAGGACCACCGTAACCATCTCTTCCACGTGACACAGGAGCTTCAGAGAAACAGTCCATTTAATTAACATTTAGCCATGCAGAACACTCAAGGCAAGTGCTAGTAAATAAAACTATTTAAAACAATTAATAGTGTCTCTGGAGCCTACATTTAGAACACTTTACATTTCTGCTTGTACAGTTTTAAAGCGGCACTAGAAGAAACATACTCAAATTGCTCCAAGCTGTTCCCAACAGATGCAAAATTATATCGGTATGAAAAGAACCAAAGATTAAAAAAAATAATACACTATCCCACAGATGACTGAAGTTCAAGTCAATTATTTGCACCAGTTCCTAAGGGAAGACTAAGGTGCTACAGCTGACCAAGCAACTAATTTAGCCAGGAAGTCCTCACCTCTTCCTCCCATACTACTGCTACGCACTGGTCCTGAAGGTGCAGATCTTTTAGGCGGAGGGCCTCCACTTCGTGGAGGCGGACCTCTCTTCATGGGAAGTGGCCCTCGAGAAGACCCTAGAAGGATAAGCCATGAACCAATTATTATTTCTGTGATACTCACCTGCATTATCCTAAAGCCTGAACTATGACGACCTAAAGGTGCCATTATTTCCACTACATGATCAACAGTAAACCTCTTAAACTAGACCTCAAAGCCTTCTCTCGTCTTCTAGCCTCTATTAAATGCTACTGGCAGAATTGAGAGCCAAACCTTCCACAACCTAAATTCCTGTCAAGAACTGTCTTTTAGAACTTATCCAAAAGCTACAGGGTGTGACACAAGGGAAAAAGACAGCTGATATCTGTAATCAGTCACAGCTTAAATGCTTAACAAGTTACTGTTCTCAGAAGACAAGAGCCACCTGGGAGGATGTACTAGAGAAGAGCCTACAGAGAGGGAACAGAGGTACTACTGAGTCTGCAGAACCTACTACACAGACTCTTCAAGACAGATGTTTCACTATTTCCAGGGTGGGGGGGTTTCTGCATTACAGCTTTTACTGTTATATCTCAGGTGCTGCTTTCTAGTTCTTTTGAGTTTTGATACTGAAAGTCTGAATAAATAGCCGTATCTTAATGAATGTCCAGTATCAAGTAATGTACTATCCTTACACTTTAGAAAGCTTCAACTCAACAAACAAGGTTTAGCTGCCCTAACTCTCACTCTGATCTAGAAGGATCAGACCTACAATTTTCTCAGTTTAGACCTCTTGCTAGTAAAGAATGAAAGGCAGTTCCCTTTCCCCTGGTGGTAGAGAATCACTTTTTCAACTTGAATACCAGAAAGCTTCCTTTCTCACGTGCATGGCAGGAGTTCTGCTTTTCTTTCATAGGCAAAAGTCAAGTGGAGTGTTAGCTGTAGAAAGGAATCTTCACATTTGAAAGGCTTTTCTTAAGGTGTACTTGCCTAATCAAAAAATTTGACTAAACTGCTGAGATTGTATTTCACCATTTTAATAAAGAACAAGGAGTGCACTATTCAGGTGTTTGACTTTTTTTTTTCCAGTAGGATTATTGTCATCTTCCAATGAGATTGTCTTGTGTTGTCGAAGTGTATAATGAGAGAGGTCAATACATACCCAAGTGACTCCCTCTTGAAGGTGGTCCTCTCGCGCCACTTCCGCCTCTTGCGCCTCTAAGGCCCCTGGGAGGACCTCTGCTTCGGGGAGGGGGTGGCGGCCCACGCCTACCACCACTTTCAAAGGATGGCTTGGTTGCTTGTTCCACTTTAATTGCCTTCCCATCTAATGACTAAAGAAGAAGCTGCTTTACTTACTGCTCAGTCATGTTTGTATTTCTTAAATCAAGCCCCTCTGGCTTCACTATTATAGGGCTTCCATTTTATAAGTTAGAGCAACTCTAGAACTGATTTCAGTCTTCAGTATTAGTCCCCAAGTATTCAGCAGCATGTTGGGCCTAATTTCAATTTCTACAGTACTTCATTCTTGTGGTATTGATGGCAAAAAAACCACAGAGCAGCATCAGAAAGGACTTTCAGTGAAAACACAAGTGTCCAATGATTATGGCAGCCCCACGTCATTTATTCTGTAAATGATACATGATATATGATCTACAATTTACTTTCAATTGCCACGTACTTTTGTACCAAATTAGGAGTGCACCTGTAGTTACAAGATTAAGCTGAAGGTAACTTAGCTTCAGTCGGGATTTCTGGCAATGGGGAGGCCGTTTAGCACATTTTCTCGACGTCCTGATAAAACGGTGATCACTGAAGTATTTAGATGTTATTTCAGCATCTACACAGCAGACTGAGTATAACAATTCACCCCTTTTTTCTAGTGTTTCAAGCTGGATTTTCAATCAAGGTGATTGTCACAATTTACTCTATTACTTGCTTTTCCACAGGGGAGGTGCTTTGTGGTTGGGGCATTTTTGTTTGCGGATTCTGTTGTGTGGTTTTGTTTGTTGGTTTGGTTTTTTTTTTTTTGTGGTATGAAAAAAGTAGAAGCTTTTTTGGAATATAGACCTGAAATACCAGAACTCTGCAGCCAACTAATATACCTCAAACATGAGCAGGTAGTAACATGCTGAGTAACTCAACCTAGTTAATCAAATTTCTGTATGATCTTTCGACATCATATGTTTGGATACTATAGCAGAACCAAGATCACAAGCTCTGCTAAAATTTGGTTACTGCACACCTATCCTGGCAAACACAGTTTATTTGCCTTTTCTAGCAGTTAAATATTTAACTCTGCCATGACAACTTATTAATTATCACGCAGAAAGTGTTTTTCATTGCACTTGTTTGCTGCAATAAATTAACACAAACATGACTGCTAGACTGCTAGTAATGTCTTAATCTGCACTGCAAATAATATTTTATTGAAGTAATGAATATTTTCTGTTCTCTATCAAAATCTAGCACTCTGAAAATTTGCTGTAGTAGTGCATGTATTTTGCCACCTCATAGAGTTGTAGTGATTGTTTGAAAACCTGTGTGTACATACACAGGTCCAACTTGATCCATTGTGAGGGAAAAGAGTAAGAAATACCAGCAAAATCAAATTTGTCTTAGCTTTGACTTCATGAAATATTTTACATATGGAAGGCTTCTCAAAATAACCTTTTGGCATGACAAACTGAAACATCCCAGGAGTGAGCATTAGTCACTCTAATGACTAGAACCTCTCAGTTTGCATCATATTGATTTGCCATCATAATTAATCTGCTTCATCCTTCTCAAGCAGAAACAGTGGGCTTAAAACCTTAAGTTTTGCTACGGCCACTACTGTCCTCAATTTCATGGCAGATTCTTGACAGCTTGTTTTAAGTTTAGAAAGCAAACACTGTCCCCTTCTGCTAGCATGGGTTCTGAAAACCTGGATGCTAGGTTTAAGTTATCTCATTTCTGTTACGTAAGGAGGTACAGTTTTCCTTGTAATTACTCCTCCTATTTTCTTCTGCCTTGTAATTACACATCTTACCTTGGCAAAAGATAGTTTCTTTGGAGACTGCTTTACACAAGCAGTTTTAAAAAGCTATTCCATAGGTGCAGAAACACCTTTCACTATGTACAAGATCATTTTTTTTTTGCTAACCAGAAGGTATTGATCAAAGTTAGTCCTATTTCAAAGCAGAGGGGACATTTTATGGTTTCTTAGCTCAAAGAAAGGTCTTATCTCACCAAACAAAGAAGTCACACAACCCACTTCAGAATAAGGACATTTTTTCAATGAGCTCAAAGCACAAGCTGTCAACATGAACACTCATTAGTTTGTTTTTATAATCTTGAATCAGAGTGTTATAGAAGCATTTTTAATGGTATGGGCACCAGAAAGTGAAGTTACCCTGGCGCTAAAAACCAGGAATAATTTAAGCTACAGGTCATCTAAGACAGTAATAGTTTGGCAAAGTCTCCTATGTGTGGAATGAGTAAACTATACAGATTTGTAAAGTGAGCCAGGAACTTAAACCAAACACAATTAGAGAACTATCCTGCTAGCTGTTCCACATTTCAACAGAAAATATTAATAAAATTTGCATCATTTTGGGAGCGGGGCAAGAAATCAAAGGAACTGCCACAATAACTTGCATGAAGCTGGTCCTAACACCACACAGGGCTTTGCTCTTCAATGGATCACTTCACTGTTTATGCTGCAATGACTCCATTTCTCCACATTCCTTGATGGCACACTGCATTTCCTTTTGCCATATATATCCAAGAAATGAAGATCCATTTCTTAAGAGGCCAAGCTTCTGTACATTGTATCAGTTCTTCACCAAAGAACAGGAAGCACATTTTGTCAATTAAGAGTAAGACAACCTTCTGTAGTGCTGAGTGCAGTTTACATTGTAGGGATTGTAGCATCTGCTTCCATTCTCTTAACACAGACCAGCTGGCTTGGCAGGTCTACACTGGAATTAAATCTTTGGTTTGTCCTGATCTTTTGCCGAAGGTCATCATATTCTCTCTTTAATTATCCACTTCATCTTAAGGACACAGAATCAGAAGATCATGAGAACAGTCCACTGCACCAAACAACCAGTACAGACCTGGGAGCAGCCACATTTATGTCCAGGTAAGCATGTGCATTTTGTGGCATCAGGATGTAGACTTGACTGTCATGAATTAAGATTCTTCTTAAGGAAGGCTGCTAAGCTGCTACAAAGAACTTCTTCTGCACTGCTCAGACACAACAGTATTTATTCAATTAAGTAGAAAAAGTAATTGAAGTGTGAAATCTCCATCCCAGCTCTAAAATAATTATTTCCTGCTCTCTTTCTGCAGGACAAACTAATCTTCAACAACCAAGCTTGTACTAGTCTATGTTTGTTCCAATATAGTGAAATAAAGCTGTTCACGTATTACCCCTCACCCAAATTGGCACAAAATTCTGGATACATTTTCATAAACATCTGCAAAATAAAAAATCAAATGCCAACTCATTCTTGCAGGATCTGCTGGAATCAGCCTCTTCCACTGGCTACAACTTGAAATTCCTTTGGGATGACAGAATGAGCAACAGACAGGCAATGGAGAACTCTTCCCCCGTCAGACATATCACCTAACTCCCTACAGACTGCTTGAATTGGTCTGCACAGTGCTTCTGCTGCTGTTTCTCAAGTGCATTAAAATCTTGAGAATATGACAATCCATCTTTTCCAAACGGACAAAGAAACCTTCAAGTTGTGATTTATGACAATTACCTCTTCTCACACCAGGCCTTGAACACTGCTCTTCCTCAGACCTTGAAGGCAGAGTCTTTTTGGAATACCAAGCAGTACCTGTTGTCCAGGCTTTCTGAAGATGAGAATGAGAGCCCAACTCGTGAAAATCTTTCATATCCATGGTCAAAGCAAACTGGACGAGAGGACATTCTAGGTCAAATCCCATTTGAGGATGTTCTTTTCATACACTACTTGCTGTTCTAATTTCAAAGCAGATGAAGGTACTTCTGGATTTATAGTGAAGACAAACCCATGAGAAAGATGATCCACAAGGCCATCCTTCTAGCATTTCTTGACAGGAATGCAGATTGTGCATTCCAGAACAAGCAGACATAACCTCAGCCACAAACATTGTCTCATTTAGCTACTTTACCAAGAAGTCTCCCAAATGTTTCCAATGTGACCAAACACGTGCCACAACATTCAAGATGTAGAACAGTTGGTGATTATTTTCAGAGGGATTCTGATTTGCAAGCTGCACTCCACAAACAGGTACATTAGTGACTGAGTTTCCCTTCAGTCTGACAATTACCTACTGGTCCTTGAAATTACCTTATGTGAGAGTTCAATGACTGTTTCAGAGAAAATAAAGTATTTAAGCACAGCAGTAAACAAGTCTTCAGAACTGTGGCAAACTAGACAGTGGAGAAATAAAATTTGATAAAAGAAGCACCTTGATAGATGTTTAGGCTGGTATAGAAAGAACATCATCTGAATTTGCCACTCTCTGCCTTGACAAAACTACTAGCTTGTTTAAAAAGGAAGGAAGTCTTCAAAGAAAGTAACCCTAATTGTGGTAAGGTTGTCATGAAGCACTCAGGAACATCAGTACGAGTAGAAAAGACACTGTCCTTCTATAACATATAGCCTGCTATAATACAAATACAAGAGGTTTTACTATTTGTGCAAATGAGCACTACACCAAGGTAATTTTCTTATTCCTAAAGTTGCTTTATTTACTGACTGCAATAACTGACATTTTTCTTTCACTTCACTTCTTATACTAACAAAACAAATATATCAAAGTCTCAAATGTCAATTAACCACAATCACTCAATGTTTCTTCACTTTACTTGAATGGCATCTGAAGAGGCACTGCTTACAAGGCCAGTGCAGTATGACCTCAACACAACCATTCAGATAATGCATGGAAAACCAAAGTCTGCAATTCAAGTGACCCGAGATGCTTTCACTCCCTGAAGAGACAACACCCCTTTGAAGAAACACAGCTGTTGACCAAAGAATTGCCGACTTATATCTACCTTTCCAAACACGTGCCACAAGAGACACAGATTACAGCAGCCTACAATTCTTTGACAAACTACTCTGATATTATCTTGGAACTTGTGCTGCAAATTCCTGTATTTTTATTTTTAAAAACATTCCACTTCTTATTTCTCTTAAAGCTAGACCATTGCACTTCAGGGTATAAACAAAAAGATTCAGTTGACAGCTAACTGAAAATCCATTGCACATTGACAGGAAAGATGCCCCTCACACACACCAAGCAGATCAATGATGCAAGTCACAAATGTAGGAGATTATCCACAGAATACCAGATAGCTCATCAATGCTCCAGCACTCAAGGGAAGTCACAGTCAACCCATGTTAAGGGAACCGTTAATAATTTTCAGGCAAGTCACTTCCCTGAGGTATAATTTACAAAGTACTGCATTCAAATATTATCAAAAAGAAAAATCCAACCCAAAAATCATTATTGAAACATGCAAGAATGAAGAGCTGATTGCTGAAAAGCCCCCCTTCACTCATTAAGGAATAAGAAAAGAGTGTAGCTGACTACCAGCCAGACTTCATTTTCTACTGCCAGATCTAAGAACAGAAGAAACAGACTTCAGCTTAATGGAGACAGACATTTTGTCAAATTTAAAGTTACAACTTGTCTCCACAATCTTCTAATCTAGTCTCTTTCAATTGTTTATTACCAGTTGATTTACCCCAAAGATTAATTGTCCTGGTCAGTAGCAAATGCAACATATAATTGATCTTAACTCCTACCTTTCCATTCATATCTCTGGCAGCATCTTTTGCATCTGCTGGACTCTCAAATGTGACGAACGCAAATCCTCTGGACTTGTTTGTTTCCCGATCTTTCATCAAAAGGACTGCAGAAACAAAGTCACATCAGCCTTCCCTGTAATTCCCTGTAAAGAACACTTAACCTTTATTTAACCTTTTAAGCTCAGAACTTCTTAGAGGACATGTAAGCGCCATCATTTCAGATGATCAACGCCAAAAAAAAGTCATCACAGCTATGTTGTTGTTTGTTTTTGCTATTATCATCTAAGAAAAGTTCTCTTTACCTTCCACAATGCGTCCATATTTGCCGAATACAGCCTCAAGGGCTTTCTCATTAGTCTCTGTGTTCAGGCCCCCAATGAACAGCTTCCCAGGACGATCTGCTTCAACCATTTTGATTCTGTAAATGACCTACTAAAAAGAATGAGGCCATTATTAACAAAATATCAGACTGCAATAGAAACTTCATGGTATATAAATGACTTCTATTCTCAAAAGTGCATGCAAATTTTCTTCAGACAGATGCTAAGTAAGAAATATGAGGTATAAAAAACATTAATTACAACTTTTTATAATAGAAGCAAGTGGAAGTAGAATTACTAGTTACTTCTTCATGTTATATAGCTTACTTAGAAGATACTAAATAGAACTTTGAATAGTGGAACAAAGCACTGTCAAAATGAAGCAATATTGGTGAATGTGAAAACTCTTCCAGATCTTTTTGCCCTGGATGGCAATCCTAGCACATCTTTACATTAAATCCTGGACCTTTCAATTCATTTACTTAGTATGTCGAAGTACTTCTAAATGAAGCCCATTCTTTGTACTATGTGAAGTACACGGAGCCTACGTTAAAGTCCTGGCCTACACAACATATGAGACTGAGCAGACACCAGACCACCGCTGCACTTCTACACAGCAATGCCATAGCTACAGCCGCGGGGGCGGGAGGGCTTAAAAAGAAAAAAAAGCCCAAAAGCCGAAGACAAAGCCAAACCTCTTCGTGCCTGGCAGGCCGCCCGGCGCCTGTGGACAAGCGCTGCCCGCGTGTCTCCAGCACGATGGCGGGAAGGCCCGCGCCAGCTCCGGCACACACGGGAGCGCAGACAGAGCACCCTGGAGGAAGCCGCGGTGGGGCTGAGCCGGGCCGCACGGGGCCCCGGTTCAGCCGCGCTCCGGGCACGGGGAGCAGGGGGGCGTCAGACCCTCCCCGGGCTCAGGCACCGCAACAAAATGGCGGCCACTTCTGGCAGCGGCTCCGCTCCGTCCCCGCGCCCGGCGGCCTCCGCGGCGCTCACCCACCGCGCCACTCAGCCTCGTCCGGGCACATCGGCGCGGCGCTCCCGCCGTGCCCCCTTCGCCCTCCCCCGGGATGCGGAGAAACCTCCACACCTAAAATGGCGGACACCGCGCCTCACGCCTCTGGGACCCTCCTTGTCCCACCGCAACCGCGCGGGTCCCGCAGCCCCAACCGGAGCCGGGCAGGGAGGAACTGCGGGGCGGGCCCGGCTCCGCCGCGCCTCCACTCCGCCGCGAGCGGCGCACCACGCGGCCCCCACGCCGCGGACCTTTCGCCGTGGGTCCCCGCAGCGCCCCGCGGTGCCGCCCGCAGAGCCCTAGCCCGCAGCCGCGCTTACCTCCACCCGCACCGATCTGCAACTGCGTAATGGGGGCGAACAAAGGCGCTGCGGGCCTTTATAGCTTTACGTCATCCGCCGGACGGAGCCCCGGATGCGGCGGCGGCGGCAGCGCCGAGTCCTGTAGGGGGCGTCCGCGGCCCGCCGCAGCTCCGGGGCCGCCGCGGAGCTCCCGCAGCGGTCGGGACAGCGGGGCCCGCTAGGGACGGGGGACACCGGGGCTGGAGAGTCCTGTCCTGCCAGGAGCGGGGATCGGGCCGGGGACCGCGAGCAGCGGGCAAAGAGCGGGAGGGAGCCGTGGGAAAGGCAGGGTAGAGCTTTGTTTGCCGGCTGCTCCTGGTCCCCAGGGACTGAGGCTCCATGTGCTTGTGCTGTGTCTAGTTCTGGGCTCCTCAGTACGATAAAGGAGCCACTGGAGATAGTAATCATCACAAAGATGATTAGATGTCTGGAGCATCTTTCTTATGAGGAGAGCTATGGAAGCTGGGGCTGTTCAGTCTAGAGAAGAGAAGAATGAGAGGGGATCTCAGTAATGCATATAAATACCCCAAAGCCAGGTGCCAAGGGGGTGGTGCCAGTCTTTTCAGTGGTGCCCTGTGACAGGATGAGGAACAATGGTCATAAACTAAAATACAAGAAATTCCACCTCAACATGAGAAAGAACTTCGCATTGAGGGTAGCAGAACCCTGTAACAGCTGCCCAGTGAAGCCATGGAGTGTCCCTCACTGGAGACATTTTGTCTCACCTCCTCCAGGTGAACCTGTCTTGATAGGGGGATTGGATTGGATGATTTCCCAGAGGTCCTTTCCAATGCTAACTGATTTTGTGAAGCAGCAGATCTATCACTTCTTTGGAAGGAAAATCACAGTAGTATCAGCTTAACTTTGGAGTTTGTGCAGGAACTTAACCCTTTAGTTAGCTAAAACAGACTTAAAGGCAATTTTAGTTAGTGTGATCAATACATGTGCATGGCAGCACCCCTTCCTTGGAGAATAATAGTGACCCAAAACAAGTGTGGTTTAAAATTAAATGTATTGTTGATGGCACAAAGTTTTGCCTTTTTTGGTCAACTAACTTATTTGTTAATTACTTGTACTTGAAGTTCAACTGTGATTTTCTTTGGCTGGCTAAACCTGATAGTGGAAAAATTAAGAGAAAATCTGCTCATGCAAAAAATTAGCTAAATTTGCATTATTTGAACCTGTAGATTATC
This sequence comes from Poecile atricapillus, assembly GCF_030490865.1. NCBI lineage: Eukaryota > Metazoa > Chordata > Aves > Passeriformes > Paridae > Poecile > Poecile atricapillus. The sequence goes on along the minus strand of NC_081260.1, from coordinate 20,246,633 downwards.
TAAATTAATATTAATCCGTCATCAAGGCCTGTTTTCTTAGTGCCACCCAGTCTAATCACCATACAGTCTTTTAAGTTCTCCCTTGCAGTTCTCCAGATCTTCATTTCTGGGTGGTGCCACAGGGTTTATGGACTCTCAGAGCGCTGCCCAGTGCTGTTACAGTTGCACAGCTGCATAATTGCTACATTCTGATAAGAGAACATCAGACTCTATCCTTATCTTCAGTTTTTCAGTCTGTCAGATACTGATATTCAGCTGCTGTTCGTGCTATGGAAAGCAGAAGACAACATTGCCTCAGACTAGCTCATAGATGTGTTTAGAACACAAAGGAGGGGAGCTCTCAAACACTACTCTAAACTCTAGTATGTACTTGAAGATGTCACCTTACCAGTGTGGATGCTCAGAGTTTCTGGATGCTGTTGCTGTAAGGGGAAAAGGGAAAGATGACATTTGTAAGGAGGTAGGAGGGTACTGCCTGTGATATCAATGTAGCTGCCGAAGGATGGCATTACTAGATACTCATCCAATTATCATATGAAGAAAAGCTTAAAATTCTAGTTCCAATACAAAATAATTTAAATTTCAGAGGCTCCCTGGGATGGATAGTGAAAACTAAAGCAAATTGTTAGTCCTGTAAGAAATATGCCAAAAATGTCCTCCATCAAGGGGTGCAGGGGGTGGGGGGGTGTCTGTGCTTCTCCGACCCACAGTGTATACATTGACTGCCTCACAACTGGAAAAATAAGCAGATGCAAACAACAGCCTCTTTTTCTGTCTCCTCTGATTAAAAGAATAAAATATTTAATTGATAATTCCAGGCTTCATTTTGGTAATATTTTGTTAACACATACTTTACACATAGTTAGGCAGGATTAGCATGAACATAATGACATTTGAAACAGCATTTTAACAGAAATGCTGTATCAGGGCCAAATTCTTCCATCCATTGTTCTAAAAGGTATCTTCATGAGGCTTCTCATCAAAACTTAGTTGCATCCTCATTGCAAACTGAACAGTATTTTACCGTCCCTCACTCTTATGCAGTGTATGTATGGTCTTGCTCCAAAGACCATAGGATCTTAGACAATTAGAAGATATATAATTCTTTAATTCTTCTAATTCTTTCCTCTCCCCTACTCTTTTTTTTTTTTCCCTGTAATTTTGAATTTTAGAAGAAAAACTATGGAAATCATCAGGGAACAAACTACAGTCTGAATTGAAATTAATTCCTCTTCAGTAAAAAGTTGAAGGCTGAAGAGCTGTGAAATTTTCTTTTGCAGATGACCTTTCAACTTTGAATTTTCTGATAGGAAATTAAGTAGTAATAAGAGGTCCTATATTGGACCCTATGGAATATGAAACAGACTTGGATGGGACAGCTGGGGAAACCGATCAGGAAAACTTTACCAACCTTTACACAGAGGACAGTTGCTCCCTAACTAGCATAGATATACTTGCCCTCGCATTATCACATTTTTGAGAGCAGAAGAAATGCAATTAAGTATGTTACTTACAAACCCACATACATATAAGGTGATCTCTTCCTGCCTTTTCATTGATAACATTAAAATGAGCTGAGTAGATGGGAGGGGTAGACAACATTCCATGAGGGCAATAATTTATGGATTTTTGTGATAGCTTTAAGCTAAAATGTTACTCAAATGAATCCCTGGATGTTTTATCAATGTAGTTGAATTTACACTGCAAACTTTTTCATGCAAAGTGTTTTGGATGTCCCTTGTACCATGCCACATATTTTTATCAAACATATTGGCCTCTTACCAAGTTCATTATGCTTTGGTTTTGTCTTAGGTTGCAATGCAAGATGTAGCCAAAAGTATGTATTCTATCACCATCCGTTAAAAACAGGTGGGGCAGCACACCCATGCCTCGTAAGTCCAGGGGTATCTCTTCTGATAATGGGCCATTGAGTCTCACTGCATAACTGATAAAATTACATCATCCCATTGTGAGATGCTCCATGCAGGGGAAGGAGCCAAACAGTCATACTTAAATATAACCTGAGACGTGGAACAGCACAGGCAGCGTTTCTCCACTGGATTCCCAGAGGAGAGACTGGAACCATCTACACCACCCCTGGACCTTCAGAAGAAAACTACACCCTTCTACAGGGTCACTCAACAGAGTGACCTTCAACAGAACCACATCTGTCACTCCAGGAGGGCTGCAGCCATTATTTAATCAGATTGCTACCAACACCCTGACCAACAGGGTGTCAGGCTGTACCCTGACTCTGTCAGTGGGTTTTGTACTGCTACATTTAATTTTAATTTTCCTATTAAGTTGTAGGGTTTTTTTATTTACACATACTAGTAAAGAACTATTACTCCCATGTCTTTGCCTGAGAGCCTGTTAATTTCAAAATTATAATAATTCAGAGGGAGGAGGTTTACTTTTTCCACTTCAAGGGAAGCTCCCGCAAACACAAGTCTTTTCAAACCAAGACAGGTTTTAAACTGGATAAAGAGTTTAGGAGACCTGAGGGATGAGGACTAATGAATACCTAAATAATCTGATCATAAAAGACTCATTCAGAATTAATAAAAAAAGGAATGTAATCCACTCTTGACATGCAATCAAAAACTAATAACTGAAAAAGCAGTTTAATAGTTTTATAACATAGAGTAATTTTCTAGGCATTGTCAGTTGATAAGTATTCATAGAAATTCAGGGATTTTCCTCTGTAAAAGTCAAACTAGAGTAGATGAGAACAGCACAAAATAATTGTTTCTTTGTAAACCATTTCTAAATGAGAATTCCTTAATGTGCTTCTCCCAAATCACCTATTTGGGATCTCATTGTGGCTCCTTTCAGTTTAGCAATACAAGGTGGATCATAGGTCCCTAAGACATAGCTGGAGCTGCCTGAAATGACAACACTAATTCCCAGGCTCAGCTGAAGAGACATGAGAATTCCTGTGCATCCCTTATTCTTTTTCCTGTGAAGGGCAATTCACTTTGATTTGATTGGATTAATGAATTGGTTAAAATTATTGGACATGGATGTTTTGCAGGGTAACACAAATATAGTGTCATGGTCTGGAAACAAGAGTGGCAACAGCTTGCCAAAATGGGAAAAATAGAAAGATTGAGGTGTTTGCTACCCCGTATTGACAGCAATGCCTTTAGCACAAGGTCTCTGACAGCTGTGAGCACTCATCTTGCCATGGTAGCACAGAGCTGGGCTTGCAGCCATTGCTTGTACTTACCCTGCTCCTCAGACAGGTTTTGCAGCTGTCCCAAAGGACTGCTCCTGCCATTGCCACCTGAACAGGTGACCCTGGAACTTGGCATCACGTTTGTGGCACCATTGTGACTGTGTTGTACCAAGAGGCTGTGTTCTACCTGCAAACATCACAGGCTGCATCAAAAAAACCCCACTAAATAGAATTCTTCCAGATTGCTGTATGAAAATTTAGTTTACCACCCCTAATTTCTGAGCTGGTAATATCTGACTTAGGCCTTTCTCACTCACTCTCTACAACCCCCTGAAAGGAGGGTGTAGCCAGATGAAGAAGGTCTGACCGGTCTCAGGTAGCAAGTGACAGGATGAGAAGATGTAGACTCAAGTCTGCAGGGAGAGGTTGAGGTTGGACATTAGCACAAATTTCTCCACAGAAAGGGTACTTCGACATTGGAATAGGCTGCCCAGGGAGGTGGTGGAATCACTGTCCCTGAGGGCATTTAAGACTGGACGTAACACCTAGTGCCATGGTCTGATTGACATTGTGGTGTTAGGTCCTGTGTTAAACTCGATGATCTCAGAGGTATTTCCCAACGTAATTAGTTCGGTGCTTTTTTGCTGGCGGCTAAAACCTGAAAAGAGATTCTGGTATCATCGAATCCTAGAATGGTTTGAGTTGGAAAGGACTATGAAGATCACTTGATTTCACCACTCCCACCCCGCCCGCCATGGGCAGAGACACCTTCCCCTAGACCAGGATACTCCAAGCCCCTTTCAATCAACATTTCCAGTGACAGGACACCCGCACCTTCTCTATGCAACCTGCGCCAGGGCTCCGCACCTTCCTAGGGAAGAATTTCTCCCCAGTATCCCATCTAGCCCCGACCTCTGGCAGTCGGCAGCCGCTCCCCCTTGGCCTGTGGCGTCCTGTTCCTCAGCCTGCCCTTCCCCAAGATGGTGCCCGGGGCTTCGCCCCCTCACCGCGCAGGCGCTGTGGCCCCGACCCGGCCGTGACGCGGCTACCCCCGCCTCCGACTGTGCTGAGGCCGCCTCCGCAAGGCGCTGCCCGGGGCGGTCGGTGCTTCAGTTGCACCTCATGGTGCCTTTGCCCGTTCAGGCTGTAAGATGAGGCTGCTGGCTGCCACACTCTTGCTGGTGGCGCCTCTCGGCGCTGCCTTCTACCTGCCCGGACTGGCGCCCGTCAGCTTCTGCGAGGAGGGCGAGGAGACCGAAAGCTGCAAGGTGAGAGCCCGCGCGGGCGGGCCCGACGCGGGCCGTCCCCTCGCTCTGCCCCGGTCGGGGCTCCCGCGGCGAGGCGGGTCCGCGGGGTATTCCCAATCCCTCTGCTCGCGGGTGTCCTCCCGCGGGCGGCAGCCTTTGCTCCGGGAAGGCAGACAGACCTCAGCTGGTATTCCCTTTTCCCGCTGAACTTTCCAGCCAGCGCTGGGGGGACTCTTAGTTTCTTCCTGGCGTGGCCGGGGCCTGTCAGCAGCCAAGGGTAACTCCACCATGGGGTAGCAGCATTTGGTAGCCACGCGTTTCGTACCAGCCGCACGTTTATTTCGGAAAGTCCGTATTTTCCTACTTTTTCTCCTTTCCTGTTTCAGTCACTAATTGAGCTCTTCGTGAACCGGCTGGACTCTGTTGAATCAGTTCTGCCATACGAATATGATGCGTAAGTACATCCCAACAGGTTTCCAGAAGCGTTTGGAAAGGCGCTCTTCTGTTACCGTGAGGGTGTCAGTATTTTGGCTTTAGGGATGGAAGAATGAATCCAGCGCTCAGTGGCAGGAATAAAGTACAAGAGGGTGTGAAGAATGAAGGCCACACCTGTGCCACCTGACCATCCTCTGTTATTGTTAAAAAAGGGCTGTAGGGTTTCTTACAGGTGCATTTCTTTGCGCTGAGTACAAGATTTAATATTGACTGTTTGACATATTTGAAAGTTTTTTCTGTTAGGCAAACCTAGGGACGTCAGATGCTTTGAGTTCCTTTTTTTTTCCCTGGTAATTGAAGGAAACTTCAAGACCAGTCACTGTTAACTTTCTTTTTTTTTTTTTGCCAAAGCTCTGTAGCTAATTTTTGGTTTGTTCAATTTGGTTTTGTTTAATTTTGGTTCTTTTATATGAAAACTTCTATCTGCTTTTCCAGATATTAATAGGTCTACAAAGCAATGATAAACAATATGATTTGCAGTCTTGCTGTTGGGCACAGAAAAGAAAACTTGAAGGTGTTTTAGCTCTTACCTTGGGCAGTGCAGCAGTAGAAGCAAAGCCAGAGACTAGTTTAAAAATACCTCTGTCTCTATTTCTGTTAAACTTTATGGAAGCCAGTGAATTTAGAACCACTGATTGAAGAAAAGTACTTATGTACCAAAGATAAGCATTGGTTTGTTTGTTTGGGTTTTTTAACGTAACCTGCTGCTACCTGTGTTTAATGAAAAGCCAGCATGGTTACATTCTCTTATATTCAGCAGTTTCAGGCTGTCTGTAGTTGATAAGAATTGGTGAATGCTGTTTGACAGTGCAGCACTCTAAAAGCACTTCTTTGAAATGTGTTTCATGTTAAATGCTATTTGTAAATATTCCTTTAAGAAGGGGGTGTAGTTTTTCAGAAACTTTTTGCAAGAGAAATTAAAAGTCTGTAGCACATCCCCTTTTTTCCCCACAAAATGAAACAGTCTATTGTTTGTTTAAATTGCCATTTGAAAAGGGTGGGTGGATTAAGCATCATGCATTTTATTAAAGATACACTGGAATATGTATTGGTTGAACTTGATATTAAAGTAGATGTCAGCTTTCTTCACAGAGGCTCTCAGCTATTTTACTACCAGTGTCTGAACTGTAAAAAAAAAGTCATGAAAACTACTATGTTAAGGAAATAATTTAAGAATTTGTTTTAGGCTGGTATTTACAGTTATATGTCAATTAAAAATGAAAGGGAACCTTTGCTACTTTTTTCCAGTTTTGACTTCTGTCAAGATAAGGAAGAGAAAAGACCATCAGAAAATCTTGGACAAGTGCTGTTTGGGGAGAGAATAGCATCATCTCCATATAAGGTTATTTTGTTATTTATTATTTAGGTTATTGAAGTTGATTCTGTTTAAATTTGATAGCTGTCATTCTGATGGCTGTATCCATAGACATAGCTGAAGATTTGATGACTAGGTGATTTTTTGTTTGTAATTTTTTAATATAAGCACTATGGAGTTTATGTAATAAAACCCAATAAAACTCCTCCCAGGCCAAAGGCATCTTAGGTTGCTTAATTACAGTTAGGAAACTGAGCCAGTGATCACTCTTGCCTGTTGCTCTGTGGTAGAGAATTCCAGAAACTCTATCTTAGGTAGTTATTTAATAGCTGGATGTAAGGAGTGTTAGATGATCTGAAATAATTGGTTTATTTAATGTAACATTGGAGACTATAAAGTGATAGTTCAGGAACTGTTTCGTATACTTGGTTGTAGTGTTGGGCAACTTCCAGAGTGGGAAGGGAAGTTAAGTTATGGCTCACTTGGAGCTTTTCTTTGCTTATACATGCTTATAATCTGTTGTCTGAAACAGAGTTTTTCAGTGTTGATGCATATCACTTGGAACCTTCTGTAAAGTAAATGTATGGAAATATTTTGTGGATTGGGTATGTGGTATTTTTCTGTATCATGCCTTGCATTAGCAACGACCGAATGTAGCATATCTAAAGAGCTGTGCCATCAACTTGGGACAGTTACTAGCAGTGGGGGAGCTGTGGTCAAACAGTGGCTCTTGGTGTTTGAGAGCTATATGGTGTTTGAATGCAGTTTCCAGACTTGGATTTGCTGGTGAAGCTGAAAACTGTGCTGTGTGTGTGTGTGATGGTTGCTAGATAATCCAAATCCCTGTGAGAAAAAGAGGCAGCAGTTTCTGAGTCTGCTGCTGCTCAGTCATGAGGGACCCGATCACATCGTTTCATTAGTGTGTTAGGAAGGTGCTGCCTCCTCCCTTATATGAACTGCTCTTAGATGTCTCCTTGATTCTCTGAGCTAATGTAATTTTAAGTCTTAGGACTAGTGGTCACAAGAAGCTTTTAAATACATAAGCATGATGGGTCATTTGGACTGGGTCCATATTGAATAGATTAAGTGTTATAACAATATATTAAGTGTTATAACAATTGTTTGAAATGGCTGCACACCACAGTAATTAGAAAGTGCTGCTCCTGGTTAGTGTTTGGGCCTTGATAACATTAGAATTTTCAGTTGTGTTTTAAGCTCACTAACAGGTTGCTAACCTGTTAATTATCTTGTGAAGGTTAATTATCATTAACTGGGTTAGAAGTTGGAGATGCAAATGTGAATATGTTTGTGTTAGGTGATGTCTGTGCTTGAAGCTTAGATGTTAGATGTTGTGCAACTTGTGCTTTTAGCAGCCTTATTTAACTTGGTCATCATGGGGAAAAACAGCTAAACAACGTGAAACATTCAAGAAGGGTGTAGTGAAAGTCTGTTTTAGCAGATGATGAAATTATCAAAATAAAACAAACTGGTAGAAGAAAAAGCAATACCTTTTTTACTAATTTTCAGTTTTCAGTCCTCAGGCTTTATCATTTAGAAGCTTAGAGTAAGGAGGTAAAGTAGCTAAAAAACCTCCCTACTTAACCAGAAAAAAACCCAAAACACTAAAAGATCTTTGAAGCAAAATTGAAGTGACTTTTTCTTGTGTGCTTTTTTTTTAACAGTTCACTTTTAAAAAGCAAGAAACTTGCAAGAAGGTTTGTACAAGAACATATGATCCAGGAAACAGTGCTGATAAAAGCAAACTGGCTTTTTTGAAGAAAGGAATGCAATTGAATTATCAGCATCACTGGTAAGCCAAGACATGTGCTTGAGGTTGGGTTTATTTTCTGCTTTTGGACATTTGTTATTTATGTTTTAAGTGGTTGCTTTTTTCTTTGTGCATGATAGTTGTCTCTCTACTGTGCATCTTGTAGGCACTACTGAAAAGTGTGTGCTTTACATGAATGTGAAATGTCACTGTGAAGTGAGGTGCATCGCTTTCTGAGGACATGTTCTTTGATGATTTCTGTCTAGGATAATCGATAACATGCCTGTAACATGGTGTTATGATGTGGAAGATGGACAAAAATACTGTAATCCAGGATTTCCAATAGGATGTTTTGTTACTCCAGATGGTAGAGTTAAAGATGCTTGTGTTATAAATGTAAGTGGTGGAACTTTTTTTGTTAGTATAGGGTGGTTTCATTTGTGGTTTTACTTTTAAGCTTTCCTTTCCTGAGAAAGAACAGATATGTTTGTAAACATGCTTAATGTTCGGACTATGGGCACTGACAGAGCTGAGTGCTGCTAGTGTGTGCAGTGTCTCACTGATACAGTTGTCCAAATAAAAAGTTCGTACAGGTCTTTTACCAATATATTCTTTAAAAATGTATAAAATAATGGTGTGGATGTTCAAAAGCCTTAGAAAATGGAGGTTTTGTTCTGAAATTTCATGTGTATCCATCCTAGTCCCTATTCATTCTTTGTCTATGTGGTGTTCATGTGCAAGATGTTCTTTTATCAGTATCAGATAGAAGCTTTCTAATGAAGTCCTAGAAATGAGTTCTGTGTTCTGGTTGCAAAAGTTATGTATACCACAGATTACAAGTTAAATGTATCAGGGTTTTCCATGACAGGGAAAATAAAGTTGACAGTTAGAAATGTGTCAGTCATCCTGGGAGTTCCATTGTGAGCTAGTATAATTGCACATAATAGTGATAGAGTTTTATCCCTCCTTGGTGAGGGACAACACTCCTCTTGGAGAGGAGAGAGCTTTCTGTGACTTTACCACTTGACCTACTGCTTGTATGCAGTGGAATCAGTTCATTTGTGCAGCAGGTCTGATGCTTGAGTTTCTGCTTTTATTATGCACGTTCAGTTTACTCTGTGTATAGTCACCTTCCAACTCAGTTACTCCTCAGGCTCCCCAGACTCTTGAAAGTGATCTTTTATGCAGGTGTATTAATGTTGAAGTGTTTCCCTTTTTTGCTCCTTCATACACCAGTCTCATTTTAAAGTTCTTGACTTCTTGTGCCCTCTCTTGTTGGAGAAGTCGCTCAGTTTCCTGATCATGTTTTGTAGTCAGAGTTTAACAAGAAGAACACTTTCTACCTCTTCAACCATGTTGACATAACAATCATGTACCACAGTGGGAAGGATGAAAACTGGCCTGGTGCAAGACTGGTGATGGCAAGACTGAGACCACAAAGGTAATTTTGCATTAAAGCAGCAAGTTCTGGTTCTCTGAAGTCTTAACAGTAGTTCCAAAAAGAACAGTTCCTTAGAGATGTTATTCGTGTTAATGAATTCTGAGGAACATGTTTTTCTGGCTTCTGGTAAAGCATTTTTTTCAGATACATCCTTTCACTGAGTAACAGTTTCCCATGCCAGATCTGTTACCTGTCTTCCAAACGCATTTTGGATGAATGTACAGGTGTACTTTTTCCTGTGTAAGTTTGGATACAGAGGTATAGGTGAAATACCATGTTAACATTGATATTCAGAACTGCAGATGACAACTAATTTCCTAAGACTAACTGATTTTCTCAAACAGTAGCTTCTTAGTTTTTGTGTTGACCTGAGTGGAGGTGCAACAACTCAGAGGTCTGAAGAAGATTGACTAGAGGCCAAAGTAATTGCTTCAATCTGTTCATACACAGTTCATATTTGAAATCTATATTTGAAAACTACAGTCCAGTTACAAAATTTCAAAGTGGCTCGTTTTTTTAATAGCTAAACTTTTCTCTCTTTTCTATAGAAGTTAAGTGAGTTAATAAGTTACACTATTGCTGTTTCTGAAGTAATAGAGATATGCTTGGTACAACAATCAACATATACAGATATGCTTGATTGTACTTGGTTTTTCTCTTGCAAAGGTACAGTGTATTTTTAGTGAATTATCCTTGCTATGCAAGTTTATTCCTTCCATGAGTGCCAGGAAGATTCTACCAATCCTATTAATTTTTCATTAATGCTTTATCAGTAGCATCCTGAATGGCTGAAAAATGAGAATTTGCCTTTTCCCTGGCAGTGCAGACCACAAGGGGGCAGTTAGGTTGCACATAACCTTAATTTTGTCATTCTCTGACCAGGTGCTTTTCTTCAGCCTTGAAGCTTTCCTGATGGAGAGTATTTGTGGTTGGAGCACAATGCTAAATTTTTTAAAAGAAAATTAAAGTTTTTCAAGATTTTATTTAACTTCTTTTCCCCATTAGCTACAAGCATACAGATGAGAACAACTTAAGCTGTGAAGGCCCACCTATGGAGATTCCTGGAGAATTTACCAATAAACTGAATTTGGTTTACACTTACTCTGTGACATTTGAAGTAAGTATTAAATCTGTTACATGAATACGTAATTCCCCAAAAGAATGTAATCAAAGCAATTGGATAACTTACTAATAGTCATAACTGGATTACAGTGTAAATTCTGTAAGGATGGTCTTGTGTGTCGCTCTGAAAACTCAGCTTCTGAGCTTGCTGACATGGTTTTCTAAAGACTTTCCCAGGACAGTAACTGTAAACATAGATATGTGTACATTCTTTCTGTTACACATCTTGTGATGGGCATCTCTCATGGCCAGTGCAGTGAGAAAGTGTTATCCTGACCATCCAATCCCCGGCTGTGGTCAGGAGCCTATAAATCCTGGGGGGAAAAATAAACGTCCCCTTCTTTTCACCACACCTCGACCTGTGTCTGTGTGATCTGTTCATCATCAGCAGCAACACTTGTGAAGTATTTTTCTGAAAATCTTAACAGGTTTTCCGTTCCCGTAATTTAAGTGACACTATGAAAATAAAAATGAAGACCATTTTTTATTACTATGTTTTATTACTAATAGAAAATTAGTAGATTGAATAACTGGAAGAGTTGTCTTCCTTGAGATAAACTCTGCTTTCAGATTTCAGTCAGGGTGCTGAGAGTCTTATGCTGAAGAGCAGTTTATATTTGAGGGCATTTCTTTGTTAAGTGTTGACTGTAAAGCTTTTTTTTGTGAAGTTGCAGGGTTTGTCTCATTTTGTGTGGTTTTTATTTTGTACACTGGCTTTTTCTTTAGTAGGCCATCATCTATTTTCTTTAGAATTAATGCTCTAATGTTTACTAATGCACTAACGCTTTATTCAGCCTGTAATGAGTTGGGAGGAAATTGCTTTCTGACAAATGAGTCTTTTTACCTCAGCATGGAAAGTGAGCCTCCTGTGGGTGTGACAATAATTTGATTCAAGGTACTTCAAATCCTGGTACTTCTGTTCCAGTCTGTCCTGAAAGGGTGGTGGTTTTTCAGTCTCAGAGGGTTTGGCTTGAGACCACCAGCTTGTTTTGTACAGACAGTGAAGCTGCCATGATATGGAAATGGCTTTCATCCTGCCAAATTGAATTTGATTTGAACCAGTGACTGTGAGGTGCAAGGCGCAGTAGCCTGTTACTTTTCCCTTGAGACACCCAATCTTCTTTTGACTGATTTTTCTGTATGAATGAGCCTTCTTTCATTAATATTTGTGTTTAAATCTTGAGGTAAATTGTGATTCAGAACTTCAGTGTGAACTTTGGTTCCTCACGCAATGGGTGAGGTGTTTTGGTACCTACACTCTTTCTCCCTGTTGTGGAGCAGGTAAGGCTCACATCTAGTGGGTTTGGATACTTCCAGCAGATGGCACTTCAAAACTGCTTATTCTCATTGTCATTCATAAGCCTTGATTTGAAATAATACCTCATGAGTTTTACTTTTTATTAGTAGTTTCAAAATAACTTAGAAGGGGATTGTTTTATCAGTGAGAAGTGTTTTTAAATAGGAAAACATCAGTTTCAGTAAGCCTGACTACATAAAGCAGTAAAATATATAGCTGTTTTATGATCCTTTCTAATATGGCAGCTGACTTCTGATGAGAAGGTTACAGTGTCTGCTTTAATTAACTGAAATGGACAAGGTGTTTTTGCACTGTGTGGAAAGTATGCATCATCATAGCTCTAATGTTTAGTACACAAGTGTACAAAAATATAAGCATGAGAGCAGTTTGGTACAGCAGTTCGGCTGTGCAAACTTAGCACCTTGCAAGTAAATTAAGAAATTCAGCAGAACTTCAGGCCAGTCAGGGAATAGAATTTGGTAACAGGACAACACGTATGTACATCCAAAGAGAGCAACTAGGGAGGACAAGGCTTGTGGGTCAGAAAGAGTCCTCAGTTTTACAATTGAAGGTCCATCACATGAATATCTGGAAATGAAAGTTGTCTGCCAGGAATCAGTGGAAAATACTCTGTATCAGCCAGCACTATGACAGAGAGTGAAGAAGCCTGTGCTAAATGCATTAAAAGTGATGAGAAAAACATTTCTAGTTTCCTCTGGAATTTTTCTCTGGAGTATGTTTGACAAAGTTAAAGATTTTGAAGTTTCAAGACCAGTGTGCTATGCTGGAAAATGTTGTACAGATGGCATGATTGTTTTTCAGCAGTTGGGACCTGCAGGCAGCTGCATCCCAAATCATGGAAAGATGAGGCTTAGTGAAGCCTAATTTAAAGGTAGAAGATGTGGATAGGAGATTTCAGTGAAAAGATATTCTTCTAGAGTGTCTAGAGATGCATTAATGCAAGAGAGAGGTCTTACATCCAGGGTTGTTACCAGGCTTAGAAATGAATGCTGACTGGAAGGTTTGGGGAAGGGATGTGGTACGCTTATTGCCTCTTAAAGACTGTAACAAACTTGTACTGACTTCTATCAATTACTATTCCATTTCCTTATAGGAAAAGAATAGTATTAAGTGGGCTTCCAGATGGGACTACATTTTGGAGTCAATGCCACATACAAACATTCAGTGGTTTAGGTAAGATTTGCTTTTATTCAGTGAGTAACCTTGCAGAGGAGCACAAAGATTTCTTAGTTGTACTTCTAGAAAGAACAAATTCTGTAGGTTTTCAGTCAAGAAAACCTTTTGCTTTCATATGTGAAGGAAGTTTTCACCTCTTGGGGGCAATTGTATTACAGCATTACGTGAAAGGAATGCATCATCAGTATCCGAAAGGAAAGCAGCTTCCATTGTTTTACTTTATCATCTCCATTCTGGAGAAGTTTTGAGTCATTGCAGCTCTGCAGTGTTCTTATTGTTACTCTCTGGCTTTGACTGCCAAATGAGAGGTACATATGTATAATGCATGTTTTGTACTCAGCAGTTGCTCACAGTAAAAAGATCTTTTTTTATGAGCAAAAGATGTATGTGAGAAGCTCTTGCTTATTTTATTTCCCTCTGTAGCATGGGAATGATACTAAGTAAGTATATAATTTGTGTTGAAGTGTATATGTTTTGCAGTGTAAATCTTGAAAAGGCTAATCCAAATAAATTGTTCTCTACAAAATATTAAATGGCACAATATCAATTTCATTGGTTGATAGATATAAAACCTACTTGACAGTCTGCTTTAAGAACTGTGGCTGTTTCACCAGGGAAATTACTTCTGAGCTATATAAGGAGGAAAATAAAGAAAAGCAGTATGTAGCTGTCTTCAGAATTAGCAAGGTATCATTAAATACTGTTTTCCTCACTTCGGTCTTCTAAGAAGTCACAGACTTTTAAGTTTTGTACCTTTATCTTCTCTGCATGGGAAAATACTGAAAGGGCTGAGTATCTAAGGCTTTTCCTCAGATCTGAGCTGTACCTGAGTATGAACTGATGCATCTCTTGAAACCTGAATAACTGAATTCAAAGTTTGACTTTTTCTTTATCTACAGTATAATGAATTCCCTTGTAATTGTTCTCTTCTTATCTGGCATGGTGGCTATGATCATTCTGAGGACTCTTCATAAGGATATTGCAAGATACAACCAGATTGACTCTTCTGTGAGTAAAATTTACAGCTTTTACTTGGGTACATTTTTCTGTCCATAGTGATGTCTGTCTCTTAGTGTTGAGTACAGTCTAGAGAGATGTGTAACTATGATGAGTCTGATACATGCTAATATCTCTGGGGGTTAAAAATTATTGGAGATTTTCTGATTAACATAGTCTGATAGAAGTTCATGTTACCTATGGCTGGAAAGTGTGGTGGACTCACTTTGTTTAGTCAGGAGATCATAATACTGCAGTTCATGTACAACACAACTTCTGACCTTTAGCTGTGTTAGAACTACTTGGTATGTATGTCAATGATATTTTATTTTATTTGTAAATATGATTCCCATGGTAATTGCTGTGTTAAACTGGGTCTAGTTTGTTTAAATTAGTGAGATGACTGAAGCCTGTTGCCATCCAACTTAACCTGTTGTGAGTTCTTTTGAGATATGTGCTGCTTAAAATGGGACAGCTGCAGGTTCCTATAGTGGAAGAGAATATAACTGATTGTGAGTTGAAAAGACTTGACCAGTAAACAGAGAGTCATTTTTACTCAGCCCTTTTCTCATTGGTAAAAGTGGTATCTGCAACTCAAAGATGAGATGTAATGTCAGATGCAACAACAGTTTGAATTTTCACTCTTGTTGCTGTCCATCTGGTTAAAGAAATACTTAAAAGTGCACAAAAACGTTTCATATTGAAATTAAAACATCTGAAAATATTTCTATTCTTCTTTGTGGTTTTAATATTGAATATCTTTCGTTAATGTAAATCCAGACACTCATTTAAAGTGGAATGATTTTTCTCACATCCTTTAACTGATAGTTTTTGTGAGGCTCCTGTTTGATGTCTCAATTAAATTATGTTCAATGTTTTATACTGTGTTGTCTTTATTAGTTGATCATTCTTAATGTGATAAAGAGCAAGACTTGTAGGGGCTTGATTAGTTTTTATGAGTAACAACAGGGGTAGGTGTGACTTTCAGGAAGCCACAGTTTTTTTATTTTTTTTTTGCCAGGTGTGAGAGACTTAAAGATCTGTTGCAGTTCAAGGAGCTTATTTAAAAAGGTGTGAAATAATTGTGCAAAAGAGGACCTGGGCTGAAGAAGATGCAGGGAAGAAAATTAGTATCTCACATTTAGGGGATGCTGGTGATTGTACTTCTAAAGAGATTGATGCACCAGCCAGTGACGGTGGTCTCAGAATGTGCATTTAATGTTTCAGCTGATGTTGGCTGGCTTCTAGTGTGATGTGGATTTAGTGAGACATTCATTAATGAAGTGTTTAGAAATCATTAGATTACTTTTAGGGTCTTATGACTAAGAGAGGATTCCTGAACTGAAGAGAACTCATGCCAGTATGTTTTCACCAGTGGGAGGTAAAGCTCTCTCTCTTTTTTTTTTTTCCCTTTTTTCTGAAATCTCTTTAATAATGACTGCTTGAATGTAGGGGGCTTAAATCTTTGTTAGACTGTTTTGAGAACAAAGATAAATTAATGGTAAGATGAGGCTTACTGCACCTTGGAAAAGTTTAGAGTAATTTTGCTCTAATATTTTTTGAAATTCTAAAATATAGCTGACTACTCAGTTTAGTTGTACAGTTCTTATTATTATGTTGTACGATAAAGGTTAGCAATAGGAAATACTGTGGAATTTTTTGAATGAAGTCTGAAAAATACTCTGACTCACAGCTAATTAGCCAATAATGAAAGAACTTAATTCAAAATGGAGCTTAGAGACAAACTGTGGCACATAGGCTCATACAGGATAAATCAAGGGTCTCAATCTTCCAGACTTGGTTTCCCTTTATTTCTTAAACCAAAATAATTACCATGTAGCTATTAGTTTTAAAGTTTGCGTTAGAATCAGGTCTTTTGAGTGCATTTCCCAGATGAGTTGTTGACAAGGATTCTATATGAACCATTCCAAATCTCTAAACATTTTCTGTGTTCTGTCAAGAACTGAAGTAGTAAGCATCTGTTCCTGCTTAGTGTTCATCATTTTGGAAACAGATTTGCTTCAGGTGATAACCTTTGCAACTCTTTCATTCCTTACCTACAACTACCTGAGAAAAGCCTTTCTTCTGTCTTACCTTAACAATTTTCTCATCATTGTCACAATTAGTTCAGACTTACAGGAAGTTATATATTTATGCTTCTTTGACCAAATACATCTTTCTTTACTGGAGGAACATTGGACGTGTTGGAATTACACCTGGATATCTCATATTGTTTTCTATCAGGTATAGGGTGTGGTTTTGTCTTTTAATCCGTGTTATCTTGTGTTTAATAGTTTTCAATTTTTGTATTTATATGAGAGTAATTTCTAGCAAGCAGAGGTATCATTATAGGGAAAGCAAAGATAATCTTCCAGATAAAGAAAAGTTACATCATCCGTTGCAGTTTAAAGTGCACTATGTCATTCACCAGTGTGGTCTGCTTTCTTTCTTACCCTGCTTTTGGCAAGCTTTAATTCTAGCAGTAAGCAGTTCTTTGAACTGAACTCAGTATTCCCACATTGAATGGAACCTGTAGCTTTTAGCTTTATGGGGAGTAGAGGATCTTCTTGTGGGGTTGGTTATGTAGTTGTGTGTGTTAGTTTTATTGTTTGGTTGTTTTTTGTGAGGGGAGTTGTCTGTTTCGAGTGACTTTATTCAAAAGCTTTGTCCTTCAGCAGTGGTTCCTTAGGGCCACTGGACTGAGGATTCCCCCTCCCCATTCCATCCTTCCATCCATTCACCTCTGGCAGTGGGACGAAGTGTTGGTACTTGTCCCTCATGATTCCAGGGACCAAACTTCCTTTTGAAGGAAGTACAGAGACAGTTTCATTCTTTTCCAGTATTGTCATTGAGACCAACGGGCTTTGAAATCAGAATAGAAAAAGATAAATGCATGAACTAGATTGAAGTTAACTAAACTGAATGCTTTGTTTTAGTTTAAATGTAGAATGTTGTTCTATGGTTTGACTAATTACATTTGCATTTTCTTGCATTAGGAGATGAGTATTTTCTTGATTTTCTTGCCTTTCTCACTGAACCATTAGGGGGTTATAAAATCAATGAGTGATGACTCAGATGCAATTAGTCTGGCTTTGGATCTTAACTGGAAGCTAATCAAACTTTAAATACGTATTTTGCATCTTGTTTGTATTAATTCACTACTGCATTATGTATCACTGCTAAAGACATTGTTGGTTTTGTACAGGAAGATGCCCAAGAGGAATTTGGCTGGAAGCTGGTTCATGGAGATGTATTTAGACCTCCAAGGAAGGGAATGTTACTGTCTGTTTTTTTGGGCCAAGGAACCCAAATTTTCATTATGACGTTTATTACTTTATGTAAGTAACTTCATTAAGGTGATGTGTATGTAGTTTAATAGTAATAAGAAAGATGCAATGTTATTAAACAAATGATAGAAGCCTTCTTTTGGAAAGAAGTCCTTCCTTTAGTAACATAAAATATTAATGCAATTTCATAAGAGTAATTAGATAACTTCAGTAATGCTGTTGTAAGCATTGTCGTTGAAAATGTGATATCTGGGCTAATGCAGATTCTTCATGAATTCAGAAATCAAACTTCCTTCTTACAAGTTTCTTTTTAAAAAACGCAGTTTTGTGTAGTGTAAATTATCCAAGGGTACATTAATGCAGGTTCAAAGATATAATGCAAAGCTTTAATGTTTTGGCAACTCTTTCTATCTAATATGTTTGACACGAGCCTGCAGCCATACAGAAATATGAGCAAGAGTGCACACCAGTGTGCAGTGTCAATAGTACTGACACAATGTTGAGATAATGAGAGCCTACCACAAATAGCTATATATGTATGTGGTTGTGTAACCTGTCATGAGATGGTATTTTATTTTTGGTTATCTGTAAAGTTTATGAGCATTCAATTTCTTATTGTGCAATAGAATTGGTAAGTACACTGATACTTAGTACAGAAGAAGAATCTTTCAAACTTTGTTCTCCAGGTTTAATTCAGATTTTGGCCTTTCGTAGGGGAGCTGCTTTTCTCTATTTATTGCTTGATACTGTGAGATTACTAGAATTTTCTTGGTAGGCTTGTCTTTCAGTGTTGATCACAATTCTCTATGTTGCTTAGCAGTGATAGTTTTCTGCGCAATGAGTGTAGTAGTGTAGAAAGAAATTGGTGGCAGGTGAAAATGCTTCTGATAGATGGTGGCATTTTGTTTTTCAGCCTTTTGGCAATGAGAAACTTTCTACTTAAGAGATGAGGTGGAAATAATGCTTTTGAATGAAACAGTGCCATTAGGGGTATGTTCATGTGATTCAGGTTGTACAAGAGCTTATGCACTCAGCCTTCATTTAAATATGTGGTAGTGAATGGGATAAACTTTCACAGCGATCCATCTTATTAGGGGTATTTTGACATGTGTCAACAAAGAACTAAATCTTTTTGTTTTTATAGTCCTAGCTTGCCTTGGTTTCCTTTCTCCTGCCAACCGTGGTGCTCTGATGACCTGTGCAGTTGTACTGTGGGTCTTACTGGGAACTCCAGCTGGTTACGTGTCTGCTAGAATGTACAAGAGTAAGTACATGCATTTATTTAATGTAACATGACATGTTAAATTCAGTATTGCTGGGCTGTGTTTAAGCCTTCAACTGGGGCTTGTGTCTCAGACTTCTTCGTGCTGCTATTCTGCAAGATGGTTGGAAAAAGTCTTGACTTTGAAATTGTTTTTTTTCTTGTCAGCATTCAGGGGTGAGAAATGGAAGACCAATGTCTTGCTTACAGCTCTGCTCTGCCCTGGGTTAGTATTGTTTCCCCTTACTCTTTTCTGTACACTTAAGTGTAAACGAATCTGAAGTGGGAAGGAGCTGGGGAAAAGCCAATTGCTACAATGCCTTGTCTGTGCAACTTTGTTTATGGCTTTTGTGCACTGCCTATCTGTGAATATAAAGAAAAGTCAGTTCTGAGGAACTGGATCCTGGTAGTCTACAACACAGCTTCTTGGCTTGTTTTGTTGTCAGCAGTGGGAGTAGGAGGAATGGGGCAGCACTCTTACAAGATTGTGTTGCAGCCTTTGGGAATCACTGCACCAGAATATTTGGCACAGTGCTGGGGTAATTCCAGTTTGGTGTACTGCGGTACTAAGTGTGTTCTAGGTAATTCTGGTTATAGTCTTCTAACATAAACATAGGTGGTGTCCAGTTTGGGATATGGCTGTAGTGTGTATCATACTATATAGTGTGGCCAGTACTGTCCTGCTTGTTCTGGAAGGGCAATAGCATTTAAACCTTTTGTTTTCTCATAGCTCTTATGATCTTTTGTGAGAATTAGTGGGGAGAGGGAGCAGAACTAATTTCTTCTGCAAGTCTTTCATGTTTCTTGGTTGCAACTTTGAGTACTCGAAGTTATCCCTTGGCAAATGTCCTTGGCAAGAGTGGAAGAAAATTTTATAAATTGCTTAAGGTATTTCTTGCCCCGCAAAAATCTCAGCATGAATAAAACATGACTTGGCTTCAAGTAAAGCAGAATCTCATCAAATGAAAGGTAATGTGCTTGATAACAACCAAGTGTAGTATTTCTGTGAGAAATCTCACTTCTAAGCAGAATGTGCTTCAGAATCCCTGCTGTCATTTAGATGTTAACAGGAAAGGGAAGAAAATATATATTGATGGGAAGAATATATTGTGCTGATCAGTTAAACTCCCAAATAAATTGAGTTTCACAGAGGAAGTAAAATGACTGGGACTGATAGAATATGATCAGATGTCCTGATTACACTGTGCTAGTTCAGTGAATTTGCATAGTATCATAAACAGCCCAAGGCCTTTTTAATCTCAGTAGGCTGATGTGAGTTCATATTTGCAGTATTTTTTCTAACTGTGGAGGGAGTAAGTGAGGTGAGTAAGTGTTATGAGCCTGGGTAGATAATAAAAATTAGAAAGACTTCTAAAATGGGTTTGATACTTCTTTTTTGTTCAACAAGATGCTTACACCAGGGGTTGCTTAGGTGTGCTTATTGAACAAGTCTGTTCCCACGAACAGTTTTGGCAAGTGTCAGGCCTTTCATAGGGAAAAAAAAGGAGCTTGTCTATTGCTCCAATCCTTCCTCATTTCTTTTTAAATTAAATACAGTGAAAGGATGCATGTTCACTTCAGGACACCTTAAATTCTGTCTCAGGAACACTTTTTTAACAAAAAGATAGTGGTGCACTTTTCAGGACCCTTTCTGAAGCTGAATGTTCTGTGGGGTGTCCTTGAATCCAGGAATAATTGCAATTAACACAAGCTTCTTTTTATATGGGGTTTCTTTGCAGAACAAGCGTTCTGCTTTGTTTTCAGAATGGGATGTTTGAAATTTTCATCTCACCTTGGTTCAGCAACACCTTGATTCTCATCTCTGGGTTGTTTTCTAGTTCTTGTCCAGGATGTTTAGAAAATGTGGCAGATGTGTTTAATGAGGAAGGGAAAAACATGTCTGGAGACAAATCATTGCGATGCAGTCTTTATTTAAATTCTCCTGAAGCATGGGTTACTTAATGTGTGTAACTCCATGCTTATACAAACATTTCTGTTGCAGAGCAGTGCCCTCTTTAATCCCCACTTCCCTTTGTGACACAAACTGCAGTAGCACATTCGGTTTGTTGTGAGAGTCCATGGGGATTCCTAAATAGGAGATTTTGTTATCACTGTATTTATTCTGAAGGAATTTACTATTTGTAACGGACATAAATGAAGGAAATATTTATGGTTTTAATAGGGAACAAGGCTCAGATAAGGAGTTTTTAAATTTATTCTATATTTTTCCATTCTTTGTATAAATAGTTTCAATGGCATGTTTCTGTTACTTTTTGATGTTATGTAGAGTCTTCTTTATTTAAAAAATGGCATTACTATAGGTACCTACATTACTAGCCTTGGGTGATGGAGGCATTTTTACTTTAACTGCACCAGTGAGGAAAGCAACTAGGACTGTTGGGGAAATTGGAAAATTGGAAGAATCTACATTTATTTTAAATTATTTACATTTTGTAATACTAATATTAAATAATACTAAACAGCAATACTTGTAATATTGGTAATTCTTTCTTGAATATTTTAATACATTTTCTGATTTTATTTTTCAGGATTGTCTTTGCTGATTTCTTCATTATGAATCTCATTCTGTGGGTGAAAGGCTCCTCAGCTGCCATCCCTTTTGGCACTTTGGTTGCTATCCTTGCTATGTGGTTTGGAATTTCAGTCCCACTAACCTTTGTTGGTGCCTATTTTGGCTTCAAAGAGAAGGTAGGGCCCTTTGAATACAGATGGGAAGTACACCTGTCCTCTGTAATTGAGCCATTGACTGTCTAGTCAAGCGTTCTAGAGCAGGATCTAGTTGGATTGAAACATCTGTGATCCCATGATTGTAAAACAGCATTTTACTGTCTTGATATTGAAACAGAGTGTGTATTTGTAATGTCACACCACACAGTTTTTTCTGTCCGTTCATTAGAATCAGGTTTTAATAACTTTCTTGGAGCTCTTGCTTGCTTTTTGTGCTTCAGGACTACCTCAGTAGTATTGCTGAGTTTTGAAGTAGTGCGTCAGAGAGGCTTCATTTGTACTTCACTAGTTTGAAATAATGCCGGACAGCTAAGAAAAACAGGATGTTACTGGCTTTTTTAAATTTTATTTTGTTTTTAATTAAAGACTGGACAGATTTATTTCCTTTGTGTTCTGCCTTGCTTACTGGCCCAAAGTTGGAATGTCTAAAGCACATGTGCTTTTTCCTAATGCTGGACATCAAGTTCGTAGGTTTTTTGTTTGATAACTTGTGATGGTTTATGAATGAAAATATGTTTATCAAATCTTTATATGCAAATACTAGGGAAAAGTAATCTTATTTTTGATGTAATAATTCATCTTTTATTTCTATTATTTTTTTCTCCAGCCTATTGAACATCCAGTGCGTACAAACCAGATTCCTCGCCAAATCCCAGAGCAGTCATTTTTCACAAAGCCATTGCCTGGTATCATCATGGGTGGTATCTTACCCTTTGGCTGTATTTTTATTCAACTTTTTTTCATTCTGAATAGCATTTGGTGAGTATTTTTTTTTTTTTTAATCTAATTACACAGGTTTGATAGTACACACAGTGAGTTTGAACATCCCAAAGCAATGTTATTCCCATATAAGGAATAAACAAATTTTTAAAGTTTTTGATAATTCTGTAGACCTCGTGGAATTTCCAGAGTCTTTATATTTATTTCTGTGCTTAGAATTTACAAAACTAATTCTTCGTAAAGACATCTTCAAAGTATGATATGAGAATCCTCTAGCCTTGTTTTATCTTCCTGGTTGCAGCACAAATGTGGTTTCATGCTGTCGTGGTTAGGTAGAGCCTAATCCATTGTGTAACTATATTATGATTTATGAAACTAATGTGATCTAGCAGTTTCAACTGTGTAGATCAGAATCAGGTCAATGTTTTGCAAAACAAAGATTCCACTCCTCATGAACAATCCACTCCACTCCTAAATCTTGGAAAATCTAATCAGTGTGTGAAAAGTTAAACCAGGGCAATCTTCCATAACTTTCACAATGTAAATGTGAAATGTCTAATACATTGTTGTTCAATGGCAAATATTACCCTGGAGGTGCTAGGATTTTATGGTGTCACCTGTATAAGTTGAAGGATCTTACAGAACAGTTTTCTAAATCAGTTCTTAAATGCAAATACATTAGTTTACCTTTTAATAACAGTCCTCAAAAAAATAGAAACCATGTAATGTAGCTGTGCTGAAGAGTATAATCAGCTGACAAACAGGTATATTCTGGTTTTGTAGTTGAAGTTAGCAAATTCTTAAAGTTTCTTATTCTTTATCCTACAAAAGGGAAGCATGGAGGTAATATGCAACTGATACTCCCTCTGTCAAATCCTGTACTGCAGTAATTGTCACATTCACTCAATAATGTTAATTTCATTATTTCACTTATCTGAAAGACATCAGATTAGACGTAAATTAACATATTTCCCTTGTATTTATTTTTGTGGGTGATTTTGTTTGGTTAGCACTTGGTTTCAAGTCAGCCTTGGTCTGGAGAAAGAATGGGAGTGGAAGAACATTTTATTTGATGTAGTGAGGAGATGCAGAGACACCTAGAAAACTTAGCTGCAGCAGCAGGAAGAAATTTAGTATTGGAACTAGGGAAGAGTGCAGGTGATGCAGGAGTTGGGGAAGGTCTTCCCAACTAAGAGACATGAAGTGATAAACATCTCTGGTGGAAATTGCTTGTAACTGTTCTCTGTGACAGTTCAGAGATGCTGATTTCAGGTATAATTGAAGACTTGGTTGGTCTGTAAAGCAATGGTTTATTACCAGTAGCTTAAATAAGTACATGTTTACAGAGTACATTCAGGTAAAGAAAACTTTTTTATGAATTAGGCAGTAGTGGTACAGGCAGTTACCCCAGTGGTGTGGGTTTCTTGGTCTAGATTTTTTTTGTCGGTTAACTCAGTATTTGGTAATGGGAGACTGTGAATTAATTCAGAACTTCAACCAAAAATGAAACTCATGTTTTTATTGGTTTTTAATTTTAGGTCTCATCAGATGTATTACATGTTTGGATTCCTGTTCCTAGTTTTTATAATCCTTCTAATTACGTGTTCAGAGGCTACAGTTTTGCTGTGCTACTTCCATCTGTGTGCAGAGGTAAAAGTTACAGTTCTGATATAGGTAGGGCTTGTACCTGGAAGATGTTAGAAATAGAGGTGAGGTATTCACATACACTGTGAAGGGCTGGACTCTATGAACTGATTGCATTTTCAGCCTTGCCATGCCTGTTAGCCACGCTTCTGAAATGTGCCTTTTGCTTCAAAATCCACTGCTGGCAACAGATAAGCAAAAACAAACAGCTTTGATCTTAGAGTAATTTCATCTTCCTAGTGGAAGCAATACAGATGACTTTGAAGAAGGAAAATATCTGTGTGCCATGCTGGAATTTTTCTGAGCTAAATTTTAAAAAATTCACTGTGTTTCATAAGACAATGTTTTTTTTTCACAGTTTTACCTATATTCCATTTCCTACATGATCATTCTTAGTGAGTGGCTTATTGTTTCTTTCAGGACTATCACTGGTGGTGGAGGTCATTCTTGACCAGCAGCTTTACAGCAGTTTATCTCTTTATCTATGCAGTCCATTACTTCTTCTCTAAACTCCAGATAACAGGAACTGCCAGCACCATTTTATACTTTGGTTACACAATGATCATGGTCTTGATTTTTTTCCTTTTCACAGGTAAGTACAATGTTCAAACTGAAATTAATATAGGGGGCTCTGGTTTTGAAATGAGAAACATTAGGTGAAATCTAGATTACGTGAAATATTAAATACAATTTACGACTCTTTAGACAGTGTTACTTGGTTTCTGACACCACAAAGATCAGTAAGATATTTTTTTTACATTTTCTTCCTAACTTAAAATTACATTTATTTATGGTAGAATTAATTTTCCTTTACTGACTATTATGTTAGCAGTGAGTTCAAACCATTGTGTTTTCAGGGCCCCATTCTTGTTCACTTTGATATTGAGTATTAACTTGATTCTGGATTTCATAATTGGTTCTAGAAGTTCTGTAGTTAGAGATAATTTCACTCTGCGTATGGAGGATAAAAGATATTTTCAGCTTTCACTATCAGCAAGTGAAGGAGGCTGGTGCTGAGGAAGAAGTGAATGTTGGCAAGATAGAGTTTTAGTACTGCTGGAGTTGTCTTGTTGTCTTACCTGCTCATTAAACCACTTCATAATGATGGAAATACACCTTAACTGGAGGAACTGATTTGAAATATGGCTCTCCAGTGTTAGTTGTCCAACTTTTCTGATGTAACTCATGCAGACCAAGTGTCTTCTACAGGATTATTCTAATGTTCATAATCACTTGACTGAAACAATAATTTCAAGGTTTATTTGATGAGAAATCTGTGCCAAATTTACCATGTGTTAGTGAAATAAGAAGCTCTTTGAAGGGTACTGGCCTTGAAAAATAGCCATGAGTGTTTTATCTTGGTGTTCATCATACTGCTGTGGTTGTATATGTAGATTTAGCACATGAAGTCAGATCTTTTAGGTGTCACTGCTTGGCTTCATGAAATACTGCAATGACAGAGCTAGAGAAAATGCTTCATGTATGAGGGGCTGTTCATAAAAACAGCCGTGATTGTCACTTCAAAGATTTCTAATAGGATTCTCTGTCAATAGCATGGTAGTTTGTGTTGCTACTTTTTAACTTCTTCTGCATGTTTCTTGAAAGCTGCTATGATTACTTTGTGTTCACTTTGTGAAATGCATCTTTTAGTTAAGTGCAGTTAAATGCAGTTGAAAAAGAGAGGCTAAAATAGGTAAGGAAAGTAAGTCTTAGCATCAGACTTCAAGTTTGTCAGTGTAGCAGTGAGAAGGATTTCAGATTGTTTTTTCTACTACTGGTTGGCACAAATCAAAAAAACTTCATAAAAACCTGAAGAAAATTCCTGTATGTGTTTGAACAATGGAGTTATCCTGTAGAAATTATATTAAATAACAGTAACTGTCACTTATTGCTGGTTTTTGTTCTTTAGAAATGTGTCTCTTTTAAGGACAACAAAAGTTCTAAAAAGAAACGGGGAAAAAAACAAGGAGGATTTAATTTTTCTATTTTTCAGTTATTAGAAGGCAAAGATGGAAGTTTGCATATTGCTATTTAAATTCTGCTTAAATTGTGGTGAAACAGGCTTCAGATGTCTTCTAGAATATATATCCAGCTATATTAAAAAAAAAAATCCCAAAAGTTATAGTCTAAAATGTTTTAATTACTTTTATACTAAAACAATATGTTAATATGTTTCTGGGTTTTAGCATAGGTTAGTTGCTATCCTGCCAATTTCAGTATCACTTACAATACGCAAATTGGTAGAATTAAAAATGTCTGTTTCATATATAAAATGATAGTTGAAATTGTCATGGCACCTGCCATTTTTAATGCCTGAAATGATATTAAAAGCTTCTGATATGCTGATCCTGCAGTTTTTGATATGAAGGCTAGTGAGGCAACTGAAGTACAATAATAAACTGTGCTGCTGTTATTTTTGCAGTGTCGTTTTTTTCTTTTGAAAAAAACCCACAACAGTGCTCCCTGTGCTGCTTTTGTAGCTCATGAGGAAAGTTACTACATGGTCCTCCTTTTTTTTTTTTACATTTAAGAGAGCAGCTAGTCACTAGAAAGCTAATGGGTACAACAGATACACGGATGTGTTGGATGTATCCAATACATCCTTGCTAATGTACAATGCTGTGGTAACTTTCTTTTCCATGTTTAGGTGATAGATTTTTGGGCCTGAAGTGTAAGCTGTTCTAGACAAATAGCATAAACAGAAGACACCTGACTTTGCTTTGTTTTGTAAAATACTCCTTAGCAGGCATTGCTTTAGGAAACAGGGGTTCAGTCCTTCACAGTTTTTGGAGGTGATGGAGTTTTCTAATGTAATTTTAAACACTGTTTGCATTAATAGAGTTCCAAAAATGGAATCTTGATCTGTTCCACTTAAGTTAGCAGTAGGTATTTTGTTTTTCTCTGTTCTTGCCTACTAGGTCTCAGCAACTCTGACAGAAAAAAAAAGGGCAGTGTTAATACCTCCTCCATGGCAGTGTGTTGTGTTACCCTGGGGCATTACAAAAGAGATCATAATGAATAAGTAAACAGGAACTGAATGTTTGTATAGCAACACTGACAGTAATATAATCTGACTGGTGAAATCTGATGGTGTGCATGCCCAAACCAGACAATTAGATTTTAATGTACAAAGAGCAGCTAATCTTTCAAGAAATGACAAGTGTGGCTGGATGGGGATAGCTACATGATTACATGTATTTTATTCGTGGAGACAAAAAAATGCTGAGCATAGTCAAAGCATGTTTCTTTACAGTGACCTCTATTTTTGAACATCATTTTCACTTGTGAGTTAATGCCATTTTCAAAATTGAGTTTTGATCTTCTGGGTAGATTGTGCTTAGAATCTGAGATTCTGAAGCACCCACCACTGTGCAGTGATTGAAACCAGTATGATACAGAGAGCTTTTAAGGTACATGAGAAGTATCAGGCAAGTGCAGAGTGCTTTTCTATTTGCTTTCTTACAATCTGCTCGTGCTTTGAATTCTTTATTCTTCATTAAACAATAAAGCTAGAAGAGATGAATAGAGCAGAAGAGTCTGCTTAATGTATTTTGACATTATTCTGTGCAATAATCCTTGTTTTTAATTTTGAATTTAACCTGGTTTACTAATAACTGTCTCTTACGCAGTTAGATGCTGGCTTTGTGTATAATGTCTTGTTTCATGTATAATGTCAGAAAGTGGTAGTATATATATTGCAGACAGACTATTCAGCAGAATATAAAGCTGAGGACAAAATCATCAAAAAAACAATGGAGGTGTCAGTGTCTCCCCACTAAGCATAAAGGGATTTTTGGATGTATCTTGCTTCTTGGCTATAGAAGTTTCTTGAGTCATCTTCATATCTGGGTTTCTGAGTTTTAAATGGATCCAGCAAACGATGTTTTACCTGTACCTCCCTAGAATAATCAATGACATGCAGTGAGCTGCTGTGCACTGGGATGGTATCACTTTCCTAGGCTAGCTGGGATTATTTAAAAAGGTAGAATCTTAAAATATGCAGGTTGCCTGCTTAAGGGAAAAGTAAAGATCTCTCCCACAACAGTGAGTTGTTCAATGCAGACTGTTAGATGCTTTTTCATTCAGTTTAAGCTGGTGAGTGATTAGGATTGGGTAAGGTAAACACTATAGCCAAGAAACAAATCTGTTATATTGGGTTAAAGCGAACAAACAGATTACATGGGCTCATTGGAGGAATTGGTGTTAGACTTGGTGCTGGGTCATTTGATAGAGATGTGCATGCGAAAGATGTAAAAACCTTAAAATGTAAAGGAATTTAGACCAATCAGAAGATAAATGTAATTGATCAACTCTCTCAACTAGTGGGGTATTTTATATATTTGTTTGGGGTTTTATGGTTTTTCCGTGGGTTTTTGTTTGTTTGTTGCTTTGTTAGGATCTTTGTTGTGTTGTTTTGTTGTGGTTTTTTTGTTGTTGTTTTTGTTTTTTGTGGTTTTTTTGGTTGGGTTGGTTTGTTTGTTTGTTTTTTAAGTACTTAGTGTTAGAATTTTTTTAAAACAGCTTTGCCAAAACCACCTTTGTGTATTTGTTCTGTCATGTTATGTTCATTGATGTCTGTCAGAGAAGCCTGAGCTGCAGAGGTGTGCTTCCTGTTGATAGTGCTTCAAAACTTGGGTTTCAGTTTGAATGTGTTTTGAAAGAGACAAATAAAAGCAACATCCTGGTGTGATCTTATCTAAATTTTACCTAAATACTTCTCCTGTTCTAATGAGAGGCTCGTTTTAATAAGGGATTATTTTAATTTTGGTGCAAGATGAGCTTATAAAAATGCTGAAGATTGAAATGCTACATATGCTCTTCAAGAAAATGCATTTCAAACCATGCAATGTGACAGGCATGGTTGGATTTTGACTAGTGCCACTAAAAATACCAATTTTACTGGGTAGAGGTACTGGTGTAGGAAATGGCGTGTGCTGTTATCTGTGTTTTAGGATTGGCTTTAGTCAAAGTAGTTAAAAGGAGAATTTGAGAACCTGTGATACTTGTCAGTACCAGTTAAAAGATCCAGTATGAAGTGCTGTCCAGTATAAAGTGCTCAAATCTGGAACAAGTGACAAATTTGTGAAATGGGCTAAAACACAGAAAATGTGGAAGACATTCTGGCTAGAATTTTTAAGCAAGCCACACTAGTTCAGAGCTACTCTTCCTCTCCAATTGCTACTCATTTGCAGATCCCCTTGACTGGGATATTTATTACTATGTATTAAATCAGAAGTTTTTTTACTGTTTTACCTTTTGTGGGCCTTATAGTGTTCATGGAATCACAGGCACCCCAAGGGCTGAGGTGGAAAACACACTGAATTACAGTGCTGGTAAGCCCCAGTTATTGATGTAGAGGTAGCAACAGAAGGAATCTATGCTCACCAGAGAAGGTTCTGACTACCTAAGGCTGTGTCTTGGTAATGAGTGTTGCCTTTCTCTCCTAAGTTCATGATTCAAATCTGGTATCTGACAAACGTTATCACTTAAAAAGTCTTTTATTCTGCTTCCAGTACATTGGCAAAATTTTTGATAAAATTTAAAAATGAGCAGGGTGTACTTGGCCTTTGATTTACTAAACAGACTTTTTTTTAAGGAGTGGGAGCTGAAAATCAATGTTACTGAAACCTTTGAAAATCTGTTTATAGATAAAATGCTTGTTCACAGTGTGAAGTCTTTAAGTTCTGTTATGACTGAGACAGTCTTATAGAAAACTGATGTATTATAAAGACCAGCAAGGATCGGAGGAAAATACGTGGATTTAGAGTGTGTTCTCATATTAAGTTGTGGCATTCTCAGAAAACTATGGTAGCTGTCATTCTTGGGATAGTTGTACATTTTGGTTATGATAGTATCTTTTTTGTTCTAGAACAGCAGATAAATTTTTAATTTTATCTAATCTGTTAGACATTTGGGAGAAACTGCTTTCAAAGCCATAAAAGGCTTGGAGTGGACTGTTTTATAAAAACAACCAAGAAGCAGAGGCTGAGAACATTATTAGAATGAAACTGTGAGAGTAAGGCTTAGAGTAACAATGCTGGTATTGGAGTATTTGACACAGTAGGAAGGAGTGAGATATATCATGCACTGCAAAGACTTAGTGATGTCAAGCCTACAAAGGAATTACATTCCTTGTGTGGTTGATGACTGATCTGTCAACAGCCATAAATCTGCCATCTCCTACTGTTTCAGAGAATAACAACTGCAAACTTGGAAGGAAAGGGCAGTCAGGGTAATCACAAAATAATAGTAGGTCAAAAAGCCTTTAACTGAACATATACGTGGTAGCATGAGGAATGTAAAAATTGGCATACAGATAATAAGCATCCTGGGATGAGTTGCTTGCTTGGGAAATGTGTAGATGTGGGCTGAAAGACAGATGTAACTCATGTTAAAAACCCAAATGCTTAATAAAGAATCCTCCAGTTATTAAGTCAGTCACAGTAGTCAAAGAGATTGGAGCTGATGTTAAACGTGGGCTGTACAGACAGAAAAGGGTAATATAAAATGAAGAGCTGAGTGCATAATCTTGTAAGTGCCTGCAGTGGAGCTGGGAAGGGCTGTCCCAGGGCTGGCATGTAGCTGTGTCTTCGAGGGGGAATTCAGGGCAATTGAGATCTTCCCCTTTTTTATCTGTTAAGGACTAACATCTCTCTGGCAGTTTACAACTAGGTAAAAGCGTGAGGAGCAGTGCACTGCTTCTTTTAGAGGCTGAACACTTAATTAATTGACTGGGACTCTGTCTCCTTGCATATGAAATTCTTAAAGTAATTTAAAAGTAAATGTGATGGACACAGTGTCTTTGCAGTTGCCTAATACTAATTAGGGACTGTTGGTGAAAACCAGAAATTTGTTTATCAGTTTAAAAATAGAAAATTGGTATATACTAATCTCATTCAGTGTTTTGGTTTGTGGCTACTCCTTTCACTTGGTGCTTGCTTCCAGCTGCTGTAGCACTCAAAGCATTCCTTTGCCAAAAAGAAGTAACAGGATACAAAGAAGAAGAAATTTTTATTCTCAAATATAAATAGAGCACAAAAAATATAAAACTGGGGCAGGTGAATTTTTCCAAGGCCTAGTTATGTGTCGTAATTCATAGGTGGCAGTGAAGTATTGTAGACCTAAAAAAACCAGGTAAAGGCTGACTTGGCATGTCAGTTTCTGAGCTGGTGCTTGTGTCCCTGCTCATAGCGGTGGCAACACTGTCACCAGTGGCTTAAATGTATGTTAAGTGGCCTGGTCCCTAAAAGTTATCTTCGATCTAAACTAATAACCTAGCTTGGGGATGAATGTGTGTTGTTAAATTTAAGAAGTGCTGTTTTTCTGGGTAGTTAGCTGGATTACAATGTTATATTCTGTCCTGCTGGGAAGCACTTGTTAGATTTCTCTCTCAGGACAAAGTGGAAGATAAACTAACCATTTTTACTTTCTCATTTCAGGGACTATTGGATTTTTTGCCTGCTTCTGGTTTGTAAGTAAGATTTACAGCGTTGTGAAGGTGGACTGAAAAGCTCCAAAGTGTCTTTTGAACATATCTCCTTTGCTGTTTGATAATTTTTACCATGTATTGAAAAACATCCTGTGTAATTATTCTAATTTGTAAAAGTGGAAGACCAGACCATAGCATAAAATTCAGATTTTTATTGAAGAAAATGGCACCATTGCCATTTTGATATGAACAGAAATGTTTACATCATTGTATGCTTATTGAACATGTTAATTATATTAATTCAAAAATTATATCCAAAATTTGATTTAGAACAAATAAGAATTCTAGGAACTAGTTTATTTGAAAAATTGAGTGCATTATGCAGTTCTCCAGAATTTCCTTGTGACTAGGGTTTGGGGTTTTTTTGTTACCTCTTTTGGTTACCATTTATATACCATGAAAGCCTAGGACTGTCAAGTAAATCTATGTAAAATGTGAATTTTTTTTAACTTAACTATGATTGTACATATTATCCTGCACCTTCTTTACAGCTAGGTTATCTTCTTACAAATGTACATGCATTTAGTGTAATGTAGACTTTATTAAAAATATCGACACTGGTTTTTGTTCAAATAAAACTGCACAACTCCAGCTGTTATGTTTCCTTTCTTGTTAATTGGCTCTTCACTACTTGGTCTCAGATCATACTGGTTTAAACAGTTGACTGGTTTTGAGTTTTATATTGTTTATAAGCAGTTTGATTGTGGCTTTGGCTACAGATTGATACAGGACTGATGGGTCACTTGAATCTGTGGCTCTAGGATGGGCAGGGGCTTCTGGACCTGTGCATCATCTCTGCACTTTCTCCAGCTTACTCCAAAATATTTTTTGCTGGGCAAACCATTACTTTCTATCAAAGATTAATCCCCTTTTTCTTCTTGTAGCCAACTGAAACATATGTTTCCTTATTCTTTATCCTGTGAAGATTAATTGAGCTTGTTGGGAAGCTTAGACATGAATCTAGTGGGCTTGGAAATGGCTGTTTCATAAAGGCAAAGCCTTTTTTCCTCTTCTGTGGAGCTTGTGCTTCAGTGCTGGATTACATGAGATGGAGTATATGAGTATCCTCTACGCCTAGAAGATGGCAGGGGTTCTTCTCTCAGGAATGTCAAAGTTTTAAAGAGGCTTCCCAAAATCTTGAATTGCCCTGGAAGCTGAGCAAAGTCACTGCAGACATGTAATTTCAATGGTTGTGTTACAGATGCTGTTGGAGATGAGTAGGGGGGTATTCACTCAGATTAATGGGTGAAAAACTCAAAGCTTATTAAATGGCATATGGAAACATTCATCACTGGAAGCTGCTTTTCAGTGCCTAAACCCACAATTTAACAAGACCCAAAATGCCTGTATCTTTTCATAGTCATATAAACACCAGGTAATTGCAGTTTAATGTTTGATTTCAAGTCTCATCTCTGTGTGTATTTGTTCCTTCCAGGTTACTGAAATGTTGGGACAGATGACCTGGCCCAGGTGGGATGACTGCCAGGTCACATCTTTTGAACAGTGCCTGTGGATAAAAATGAAGCTTTAGACAGCTTTAAAAGTGTCAAGCATTGGTGCACCAGGAGGAGCTGGCTACAATAAACAGCTCCCAATGAGGTTCAGATATGCTCTTGATGACAACTGCCTCACAAATATTTTCCCCTCCTACCAACAAAATCTCCATTTCTCTACTGTTCCTTCACAGAGCTGGAAAACAGCTGCATTGCTGTCAGAGCAAGCAGGTTTGTGGTTGGTTATCAGCTGGTTCAAGAGCACCACTCTTATTAGAAATTTTATGCTCTTGGAATTGGTGATGCTCTGTTAATATAGGTCCTTCCCATTAAATTTTATATTTAAAGTTGGGGAGGATTTTATTGTTTACTTATGTTGCATGAAGCTGCTTTTAAGTTTTATGTGTTCAAAGGGAAATTAATTCATGAGAGAATTTGGAGCTACAGTTGCCATAAACTCCCAGCAGGAAATTTTACCAGATCAATAAATACACATTTCACAAGAGGCAAAGTAAAATGGGTTGTAAAACTGTATTTATGGTGCTTTTATTGTGACTACTACTAAGCTAAAACATTGAAAGTGGGTTGAACAGGTTTCTGAAGCTTGCCAGTAGTCCAGAGCTAAAGCCATGAAGTAAAATTGATTGTTCTCAAACTATTATCAGTGAACTTTCCTGTGTGTGTGAGATTTGCTACTGCTGCTGCACTCCCCTGCTAGAGAGACAACCACACATTTTTCCTCCTGAGGTCCTCTACATCTAAATACTTTTCCTGTCCCCATATCTAAATTTGTGCTGTTTCATAGAGTATCTGAATATATGCCCTCAGAATTTTCTATCATCTTTTTTTGACCACAGAAAAGGTGCCAGCTGTCATTTGGCTTTGTCCTTACAGAGAAAGCCCCTTGTCTGTAAGCTAAATACAAATGGTTCTGAGCACATATTAAAGGTGGTGTAAGCTCTAGCCCAAAAATAATAGACAAACCTCTTAGTTTTAATTTTATTGAGCACAGAATGGGCTGTAATAATTTTGTGTGATTTTTTTAGTGATTCTCAGCACTCTTTGGGAGGTTTTCAAGCATGGCTGAAGATCTTGTCCACTCTGTGTTGAGTCAGTGATGGGTTTTGCAGATGAAAAGGTCATTATGGGGGCATGAATGTTTTGAGTACTTAGATTCCAGCAATAGATGCCATGATCTCTAATCCATTTCATGTTAATTTATGAATAATAGCTGTCACATGGAAATAACCATTCTTCATCTATGAGAATGACAGGTGTATTCCTTACATTCCCTACATTGTGTTTTGTGATGCTCTCAGTAATAGATGAGGTAAAGCAGCTCCAGCGTGAGACTCTCCTGGTAATAACCACCCAAATCCAACAGACTTTGTAGAATGTCAAGTTTGTCATATTTAAGTAAAAATGTGACAAGTTACAAAAGAACCTCAAAGGAGGGGGGGATTTCAGTGCTAATGTTTTGCATTTCATTCCACTTGTTTGAACAGTGTTGAGCAGCTACAGTGTTGTTGTTCCTGAGTGGAAATGCCAGGAAGATGCAGATGTGTAGCAAGGAGGGGAGTTGAGGGTGGTGTGTACATGGGATCCATGCCCACGCCTGTGTGAATGTTCCTGAGGACTATGAGTAGTGCTGCTCCAGGGCAGCTGGGAATATGTGGCACATTGACAAGTTGTGATGGAAGGTTTAATGAGCAGCAATAAGCTTGGCTTCAGTGTCTTGCTGATGTTCCTTATAGCAGTTGTGCTTTTGTTCAGTTCCAAGTTTGTGTTTAAAATTTGTCTCCTAATTCAATCTGCTATGCCAATAGCTCCAATATTTACAGAGATCTGTGTCAAAGGAGTGGGAGAGAGGAGGTCTAAACCAAATATGCCTGCAGTTAAATGCTAATGTAGACATGGGATCTCTTCTGGAACCTGTGAGTGAGATCTTTAACAACACTCACTATGTTAAGATCCAGCAGTGAGAATCACACAAAAAAAGAATATTTGCACATTTTGTATCGTAAGTATTGGGACCAAGTCCAGTGACTGCTGAAGCGAATGGAAAATCTGGGCCATGTTGGTCACACACTGAAAAGAGAAGGGTGATTCTCAGGTGTGTGGTGTCTTCTGCAGTCTTGTACAGATGTTTGGCTGTCCAGGCCTATTCCCATGAGTTGTATCACTAATTCTAATGGAAGTGGAGCAGTAACTTTTAGCACGGGTGTTGCTGTTTCTCTGCTGAATGTGATACCACTTTGCATTTTCACTTGCAAAGCAGGACTGAAATCACAGCATTTCTACAGAGTAGCTGCTGCTGCTTCCAGGCATAAGAATGGAGCGATGAAGCTCTGCTCTTCGTCTGCACCTGTGACTTATCTAAGTCATAAAATAACCTAAGTCTTAAAATACTGTCAGCTAAACTTAGGTTGTGGAGATGAGTTATTTCAATATTTCTATTTTTGTTAAATATTAATTGTGTGCAAAACATTATTTTTAGAAAATATATTTAGGGCCATGTGGGTGGATTTGGGTTTGTCGCCTCCCGTTTCCCCTTTTGCTTTCATGCCTGGGGAACTCCTTTGCCCTGAGAAGAGCTCCTTTTGCCAGAAAAATGTGAAAAAGAGGATCTGACTTAATTTCCCAGAGCCCTCCAGAGCACTGCTGCAGGAACCAAGCCCAGAGCAGTTCCTGGAGAGCTCATGTACATGAGAAGAGGTCAAACTTCATTAAGGCTAAAGTCATATTTGCCCACAGTGTGGTTTCCTTGTGGAGAGTGGACTTTTTTTATGGCAAAGACAGTGGGAAAAGGCTTGACAACAGTCTAGGCTTTCCCTGAGATAATAAGCAGCAATGTAGCTTTCCAAGAGGCACAGTTCATCCTTCTTTGATGGTTTCTTTGCATCCAGGTGGGATATCTTTGACTTTACTGGGATAAAAGCAGGATAGATTTCTTTTATGTTCTGTCAAGATGCTACAGCTCCCAACCAAAAACTTCTGGTTAGGGTCACCATCTATTTTGGTATCCAAAGTAGCTGCAGTTCAGGAGTTCCCAGTTTGGTGCTTCGTCTTCCTAATCTTGATGCCTCTGAGTTACAGGCTGCATGCACTAATTAGCTGTGCTCATACAACCAGGGAGCCCTCAGACTTTCTGTGAAGTTATTAATGCCAGGATTTTATAGATAACATTAGTGTCTGCAGAGTTTACCCAAGGTAATTTATGTTCTATTTGCAACTCTGGGAAAGCTCTTAGATGTTTTACATCATGAAACAGTAAAACTGGGAGATTTATTACAGGGACAGAGACAGCAGGGAACTTGAGCTGCTTTGTTTATCATAGAAAGTTGGGTTAATCAGACATGCACATGTGTCTCCCATATTTTCTGGATTTGTTTCCCTGCTGGTCCTTGACAAGCTCAGCAATAGATGAAAAGCCCTGGGTGCCCTGGCAAAAGTTTTTGGAGTCTACGGGAGAAAAATTATATTTGTATGTCCAGTGGATGTTTATCTCCCTCTGTTAATAGAGAAGAGACAATATATAACTGAGCTCTTGATCAGGCAGCAAATTCTGAAGGAAGGCAATACAAGAAATCCCAGTGGGTGGATCGGGAGTTGATGCTCCCAGACTCTGCTGGAGCTCTCAGGGGGATGTAAGCGCCTCAGAAATGCTCATCCCAAAGGATGATGGTTGCAGGTAAAAAGAGATAAACTAGAGAAACTGTTTAGAAGGCAGCCAGGAATGGCTGTGCAATGAAAGCTGGAGCTTGGTGACTCACATCAGACCCCAGGAGGTGGGAATGATAAGCCAGAGCCTGGCCAGTGGGATGGACCTGGGGAGGGCGTCCCAGAGCTGGGTGTCCTGGCTGTTTTGGTTGGCTCAATAAGACATTCCCTCTGCCTGGAGACCTCTTCCCACCACTGTTCTGAGATCCCTGTGTGGCTGCCACAGCCCTGCCTTTTCTTTAGGGGGTTTCTGCAATACTAGTGTGAGCAGCATCTGAGCATTTTGGGAGGGGTTGCAGGGAAGTACTGTGGCTTTGGGGGTGGGATGACCAGCAGAAAGATCTTCCCAAACTACACAACCTGTGGCTGCACTTGGCTCATCTAGCAGATGCTGCTCATGCCATTAATTTCTATGGCCTGGACGTGCGCTTGGGGTTAGACTTTATCCCAATTAAGAGGCAATCCATCAGAATGGAAGAGGCCAAGGTGTCATTTTCCCTGAGCTTAGCATGGGTCACTTTTTCCAACAAATTTCCTACTGTTGCTGGCACTGGTGTCTCAGGACCATCTCCATCCTGCCTGTTATAGCTACTCTTTCTAGACCAGTCATCCATATGCCACGGGCATGTGGGAAGCAGCAAGAAGAGGTTTTCTGATTCTTCCAGGCAGTAGCAGGAGGGTCCCTCTGGGTTTCTTAGTGGCAGTGGTCTGTGAGCAGAAGGAGAAGCACTGTTAGCTTTGCAAGGCTCCTGTGATGTTCAAGCAGGGTGAAATGATTGCATCTGTCCAGGCATCCCTCTGGCACAGGTGTGGATGGGATAGCAGTGAGAGGCTCCCTGGCAGACTCAGGGAAGCTGACTTTCATTCCTCGGTCTCCACACAGGCTCAGCTGGCTTCCAGCTTCCTCCTGTCTCTCCTGTCCAAACACCTCCTTTGGAGGCTGCATCAGCAGGAAAGCTTTGGTTAAGAAGGAAGAAAATGTAAAGGCAGATGCTTTATCCAAAACAGCTGCCCATCATCTTCTGTGCTCTGCAGGGTGAGCTCATGCTGTGGGAAAAAGTCCTGTGGTGTTTGGGGAAGCCGAGGCAGAGGAAAAGCAGGTCTAGCATGTCTCAGGGGGATGCACAGGCAGCTGCCTGCAGGACAGGCTGGGGAGATCCACTACCCTCAGCATCAGCAACAAACGAGGCAACTGAGTGCTGCAGTTGAGGGTAGTTAAGCAGCAAAACTGGTGATGACTTTCTGGGACTGTTAGGGCTTTCAGGCGTGGTGAAGAGGGAGCTGGGGAAGGGAGCGTGTTCAGGATTGTTGGCTGGAACATCTGCTGCTCCTGGATCCCAAACAGCAGCAAAAGATGTGAGTTAAACAATCCACAGTTTTTGAACTTCTCCCTGAGGGTAGAGGGGGAAAAGGGAGGTATTTGTGGCAGTAATTCTGGTGCCATTGACTTGGAGTAGAGGTTTTCTGGGCAGAAGTGGGCTGTGTGTTCATCTGGAAGGTGGGAGCTGGCTTCTGAGATTCTTGGGGCTGGGAATGTCTCTGGGCAGGATGGTGGCTGTGCTGTGGTGTGCCCCTAGCCTGTGGTGCTCCTGTCACAGCAAGCTTGTTGTCCTCCACAGACCACGTACCTCTCAAAGAGCTGACAAATAAATGTTGTCTGGAAAACAGCAGGACTCTGGAGCTGCTGACTGGGGTGGCTGTGGGCACAGAGAACTTCTACAGACCTTGTAGGACAACATTGTGTTGGGTGATGTAGGGAGGAGGGT
Source organism: Poecile atricapillus (assembly GCF_030490865.1). Taxonomy (NCBI): domain Eukaryota; kingdom Metazoa; phylum Chordata; class Aves; order Passeriformes; family Paridae; genus Poecile; species Poecile atricapillus. The sequence continues at coordinate 20,208,449 of NC_081260.1, read as the reverse complement.
GCTTTTTGCTCCCCAGGGAAGATTCCTTTGAGGCCCTGAACAGGTCCATGGCACATGGATCAAACCCAGTGGGTGGCTTTTATTTCAGGTCCTTCTTTGAGTGACAAGTACTTCAGTGTGTGCTTTGTAAGCCCAGCCATGCCTTCCTTGCCCAATGCAGGTATCCTTCAGGAAGCACAGGATGCCTTCCCACATTGTTAATAGCTTTAAACCACTCTTGCTGTGTACTACATACAATGCTCCTAACATGCTGACCAGAGGGGAGCAGGCTGCAGACACACCCAGAGGGGTGGTGGGCTCCAGCTGCAGGGAGGGATGGGTGTGTGCGAGGAAGGAGGGAAAGAGTGAAAGGATCCAGACAAGACCCAGGCTCATGGGTGGGGCCCTCAGACTGGGTGTTACACTCTCTATAAGGTGCTATTCTTTCACTGAATTATTTTTCCAGTTTTAATACTGATAAATAAGAGGCTTTTATTCTGATATTGTTTGTTTTCAAAGATTAAAAGTTGTAATAAGATAATTGCTGGCAAAGTGTATAGCTTATAGCAGAGATAGACTTTGTTTTGAGGTTTTCCTGTGTCAAGGTTCTTCAGTGGCTCTCATTAGGAAAAACAGCACATGCCAGACTTTGACACGTAGCAGCGGGAGGAGTGTAGCCTAGCAAGAAAAGTCTAAATTATTTAAATATAAATAATTCACCTCAAAAGTTTGCTTTCTGAATGTTTCTTGCCATAGTACCTAACTAATTACCGTTATTAAAGCAGTGTGCAAATCTGTAAGCTGTGGGTTTGGAGTGGTGTGACAGATAAGCTTTTCTGATGGGAATAGCTGTAACTTTGCTATTATCAGTGAAATTCACTTTTGAATTTTTAATTTATTTTTTTTTTTAACTAATAGTCGATTTTATGTAAACCAGCCAGCGATTAGGAGTTGATTTCAAAGATCATCCTTCATAAAGTCTCTTCATCATATTTTCCTGTGACTCATGGATATAATCTTGTATCCCTGGGATATTCATGGCATGCTTGTCTAATTCCCCACAGTAGCTAATCTCACTTTTCTACCTTAAAAAAAAAAAAAAAAAAAAAAAAAAAATCTCTTTAAAGCAGGACTGGTAAAAAGGCAACTTTTACAGCCAATCTCCAGCTCCAATTGCTCCTGCTGGGGAAGTCATAATGATGAATTTGTGACATAATTTCTGTGGCAACATGCTGCGATTTCATAAATGGTGATGGTGATTATAGAGCAGGACCAGGTGAAGCTGGATTGTGATGGAAAAAGCCCTGATTCAAATGCAAATTGTTCAATAATGGCATAGAGGATACCAAAAATTATTGGCAATTTATTTTATTTGGCTTAAGCTCCTCGTTCAGTCTTCTTCAGTTGGAAGTCACTCTTCCAGTGATGTGAGCAAAGAAATGTCTGGAAAATATATTTTTCTGCTCTCAAGAGAACAAAATTGTTCTAATTTAATAATAATTAATCAGTGTAATTAATAAGGATGTTCTCTATTTCAATAATTTCTCCCATTCAAGACTCTCCAAGTGCTTCACAAGCCCTAATTGATTCCACCTTACTACTCCCTGTAGCAGAACCACATCATTTACCTCATTTTCTGGAGACAAGGAGGTGTGCGAGTCCAGCAAAGTGATTTAATCAGGTTAAATGATTTGCCCAAGGCCAGACAAGAAGCTGAAGTCAGGAAAAATCTGTGTTTCAGAGATAAGCCTCTATCCAGTTGGGTTTTGGCTGTGGGAGAGCAGGTGCAGCTATTGCACAGCCATGGGAGTGGGGGCCATGCAGTTGCAGCCTCCACATAAATCTGGTGGCTTTGTGTTGTCCAGCGCATGGAGCTGGGAATAGGAACAAGCCCCATGGACACACAGTGGTGGTGAAACCAGCTGAATTGGCTGTTCATTAGTTATTCTCGCTGAAACTGGAAACAACCTGGTTTGTTTTCTGGATTTTCTTTTCCCTTTTTTTTCCTTTTCCTCCAAATAACTTGGAATTTAAGCTGTTTATCTGAGGATTAAACTAATTACTTCTGCAAAATGCCGTTCCCACACCACCTAGTGTACATCTGTTAACTGGGGAGGGATAACTGAACCAGTTGCCAGATGGTCTCTTGGATTTGGGTGGCGAGGAGCCAAGGAGCTGCCAGTTGGTGCTTTGTGAGGTTCTAGCAAGGAAGTCACGCTACATGCACACTCCCCTCAGTTACTCTTCTTTGCCTTAATGAAGATACTGCCTAATGCAATAAAACAGCCATTAGCCCCCTCCCTGCACTCCCTCCTCCCCAGAAGGGGTGAGTTTATAAGCCTGATTTGTCTGACTGAGGCAGGCTTTTCCAGGAGCTCGGGTTCTCCGCACGCTATGTGTGCAAAGGCACTTTCTCAAGTATTCAATCCCGTGTCGGCCGGCTGCCTCTTTCTGTGCCAAAGTGCAAAGATGCTGTTGTTAAAAAGCTGCTCTTTGAAAGGGGTTTTAATAGCTAGAAATTAAAAAAATCATTGCGAAGTCTTGATTATCAAATGACACATATACATCTAAATGTAATAAATATTGGCCCACATCACACTGACTCTTTTAAAACTTCAACCTGAGGGCTGGATGCTGTGCTTTCTATTTAAAAAGCATATAGTATTTGGCATTGCTTGGAGTAGGACACAACCCCTGCTGTGCTGGAAAGAAGTCTGAAGAGGCTGTTTGTAGTAGGGTAATACAGGTGTCCTTACCAACACTCAGAACTTCTTTTCCAGGACTGGGCCAGAGCTCGGGATCCTCGGGGGTAACACCGACGAGGCGTGTTTTGCATGGGGGACAGATGTGGCATCCAGAACCCAGCCTGTTTCTGACAGTGCCCTTGGCATGGGCTGTGGTGCCCATTAGCTGTCACAATGGGTTGTGGAGTGAAAAACACCCATCTTGAAATGAGTGAAGTGATGAAATGAAATGACGAAGGGGCCTTCTTCTAGTTGAGGAAGTCTGGAGTGGTGCAAGGTGGTGCATTTTTTTTACCCCTTCTTACACCAGAAAAGTCTTCTCAGCCCTAAGAAACTCACAAGAGGGAGGAATTGATGGCTTCAGCATTGGAAAAAAAGCAGTTTGGCAGCTGAGATTTTAGTTTACTATCACAAAGGTGGTGGACATCAACAAGATTCAACCAAAACCATTTGTTGGAGAGAAGTCAAATCAATGGTTTCTTCTCCATTCTGTGGCGTGACAGCATCTCCAAACTCACCAGTGTTGGGGCCAAACTGTGGGGCTACACTCCCATCCACACCACTTGGCTATATTAATGATGGTGTTAGATGCACTGCTAAGCAATTCCTTGTACTTTGAGAGGTGTACTTTGAGTTTTATTTTTTCTTGAAAGGAGGAATTTGTCAAGGGGCAGAGGTGATGTGTGCTCCCAGGGCTGGTCTTACACAGCTTGCAAAGCTCCCCAGGGTGGGTTCTGCTGGTGAACAAATCTCCTGGCATTGCAAAGCAGTGACTATGTCCAGATTTGGCCAGTGCTGATGTGCAGAGCTGAGACTCCATCTGTGGGGAGCTGCCCTGGGCACGTGCAGGTCAGAAAAAGCCCTTGGTTTTGTCTTGGAGAAATGCACGGCCGAGTTGTGCAGAGTCTTTGTCAATGTCCACGTGGCGTCACTCAGCGAACAGCTCTTGGTGGAAGCAGGGCTGGGGCCCGTGGGCAGCGTGCATGGGCATGGGAAACAGCCCTGGCCCTGCAGAGCTTTCTCTCAGTTTACTGTGGTGCCCTGGGCAGGGGCTGTGTGTGATTTGAACAGCACCTGGCTACACGGGGAGGTGTCTGTGCTGCTGTTCCAACCCACATCCCTCTGTTCCTCCTCTGGAGCGAACAGCATGTTCCCTGCAAAGCCCCATTCTCTGGGCAAATACTACCCTGTCCTAAGGTTGCCAGGAGCAGGCAACCACCTGAGTCAGAGGCTCAGGAGATGTAAGGTACCTATGCCTTTTCCTTTTGCTCCAGCTTTACTGTGAAAATTCCTCTAGAAAAATACACCTGGACACTTGTGGTTTGGGCAGAGACCTGGCCAGGAGAAGGGAAGGGAAGGAAAAGGTCTTTGATGAAACTACCTCTAAGTTCCAGTTTAAGTTTCGTCTGCCCCAGCCCTGAGAGTGCCACAAAACTGGCTTGTGGATGCAACCACCACTGTTGTCTGTGTGTCACCACTGTCCCTTGACTGTTGCAGCTCTCCTGGGACCATGTCAAACCTGCTCCCAGCGCTCCTGCTGAGGCTTCTTTTGCCCATTTGGCTTTGTGGGTGCTTGGCTTCTTGTGTACATGCAACACCAAGGGAGAACAAAATATGCATGTGGCACTGAAGGAAGCAGATGAATGGAGATTTGGGCTCAGAAGGGAGTTTTGTCTGTTGTCTACACACAAAGATGCAGTTAAAACTTTGGGATTGCCAAGGAATGGGAAGCAGAAAATAGCACACTCTCTTGGGAGTGGAGAAAGCAAAACAAAACATCCTGAACATGATCCATCAGGAGCACAGTGCTGCTGCTTGGATGCTCAAAGAGAAGGGCCCAGAGGCTGCCCTTGGATGGATCACCGAGAGTAGATAGGTGATGTGCAAGCTCCATCAGAGCAGTCACACACTGCCCATCTTTGAGGAGGGAGCTGGTACTTTCTCAGCCACTTCTGAGAAACAGAAGATGAAATGTGGCAAGACTTTATAGCTGTTTTTAAGGATGAATCAAAGAGACAAAGGCAAACTGAGATGCTGAGAATGTGCACATATGGAAGAAGCTCCTTTATTGAAATTACAAGCACACAAATCCAGAAAAGCCTTGTGGGTTAGGTCTAGGTGCTGATTTTGGTAAGCTTCTTAATTGGCGTGATCCCTCCTTGCCCGGGTTATGGGGGAACTGACCTTCACAAACCCAGCTCAGGGATGAGCATTGGCAATCCCCAGAGCTGGGTGGTGGCATGAGAGGGACCCTGCTCCACAGGGCTGTGATACAGGGCAGAAGAGTGAAGGAAATGGTGAAGGGAACAGGACAAAGCCCTACTCTGAGTGCCAATTTCCCAAGACAGCACTGAGCTGGAATGCTTAAAGAGGATCCTCTGAAAATGACTGATGGTGAAACACTACCTTTGGTTTCTTTACCTATCCATTGCACTTTTAGGAGAGTAGATGTGTAACCTGTCCAGAAGCTCAGGTTTATTGAAGCCCTTGTGCAGAGAGGATCCTTGGAGGCCACTAAAGCTGTGGGCAGCTTGGAAATGGCAGGCTGGCCTTAGGATGGCGTGTGGCTGTGCAGGGAGCCACCCTGCTGCTCCAGACTGCATCACTTCTTCACACATCCCAGTTGTTAATGTGCAGGGAAATTTGGGACAGCATCATTCAAAACTCTGTGTCTCTCACACAACAGGATTGATTTTGGTGAGCTCATTCGGAATGTGTTTGGGGGTCAGATGAGAAATGAAGCCGGATCAGAGCCAGCCTGAGGGAAGCTCCCATTTACGTGCATTTCTCCCTTTTCTAAAAGAGGTCTCCAGTGTATGCATGTGCAGCAGAGAGAGGTCTGGGCAAGGAGCACGCCCTCAAAGCAATTCCAGTTCTGCCTGTGGGATGTGCCTTACATTTCACACAAACTGAACTGGGTCCAATATGCTCTGCATGATAGAATATGGCTTCGTGAGCACGTTCATATGTGAGACTAGCATTACTAGGCATTTGCACTTCAATTTCTGTTAAAAGCCAACAGATGGGGAAAGTAAACGCCAGGAAACCACACCCTGATCAGGTGGCTTGAGCTGTGCTCGTACTGTATTTAGACGATAGGCTGTGTTGCATATTTGGAGTCTGATCTTGTGAAAATGAAACCCTGCTGGTGCTAACCCGCAGAGATTTGAACACTGGGAAAATGGCCAGATTCCTCTGGAAAATCATGAACTTCCAACTGGGAGAATTAATGAAAGTTCACTTTTGCCAAAAAAACAGAATTTCATCTCTTTGCATGAAAAAGATTGGCTTTCATGGATGAAGAATCCCCCTCTTCTGCCACCCCATCTTGCACACATACAAGAGGAAACGTGGCAGCCAAACACCCAAACCTGCTGTAGGGATCACAAGTAATTTGTTCCCTGTATCTGCAAGGGGTAAGGTGAGAAGTCAGTTTGGGCTGCAGCAGGAATGGGCAGGCTTCATGCTGAGAAACCCTTTATAAATGGAAGGGGTGGGATTGCCAGGACACCTGTGGCACTGTGGGGTGAGAGCAGCGTGGTGAGCATGTTTGAGGCCATGCAGGTTTATACAGTCTGTGCTAAAGTGGGGAAAAAGACTAGGACATCTTTTCTAGCTCAATTTCCTATGGTGTCTGGCACCTTCCGAGGTGTCTATTGGGCAACTTGGACCCAGCTGCTGGAGGACGGTGCACAGCTGTCCTGCTCCCAGCACTGGCCTCCTGGAGTTTCACTGCCTTTTGGAAAACTTCATAATGATTTTGCTCTTCATCAGTTGAATCTGGCTTTGTCTGGATGAATCCTTAAGTCTCTCCATTCAAAGTGAGACCAGGCTTTTTCTCTTTGTACCAGCTGTGTAAGTGAGCTCCCCAAAATGCTCTGCCCTCTTCCACTGCCCAGCTTGGCTTCAGGGAAACCTGATTAAGGGTTGCATGCATGAGGCAAGGTCTCTAGAGGGCAACAATTCCTCAACCCCCTGTGGTTCAATACTGTCAGAGAATTTTGACCTAAATAACTTTCCCAGGTCACTTTTTTCAAGTTTTCTTCTCTAGCTTCCAACACACAGTTTCTGAGGTGGGCCTGCAGTTCCCCTCCACAAGCTCTTTCCCTCCCCCTGGCACAGACTGCAGGATTTCTGCCAGTAGCCCAGGCAAGGTAATCACCTCAGATGAGCACCAATCCAGGCACTAGTTTAGTTTTTGAAGTGCAGCAAAGAACATTTCAAGGATTTTGTTCTTCTAGCAGAGCTGTCTGGCAGTTTCTGAGCAGAACCTGATCCAAGTGCTTTTGTAGAGCTCCTGTTTTCCTCAATAGTCCAGCGGTTAAGTTCCTTGACTGTGTCTGTCAGCCAAACTGCGTGATGATCACAACCTGGCAAAGCAAGGACTGTTCATCTTCAAATTCAACAATTACATGCAGAAGAAAAATAACTCAGCATGATGCTCTGCTGTATCTTGCTGCCCTGCTTATGGAGGATGGGCAGCAGGATGACCTGAAGGATGGGGTGCTGCTGTACTGGGGTTGAGGGCTTGTCTGAAATGCTGCCTTTTACCTTGCCCTACTGGATTTTAGCTTGTCATAGGGAAAAGGGGACAATTCAGGATATTTACAAGTTTCTAATATGAAAGGGAACAAAGTTATCTGGGATCACTGATCACATATTGTTTGAATGACCTTCAATGGGTTATGTTTAGGAAAATTTGATTAACTTAAATGAAAAACAGTATTTGGACCTGAATTTTTAGCCTCCTTGAACAATATTGCTGCAGTTCCTAAGAATAAGCTGCGGAAGGATTTTTCTTCTTTGGGGAAAGGCAGGTCACAGTGCTGCTACGGGAGCTGAGGGTGAGGGAATTCATTGCTTCTCCTGAGGGTGTGGAGCCAACACCCACTCCTTGCTTGGCTCCAGCCAGCTGAGTTTACCCATCTACATGTATTTTGCACCCTGTAACTAAGCCTGTCTGCTCACATGAAAAGGTAAAAGTTGCAGACTTCTGGCAATTAATGGAAAGGAGGTTTTGGAGCCTGGTGCTGTTGGCATGCAAAGTGTTGGAGAGTGTGTACAACACTCTTGGAGGGTCAGGGTGGCCAGGTGGGAACGCCCCACATTGTCTCCCTCCACATGCAAAAGCTTCCCTGCTGCTGGATGGGTGGTCTGAGTGGAAGTGCAGGTTCCTTTGCAGGTCCTTGGCCGCTGAGATCTTTGCAGCCCTGGCATCCCACCTTCGGCTGAAGCGCTGGCCTTGGGAACTGCTGTGCTGGATTTAACAAATATGGGCTGTAGGGAGAAAGAACGTCTTTAACCACCCCAGAGAGATTTGGGTCGTGCTTATGACTTGAATGTTTACTTGATGAAGAGTGAATTGCTTCAGTCCCCTTGCAGCCCTTGGAACCACTTGTGGAATGAATAGCAATTGTTCTCTGCTCAATTAGTCATATATAAGTGAATGCCTTGTGGTGGTCCTCCCCAGAATGGTGCATAATTGATGCACTTAACTGATGGTTAGACCAGAAGGATCTCACTTTCTTTGCATGGCAAAATATGGGGGAAAGATACAATGCTGGAGGAGTTGTCCTGGGCCTCTGGGAGAGGGAATGTGCAATGGCTGTATGGGAAGCTATTGTGCCCAGTGCAGTGACCTTGAAACATATTGAGCTTATTAGAAGTGCATGTTGACTCTTAGATTTCAGTGTGACTGCGTGGCAAAGCAGTTAGGCCAACGAATATGTGATAATGTTTTTTTATAAATGTGATAATTAGATAAAAGAAGAGGGATTTGGAGTTTAGACTCGAAGACACTAATTAAATTCACATTGACAAATCAACATATTGGTCTCATATGGATTAAAGCAGCTCTGAAATGCTTCTTTTGTTTTGATTACAGTAATTAAATTCACACGTTTTGCCAATCCATAACAGTTACCTTGAAACACAGAAGGCTGAACCTAAATCTTCAAAACGCACATTGATGAATGTGCTGAAGTCAGAGCATTTTTGCAGAGCAAATAGCTGAGGATTTTAAGAAATGTTGGGACAAATATTTGTAAAGTTTTTCTACCCTCACAACTGAACGCTGTCAGAATGATGCATGCTCTTACTCAAATGCTGAGTGCTTAACTGCAGTTTTAAATTATGCTCAGTGATGAGGTAATAAAGTATTTCAGTAAATATGTCTCAGAGGAGAACTTGAGAAAGAAAAAACCCACATCTATTCCCAGTAGCCAATCTTTTCAGGTCAGTATTTAAAAACCGTAGGTCACACATCAGAGAATTATGAGCTGCTGCTGGCAATATTTTTGGAAGTTAGGACTTCATAAATATATCAACTACTTGATGCAGGGCTGCCCTACAGCAGTCACCACAGAGCCAAAGCCAGGGGATGGGAGTTTTGAAATTTAAACTAATATTTGTGTTCCTTCTGCTGGGTTAAATCTGAAAAAACTGAGCTCATTGATGTGCACGTTGCCCAGCAATGGGAGAGATGTTATCAAACTGGGCTACCCTGTCCTGGGCTGGTGGCCGCTCTTGCCCTCAGGGCAGGAAGGTGCCTTGGGAAGATGTTTTTTAGGGCTGCAAGGTGCTGTTCCAGCCTCTCCTGGCTGGAGAGGAGCACAAAGGCATCACAGGGTTTTGTGCTGTACAGTTCAGGCAAAGCCTCTCTGTCATCTTTAAGGACAAAAATCTCAGTGTAAGCACTGCTGCCTCCTCTCCAAAGCCTTAGGTGCAAAGGGCCCCACAATAATCCTGAGTCATCACCATCTCATCATTAGTGAATATTCTATTTTCTGTCAGTAAACACAGTTTAAGCACTTTACAGTTAAGCTTCTTAAGATTCATAGCTGATGAGGGAGCAATGAGGACAGGATTTTAATGAATACACACAAACTGGGGAGTTCCTGCTGGGGGAAAGAAGAGGTTCGGGCTCTGTCTAGAAAAGTGTTCAAGGCACAAGGCAGTAAAATGCATTTAACAAAGAATTCTTTACTATGAGGCTAATTATGCTAATCTTTGTTGTGTTATCAAATCTGGCTGTTGAATGGGCGACTGGACCTGAAACTCTAGGAACTGAGGAGGTTTCTACTGAAACTTGTGCTGTATTATTGCAAAATTTACTCTATTTCTTTGATTAGAGGAAACTCATTGTGCTCCTCCCAGATTTAAGTTACAGGATTTGATCCAAGTTCAGGGAAAGTTTTGGCACTTTATTTAAAGACTGAACTTTAAATGTTTCCAGCTGCAGGTGGAAGGTGAGCCTGCGTGGGACAGTGGGAAAGCCAAAGGGAAGGGCACTGTGAGAAGCTGGGGACTGTAAGGGGTGACAGAATTCTCCTCAGAGGTTTTTCATCTCTACTGTGGTGGGGTTTATTTATTTATTTTTTTTTTAAATCAAAGCACTGAAATACTGGTGGATGGGGAGTGCTGTATAAATGCAAATTTCATTTACCTCTGTCTGCTGTCAGCTGGGTGCAGGTGAATCACGGTTCCCAAGCAGGGAACAGTGTGGGGATGTGGGGATAAATAAGCATCATGGGGACATTCAGCACCTCTGGGGCTCTGCTCTCCCTGCTCTGGTTTAAACAGCCGTGGGACAGCTGGGACTGGCATGTGTCCCTGGAGCTGTCCTAGCCTCGGGTGAGGATTGTATGTGCGGGACTGCCTGTGGGAGCCAGCGGGGATGGCACAGCAGTTTTGACCTTGAGGAGGGTCCACTCGACTCCAACACAGAGCAGCTACAAGTCCTTCTCACCTTCAAATTTCTTTACAGATGTTGCTTAATTAAGCCTACCTAATTAGATCTGTTTGTCAGTGATTCGCTCTCAATTATCACCAGTCAGCTTGAGGAGTGGCTGGCTGCTGCCCTGCGTGTAAGGTGGGAGCCGGTTGCTGAGAATCTTCTGCTAGCAGTCTTCATTCTGGGGAGAAATATCGGTCTGTTGCAATATAGGTTTTCTGTCAGCAGTTTTCGCTCAAGGTGGGATTTCTGCGTTTGTGCAGAAGCGCCCTGCGCTGTCCCGGGCTCCCAGGCTGGGAGGCGGCACCCTGCGATGGATCGAGGAGGGGACACAGTCCCTGTCGCTTCTCTGGAACGGGTGAAAGTTCCCTCAAAGGCTCCGGCTCTGTCTGCGCTCCGCGGGAGCCGCCGCTGCAGCTGGGGCAGCTCTTGAGTAGCTCTGCTGGGACTGAGCTAAAACCACCGTGGGTCTCGATATGGGACACTGCCAACATGTCCAGTGAGCTAAAACCCACCGTGGGTCTCGATATGGGACACTGCCACACACCCAGTGAGCTAAAACCCACCGTGGGTCCCCACACGGGACACTGCCAACACACCCAGTGAGCTAAAACCCACCGTGGGTCTCGATATGGGACACTGCCACACACCCAGTGAGCTAAAACCCACCGTGGGTCTCGATATGGGACACTGCCACACACCCAGTGAGCTAAAACCCACCGTGGGTCTCGATATGGGACACTGCCACACACCCAGTGAGCTAAAACCCACCGTGGGTCTCGATATGGGACACTGCCACACACCCAGTGAGCTAAAACCCACCGTGGGTCTCGATATGGGACACTGCCACACACCCAGTGAGCTAAAACCCACCGTGGGTCCCCACACGGGACACTGCCACACACCCAGTGAGCTAAAACCCACCGTGGGTCCCCACACGGGACACTGCCACACACCCAGTGAGCTAAAACCCACCGTGGGTCTCGATATGGGACACTGCCACACACCCAGTGAGCTAAAACCCACCGTGGGTCTCGATATGGGACACTGCCACACACCCAGTGAGCTAAAACCCACCGTGGGTCTCGATATGGGACACTGCCACACACCCAGTGAGCTAAAACCACCGTGGGTCCCCACACGGGACACTGCCACACACCCAGTGAGCTAAAACCCACCGTGGGTCCCCACACGGGACACTGCCACACACCCACTGCTCCTGTCCCAGCCCTGCTGGGGTGTCTGGAGCCAGCTGAGTGCGTGGCACTGGACAGGTGGATGGCAAGGGGACTGGAGTTTGGGATTGGACTGTGGGGGTTGGAGAGCAGGTGGAGTTTGGGGTGGGAGGAAGTAGGAGAGGAGGAACGATAAAGTGTAGGAGGTTCAGCTAAGTTTTGCCTACCTATCCAGACGTGACATTTGTGCCAGCTAGCTAAAACTCAAGATAGATGCCACTGCAATTAGTTTTAAAATGCCCATTGTCCTGGAGGATGCTCAAGTCCTCAGCCCTTATCCAGAGAGGTCCCTTGGAAGGTGGGCTGGTTCAAACCTCTGAATGCAGGGGTTTTTTTGTGGGGCTCCACCAAAACAACCTCCCTGAGATGATCATATGAAAATCAGAAGTGGCAACTGTTCGAGGCAGCTGCAGGTTTGAAGCTGCCCAAATTCTGGACAGCATGAATACATTTTTGGTTTTTGTGTTGGATCACAGTGGATACAAAGCCCGGTATAGAACAAGGTACTCGGATGAGTTTACACCTTTCCCAGGATTTGCCATCCCTGTGTACCTCGGCTGTGTCACTACAGCTTGCAGAGGATCTGTCAGCACCACATCCCCAGCCAGCGTGTGGGAGACAGCCTGCCACCGAGAGATGAGCTGGGCTCCTCCTCTCTCAGCTGGCCACCAGTGGCCCGGGAAGAAAAAATGCTCAGCTGTGGATAAGATACATTGGAAAATTGCACAATAAGTGAAGTCAAGAAGAAACTTGGATGGGAAGGGATTAGTTAATGAAATAAATAATCATACACTGCCAGTCTTCCTTCATGTGAGGGTAATTAATGTCTAATTCAGGTAATGAGCAGAAGCCAAGTGCCCACCCTGCCCATGGGTGGGCAGCAAGAGCAGAGAATTCTCTGAGACTTGTCTGAGCCGGGTGTAATTTGAATTGTTGATGTTCCACAGTGCTTCCAGTCCTCTGGAAAATCAGCTACTCTTAGCTGTTGCCCGTCCCATCTTATGGCAAATGCCCCTCCTGCTGATTACCCCTTCACTTTAAAAATAAAAAGCACCCACTGTCAAATGTGAGGATGATGAGCCTTGTTGCACCTCCAAATTCTGCTGCCCCTGGTGAGAACTTGTGCCTTGTGGGCACCCTGGGGCTGGCAGCTGTGATGTCCCCAGACTATGTGGGTGTCAGGGATGTCACTTACCACACAAATACTTGTTGGTAGAGAGAGGTTGGGCATCCTTACATGCACGACTCATTTTCCCTGAGGCATTTTAGCTGAAATATGGCTCAAAAGATAAATTTTCCCACCCTAAAGGAGTCTGGCAGGTATCACAGAAGTCTTTTGGGTAATAAAGCAAGACTCTTTTTTGGCTATTTGCAGGCTTCCAAGCCCAAAGCTGTCCTTCCTTTTTCAGAAGATGCTGTGCTATAAAAAAAAACCCAACACCACCAGAAAACCCTAACCAACCAACCAAAAAACCAAACCAAAACCCCCCAAAAACAAAACAACAAAAAACCAAACCAGACCAACAGAATAATTTGCTTAAGACTCAAATTCACAGCACCAAGTAAGATATAATTTCACTCTTTGATCTTCAAAGATCTCATCTGGTGTCTGCTGAAGTCAATGAAAGCCACTCTGTTTGAGTTCAATGAACAGTTATAATATACAACTCAGAATTATCCTTCCATTTTATTTGTACATATCTGAAGCCTCTCTGGTGGAAAAAAATTTCGGTATGTAAGTTTGGGTGTTTTAACATAATTTTATGTGGCATTTAAGTGTTTCATATTTGAACATGAAAGGAATGAATTTTTTTGCCCTGAAAAACACAACTGCTATTAAAGAAGCATGTGGCATCAAGCCCAGATCACCTAGCAGGAGTTAATACAACATTTGTAGCTGCATCAGTACTGCTGAAACGAGCACTCAGTTGCTAATGAGCTGCCTGCCAAGCAGTGATGCTGCCATCTGAAAACCTTTCTGGTCCTTGGCATCTGCCTCTAATAGAGATATGAAATATATAAACCCGAAAAATTATCTTCATTATGTTGGATTAATTCTGCACATAGTCCAATGTTTTAGCCTACTGTAAAACTGGAACTATCTCAATGTAAATGCACTAAATAATCATGTGAAATTTGCCTTGGTGTGGAGGTTTGGCATTTTCCTTCTCCACTCCTATGTGCATCCTCAGCACCAAGTGTTTCTGACTAGTCTGGAGGGGGAGGTTTAGCAGCATGAGGAATTTGTAATAGAAATCAAATATTAGTACAAGCAAGATGATATCTTGCCCAAATGAGACATGATAATATAATTAATCTTGATAGTTATACATGATTTTGTGTGTATGTGATTTGAATACTGGGTTAAAAGGAGATGAGACACTGAGATGATTTGCTTTCTGGCAAAATCCAGGCAGAAAGGTGAGCAAAATTTCCATGGGCTCTGGGGTAAGTTTGAAGGATTTCATCCAGCTCAGATTGTGATGGAGGTATTTCCCTGTAGAAATCCTGGACCAGAGCTACCCATCATCCAGGTCATATACAGCAAAGAACTGGAACTGAGCTCTCTGGTGCAGTTCAGCACATGCCCATGGTTTTGATGAACAGGGATGTTTTTAATGACACATTAATAACAAACAGCATTATGGTCTCGGTGCATGTTCTTCAGACACATCATCACCTGCTGGGATATTCCCTTTCGTGCACAGCCATTGCTGTGGTGCCTTATCTCCCTTCCAGTCTGGCTTCTGCTTCATTCTCATTCCATCATTGTTTGTACAGCTTTGTACAACCCTTTCTGTCCCACAGCATCTTCAGCTGGGGGAGCAGCAGGCTGTGCTCTCAGCCCTGGGATGATCCATCCCCTGGTGCTGTGGGAAGTTGCTTCCTTCAGCCTCTTCAAGCTCAGGGGAGGCTCTGTAGCACAGGAACCTGGAGCATCTCCAGTCATGGAGTGGGATGCACACGTGTGTGTATTAAGGATCCGTCAGACTAGATCCCAAACATTTCAAAGACAAAATATGTCACATTTGGGGTATTTGACATGTGATTTTTTTTTTTAATAGAGTTTTTATTCCTTAATTTTTTGTATGAACTAGTGATAATCAAAGGAGGGGGGTGAAGTCTCAGTGTTTGATCTTTATATTTACTTTTCAGTGGAATTTTTCTCTTTCTTCTACCTGTTTTTTCTCCTGTCCTGTTTTTTGAGCACTGCTCGTAGAGTATGAAGTTCAGCAAAGCAGGATATTGCAAAAAAAAAAAAGATAATTTATGCAAAAATCACTGCAATCTCAATTTACATGCTTATTTATTTTAATTACAACAGGGTAGTTGTTATTCCTCCCTGTACCGTAGAGTCCTTTAGGAATCTGGTGCGATGGAGAAAAAGCCCTAGAGAGTCTTTGGAAAAGTAAAGGCATGCACGTGTTTGGTCCATAGGAGTGATGACAGAGAATAATCTGCTGTTGGAATAAGAACTACTGGCATTTCTAGAGGGACTGATGTTTTGGACCATACAAAAGGAATAGTGAATCATGATTGTAACCACTGTTTTCGGATTTTGCTTTTTAATCACCTGCTAACTGTTTTGTGGTGGAAATGACATGAACATCGCCATGCCCCTATATAGGATGTGATGCAGCAACAATTCTGAGGTCTGAGCCTGAGGCTTTCCCCAGGATCCTACTTAATAAGGTATTGACAAGCAATTATTTTAATTTTGATTTACATCCCTGAGAGTTATTCCACTCTTTCCCCATTCCTTAAAAGCCAAGCCCACCTCGATGAAGCCCACAGGGTTGTTGTCCCTCTGACAGCTCCTTCTTTGGAGCTTTGACAGGCACTGCAGGTGTGTTTTCCCCAACAGAAAGATGCAGGCAGGAGAGAGGATGTAAAAAGTTCAGGGGATAAAACATGAGTGCAGGTGATACTCCAGGGAGCAGTGGGGTATGTACAGCTGCATGGCTTGGACTTAGTGCTTATGGGTGTAATAATTTTTGTAATTGCTGTTTCAGTCTTGCTGGTTTCAGAGGAATTATTCTGGGTAAGGGATTTTTATCATATAAACTGGATTCCGGGCAATGTGAGAGGAGAAGAGGATGGAGCAGCAAGAGCAGAGAGGAAAATTCTCTCCATGGTGTGGGAGGTGAAGGTGACAAGGAGAGGGGCCTGTGTGGATGGGGTACCTTGCAAAGTTTAGGTGCCAGCACTGGGTGATTCTGTAAATCTTACTGCTGCTGCCACGTGCATAATACAGTGCTATTTCAGGAGAAACCTTGGGAACCAAATACAGCTCAGATGAGAGGTGGATACTGCGCCTGTTGGTGTTTCTGGTGTTGCATGCCAGCATCAGTCCGTGACACAGAAACTTAATCCAACATCACAACTGGAGAGAGTAAATGCCACCATGTTCCCAGGAATATTTTGGAGCTCCTGCCATTAAATATTGCCTTAAGTACAGATGGGATCAACTGGCCATTGCACAGTTTTAATGGTGCAACAGTGACAACCAGTGGCCAGCTGGGCTAATCCGGGATGAGTGCCATCCCTCCAAACCAGAGCTCCCAGAGGGGCCTGGAGTCACACTGGTGTGGCTCTCTCCAGGCACTGGGAGATACCCCACCAGAGAGTTCTGCGTGTGGCAGGCTTTGATGTTTCCATCTTCGGGGTCATCACCCCACATTGCTGATGGGTAAAATGTTAGTGTAGTGTTTTGGGGCTGAGTTTCTGCTGCTGAACACTCAGCTGTTGGAACACAATTTGAGGACATATGGTGCAAGTGGTTGGAGAGGGCAGAGCACAGGAGGGAGGAGGGTTAAGTCTCTAATGATGCCAGTTTACATTTGGAGTTGTGCCTCACCTCCAACAACTTTATTTCCTTATTGCACATTTTTGTGCTGAAATGGGCATGACCTCAGACAAAGCACGAAACAGTTGAATGTCTCGTGTAAGACTTTCTTTTTCCCTCTCCTCAAACCCAAAGAAGTCATTTAGACCCCAAAGTGCTTGTCCTGCTCTTTGTGTGCAGAGAACCCCATGGCTGACCAAACAGTTTTATTGCAGGAAAAGCAGAAATTCCCCTGGCTGCCTCCACCCGGGCCCTGCTGTATCCCATTCACAGCATCACAAGGACTCAGTGCTGTGCCTAGCACATCATCCTAGTGCAGTCTTTCCCCTCCCAAGAGAAGTTTGGTGTTTTGCGGGAGCTGGCGGGGCTTGAGGTCCTCCTGCTCCACGTCAGCCATCTGTTTTGGGCAGGCCTCGATCCCCTTCCCAGGGAGGTGACAGCATCCCTTCCCAGGGCCACTGCAGGGAGGGCACATGGGGGAGGGCAGCCTTTGCTTTTTGCCTGCACATTTGGCAGTTCAAAGGCTGCTGGTCCTCATTGCTGCTCTCAAATCCGTAGATGACACAGATGTGGATATCTGGTGATAGCACAGAGGAAACTGTGGTTCTGTAAGCAAGGTCTGAACAGCCTGAGGACTGCCAGTAAGGTGCCATTTGCAAGATCTGGACTTTTGAGAATTTAGGACAAAGGTAAGACCCTTGTGAGCTGGCACAGGCAGCCCAAAGTTATTGACCCCTCTTGTGTAGTGGCTGGTGTTGGGTCAAGCTGCCCCACAGACACCTGTGATACCCCTATAACACTTCGGGTCTTAGCAGGAAAATTTTGCTGAAACCCAAAAAGCTCTGGGGAAAACCTTTTGGTCTTTCTTGTCCCAGTGCAAATGTGTTGTGTGTCTCAGCTTGGCGAGTTGCAGCTACTAGTGCTGCGATGCCGATGTCCAACTGCAGTGTCAGTCACCTTAACTGAGACTGACTCATTTGATTGTAGTTTATAAGGTCTTAAATTGTTTTCCTCCTTAGCCCCTTTGACCTCTGGGGCCCTGTGGAACAATTCTGGTTTGTCTTGGATTTTTAAATTTAGTAATTAATTTAGAAAGTCAGGAGTTTGGGGTATAGGAGCACCGGGCACGATGTGGAGCTGCTCCCCGGTGGGGAGAGCGAGAGCAGAGCCCTGGGCAGCCCCAGGCTGAGGATCCAGGCTGGGGCATGGCCGGGCAGTGCAGCCCCCTCTTCCAGCGTGCCCTGGGTAGAACCTGCTCTCCTCCTGCACCTTGTTTCCATGACCAGATTGGGCTAGAAGTAAAAAGTAAAACAGGAGGTGAAAACCTTTTATTTCTGTTTGTTAATCTTTATTCTTCTATCTTTCGTTCTCCTTTCTTTCCACCCCCCCCCTTTCTTTCTTTCTTTCTTCCCTTCTTCTCTCTCTTTTTTTTTTTTTTATTAGCAGGGCTCCTTTTTTCTCTCTCTTTTGCCTCAATAGAAAGAAAAAAAGTTTTGTCAGCACTCCTGTTTCTTTTGTTGTTTTCTTTTTCTCAGAAGTCTTTTCTGCTTTTATCCTAATCCCAGGCATGCATGAGGGAACAGTTGTGCTCTGTTGTTTGTCTGTTCTGGTAGTTTTGAACCAGTAGGGCTCCTGCTTTGTTCTCTTTATTTTCTGAACACAGAAAGGTAAAAGAGTAGGAATAGCGATTGAAACTCTTAAGAACAGAAACCTTCGATATTTATTTAGATTTAATTCATTTTTTGCCGTGTTGGTAATAATTAAGGGATGATGACAAATTAAAAAAAAAAAAGAGGAAAAAAGAAAGGAAAAGGATAGAAACCTCTTTTCACTCCCCTGAGATCAGAGTTTTGCTACCCAGTGGATTTTTAACTTGTACCCCTTGAGACACATATTTTTAACTCTGTTGTCCAATTTATTCACTCTCTGGAACCAGACAACAATTTAACATATGCCAGGGTTGTTTTTTTATCTCTACACAGAGAATTACTCCTTTGTAGCACTGGCTTTATGGTTTGAAAAGCAGTGTTAGCCTGGTTTACCTGATGCGATGTCAGCCTGACTTTCAAGTCACATCTCGGTTTTAAGCCTTGTATTTATGGCTTTAAATCCACTCTGGTGCTGCTTCTTTTTGGGGGGCATGTTACAGAACTGTCACTAAAGCTTTTTTTATGATTTTCTAGGTATTTCTTTACCAGTTGGGCATGCTGGCTGAAAAATTGCCTGAAATGTTTTAAAGATTTAAACTAAAACTAACATGGATCCATCTGTCTCTGTTTCATTCCTGCAAAACAAACCTTTTATGATTTTGGTATCCAACATGTGCTTGTTCTCCGTTGCCATGGAGATGCTGTAGGCCGGAGTTTTTTTCACAGGCTCTTACGATGAAGTTTTTTTTGAAAACTGTTTTGATTAATTTTTCCTCCACTTCAACTTCTCTCTCACTTAAACTGTTTTCCCCTTTTGTTTCCCACTTGATTTATGGCAGGTCGCTGTCATTTAAATAGATGTGCGTTTTGAAATTCCTTCTTTCTGTTCAAATGCAAAGAAAAAAAAAAGAAAAAAAAAATAACCCATGCAAGTCATGCTCAAAGACTTGGTTATTGTTGCTTGTTGGATTTCTGCTCTCTGTGGTTGTCGGGCCTAATTCAAAGTAATTCAGGCTACTCAGTGGGGGCAGTGCATAGCTCCACAGGAAATTATGATAGCAAAAGTCTTCCTGTAGAGCTCTACACTTGGCACTACAAAGTGCCTCGGGCTGCAGTTACCTGAATAGGGTTGAATTAGACCAGACAACCGCATCATCCCACTTCTTAATCTATTAGAGCGATATACAAGTGGCAATTGTTGATTGCAAAAATGGGATTAAGAGGCTCTTCAAGTGAATTGATTTTCTTGTGAGAACAAAAAGAGGAAAGAGAAGGCTCGTTTGAATCACACAGCCAGAAAGTTTCGTGAATGGGTTCCACTCCGAATGTTAGAATTAAAGCAACCAGTATTTCCCCATGGAACATGCAGGTGAGAGGAATAAACTGTTGAAAAATAGAAAATGATGTCTAAAAGTTCGTGGTGCTCTCAACAAATCGTGGCTCTTCCCCTACAACCCTCCCTCCCTCCCTTCCTCCCTCCCTCCCTCCCTCCCTGCTCCAGGCAGCAGCAACAACAAATCCTTGTTTCAGCCAAACACTTTGTTGCTCTTCATCAGCCTCTGCTTATTATTCTTTAATCTTTATTTTTACCCACACATTTCACTTACTTATTTTGCTTTATCTCAGGCAAGAAATGGGGTGAGAGAACAGCTGCTTTGACTCCTGCTGGTTTTCTCTGAACTTTTCCACTTATTCCTTCCCACCACCAAGACCAAAGAAATGCCATGTGTCTCCCAAGGGACCTCCCAAATCTGTTGCCTGCAGTGATCCACAGCAACTCCCCACAGGGATTTCACCCTATCCCCCTGGTGCCTGCTTTTCCCCTCAGGGCTACTGTTTCCCCTGAAACCCCAAGTTTTGTGTGGACAAGTGTAATAATTTTCCCATTAACCTCAGTGTATCAACCCTGGGGAAGAACAGAGCCTGGCATCTGCCTTCACTGGGATGGCTCCTGCTATTTATTTTTGGATGGCTCTCAGTGATGCTGGAGATCCTTTTGCCTCAGCTGAAGGACAAGCTGGTTCTGGGCTGTATTGGAGAGCAGCACTCAGACAGGGCTCGCTGTCAGCAGTGTGGAGAATAGAAATGACACCCAGCAGGAAAAACGAGCTGCTGGAGCAGATGGAGGGAGCCTGCTGCTGTCGTTTGCCTTGGGAAGGGACAGTGGGCAGGGTCCTCTCTCAGACACGGGGATGACAATCCTCCCCTCCCACCATAAAAGCATGAAATCTCACCCTGGGTGCTGGTGCCAGCGCAGGGGTGAAGGGGATGAGCCACTTTCGAGTGGGCTTCAAAGCTTTTGGGGCAGGGAACAAGCGGCTGAGGCAGACCTTGCTCCGTGGGTTGGAGGGAGCGTGTCCATCCTCAAAACCTTATCCCCAGTGCATCTCTTCAGGCTTGCTATGTAGTTGGTTTGCCCCTTCTTGAAATTTGCTGGAGTTGGCTTGTTCCCTCAGCTGGACCCTGCTTGGGAAGGGGCTTGAGAAGTGTCTCAGAGCAGAAAAGGCTGACGGAGTCATTGCTGTGACCTGGAGGGGGCACAGCCACCAGGGAGGCTCTCACACGATGTTTTAGAAAGGGGAAGAAGCAAATTTGAGCAAAAGCGCCATCTCAGTGCTTCACTTAACAATTTTTTATTTCAGGGGATAGTTATGTTGTTGCAAAACTTTTCCTTTTGGGTAGGTGGTTGTAGGACAGGGATGAGCTTCTATGGCATCAGAGGCCCCTCTTGCACCTCAAGGACCCCCTGTGCGTGTTTAGAAGTGCTGTAAATCCAAATGAAACATGACCAAATGAGCTTCCCTTAGGAGGTTGCATTCACACTTCCCTGAATCCTTCACCATGAGCAGCCACTTTGTATTTTCTCAGCAGATTCCAGCCCTTTCCACCTCTTGCTCCGCTCTCACTGTTTTAAGAGGTGATGTTTCCAAACAAGCACTTGCACAGGTTTCCCTTTTTCACCTCTTCTGCCCCATGGAAAGATTTTTCTCAAAATCGCAGTCACAGGACGCCAGGAGCACCCACCAAGTGTTGGCATCCATGGGGAGCAAGCAGGCACAAATTCCTCCTTTGCAACAACATCACTTTCTCTAACTGCGACCCGGTAATTGCTCTGTATTTAATTACCCGAGATTGCATCATGTCCGTGTGCTGTATTTGCGTGCGTGCTATCAATTATGCCATAATAAATGAATTTCCTTTTCAGAATTCCCTGCAGCCGATGGCTGGGCTTCTGTTCCTCCTTGACTGTTCTGACTTTGAACAGGTTTATTCAGCTGTTGTCTGCTAAGCCCTACAGAAAAGAACAATAGCTTCTGATCTGCCTTTTATGGGTTATTGGAAACTGGTGGTCCGCACTACAGCTTTGGTCAGTGATTAACCAGAGTGAAAACAAACTACACAAGGCTAAGTTGATGTTGGAGGAGGAATGAACCCACTTCATTAAGGCTTTAAGAGGAAACCTTTTCTTCTTCAATGCTTGTTCACAACTTTTCAGGTCTCTGTTTAATCACGTAATTCTCTCTAAGTAGGAAGAGAAGCTTGCCTCACAGCAAGAGGTCTTTTGCCACATGACAACTTAGAAAGATAAATGATATATAAATATCTTCATGGTTTTGTGGAAAGGAAACCAAATTCAGTTTCACTGCATGCAGCTAATTTACCAGTTTCTTAGGTGCTGTGGGCATCCCAGTGCTCCTTGCAGGTAGAGAAAGTTTTGCTGCAATTGCCTGAACTTCTGGCAAGTGTGTGTACGTAGGGTGAGCAAATCATATCAGATCCGTGCCAGCCATGGGCGGCTGACAGGGGCTGAGGGCAGGTGAAGAGGCAGCAATAGCAGCAACCCTCCTTTACAACCACGGAGATGAAATGCAAGTGCTCCCCAGGGTGGGGGTTTGTTCCATCTCCTGGAGACACTGAACCCTCCTGTGTTCCGGGATCTCTTTGCTGTTGGCAATCCAGGGAGCAGAAATGAAAGGCAGGAGATTTAGGGTGGATGAATTCGGCGCTGGTGAACATGATGAGTGACTCCAGCCTGTGAGGTCCAACCCTCGTGCTGTGCTGGGTAATCACACAAAGTGCATCATGTTGGGGCAGCCTCTGGGCTTTTGTTTAGTGTAATTTATTATTATTTTTTTTCTACATGGCAGTTAATTATGGTTGGAGAGCATATGACTTCAACCCAAAGCACAGCTATAATAAA
The DNA here is from genome assembly GCF_030490865.1 of Poecile atricapillus. Taxonomy (NCBI): domain Eukaryota; kingdom Metazoa; phylum Chordata; class Aves; order Passeriformes; family Paridae; genus Poecile; species Poecile atricapillus. The sequence goes on along the minus strand of NC_081260.1, from coordinate 20,186,063 downwards.
TCAACCCGCTATCTCCTCTGTGGGTATCCAGCAACAGAAAAGTCTGGTTTTTTCCACAGCCCTTTCTTTTCCATCACTGAAGACAGCAGCTCCTCCTGGCCATAGCGCATGCATAGGGAGGGATAACATGGATACCCTGGGAAATGCCAGAGAGCTGCTTGCTGATCACCTACAACATTTTTACCAATTTCTGGTGGACAGCAGAGATCTTCATCAGGTAGATGCCTGAAATGCTAAGGGCACACGTTAAACTGGTGCTTGTGGGATGGGCGTGGCTGATCCAGGCTCCTGCTCGTGTGTTGGGATAAACAGTCAGAGCTCCAGTGGTGATATGTAGGAGATTCAACTGAGCAGAGGTGACATGGGCTGGAGCAGGGTTGACCCACCTGGATGCGGCAGTCTGCCTTCCCGGCAGCTCTCTGAACACCCTGAAACTCCCCATTCAACACTCCAAATTCAGCTGGAATCCTGGATTTGAGTGCTCAGAATCCCCAGTTGTGCTCCTGAGACCTGGGAGCACAGAGGCAGGGTGAGTCCCTGCAGGCACCCCAATACCTGCTGTTTTTCCAGGGCTGCTCCTTTCTCCTGCCAGCCTGAGCCATAGCTCCATTTCTGAACACTCTTCCCATCTACCAGGGTGGATGTAGATGATGCACATTGCTCCTTTGCACCCATCTGTTAAACTTTGTGAGCCCAGCATGGACCTTGATGAAAAGACATTTGAGGAGGAGCAATCTCTAGTCCCAGTGAGACAGGACACGAGCAAGGAAGTTGGACTTTGCTTGGGGCTCTCTCCACACATGGAAAAGCTGTGGATTAGTTTTGCTCTGCTCTTGGTGCAGCAATGCACTGAGGAAGGATGGACTTATCTGGGCTAGGAACAGAAAAATCATCACTCCGTTCTTGGAGGAATGAGGACTGCAACTAAACAGGTTGGGAAATAAAGAAGGTAAAACACATGTAGAGATCTCCCACTTCTCATGAAATCAAAAAAAAGTAATGGATGATCATTTTCTCCTTAAATTAAACAGCAGGGGCAGAATTTTTCCTCCACAGATTCATTGCGAAGCGTGATTTTCCATAAAACTATCGTTTTGTTTTCTCCAGGTGTTTTCTAAATTGAATAATTTTGGGTACAGAAATGTTTAAATATTTCATTAGCTGAATTCTTTGAACTCCAATTAGAGAAGCTTGTTGAAATAATTTAATGAAGTGCTTTGGTAGGAATGGAGGATGGAGGGGGAGGAAAGTTAGGGTGTGCTGGGATGGGAGCAGCCTGGATTTACAGCAGGTGAGGATCCGTCCCAGTGCAGGGCTTGGCTATTAAATTACAGTACTAAGCTATCTCAATTAATAATTAAAATGCATATTTAAATAATGCATCAAAGGAAAATGCCTAAATTGCAAACTTGAGATTTTTGGGGTGAGTTCATGTTCAGACTCAGGCTTCACATGTGGGAGGAATTCAGATACCTAATGTACCAACATGAAACAGGGATTTCAAAAGCTTTTGCTTTTGTGTTAAAATGATGAAAAGAGATGTAGGAAGAGACTGCTGAGCTCCTTGGAGTATTTGTGAACAAAATAGCACCTTTTTGGGGAAACGAAGGCAACCGTTCAGAATCTATCAAACAGTTTATGCCTCAAATGCTGCAAAAATTGGGCGGCAAAAAGTGTGAGAGATCCTTTAGATGATTCCACTGGGGGGAAGGCTGGGCTGCAGATCGAACAGAGAACACAAGAAGCAGATGTGCCTTGGACAAAAGGATTAACAGACTAAGACCCGTTTAGGAGTCTGCAGCTGAATGAGGAGGAGAAACTGAAGCAGAGTGAGACTTCCAACAGTGTTTCATATCTGGCACAGAGGTCTCCTTGGAGACAGTGCAGGGTCTCACGGCACCAAACCAAGACCTGCAGTGTAGCTGGAGGTGCAAGATGTGTGCATCATTCCTCTAGTGAGGTCCAGTGCCTTCCTGTGCCCGTGGCAGCTGGCACTGATCAGTTCATGGCCATAATTACCCATTCTTGGCTTTTCCCAGAACTTGTGTCATGTTGGGTGGTTTTTAGTCTCAGATATCTCTGCTGAGACAGGCCAGTGGCAGAGCTGCTTCAAGCAGACACTGCATTTGCTTTGGCTGGAGAAATAGGGAACATCATGTCCCAGCATCATATCCCTGCTCTGGGGATGGCACAGCCCACTTTCACTCATCCTGCATGAGCCTAGTTGGGCTCCTTCCCCTTTGGGTGCTTGAAGAGAGGCAAACCTGCCTCCTGCTGTCTGCTCCCAAATCCTCCTCTCCCCATGTCTGCCCAGGGATGGGGTTGGGTGGCAGTGGCAGGTCCAGGCTGGCTGTCAGCATTGTTTTGCTCCAGCTGGAGGGCTTTGCCACACTGATGTCTGTCTGGTTTGACTCCAAACATAAACCTCTCTGGGGCTGAATAGAGGGGATTCCTCGATGCAAAAGGCTGGCTTTCCCTTCACACATGAGGGGTTTGCTCCAATATGCTTTGATGTCCTGCAAGGAAGCTGCTGCAGCATCAATGGCATCTAACACAGTGACACATGTAGGGCCCGAGGGCCCTGGGAGCAGGTTTAAATAAAACCATTGACTCATCCAGCCGTGCACATGACCGGCGATGGCAGCAGCCCAGCCATCGATTGAGCTGTCAGTGTGTGCCCATGGCCCACGCTTTGGTCTTTCTGTCCTGTGCAAAAAATGGCTGGTCTTGGTGCACTGGGCCTGATCCAAGACTTGGAAAACTATTTGGCTGCTCAGGAAGTGGCTGGGGGATACAGGACCTGTCCAGTGTGTGTGCAATTACCGCAGCGTGGCTTTCTGAAATCTGTTGAAAGGAAACAATTCAAACTGCAAATTGTTTCCCTCCATAGCTAAGCATTGCACAAAGTAAAAAGTCTCCGTTCAGGGTTATTATTGCACCCTGGGGCTTTGGAGATTCTGTTCCTAATGGAGAGAGAAGTAGGCAGTGTTTAACCAACAGAGGAAATAGTGTTTAACCATAAGCATGTCTCTCTAATTTCTGCTTACAGTCCTAATGATGAGTGGGTCTGAGCATCAAAGGCAATTTTGCTGATGCCGAGACCACAGGGATTTCATCCCTTTTACCAGGGGACAAGGCACTGCTTTCCAAGGACAGATTTTTTTCCCCTAGCTGCTGCTAGTCCAGGCTTCTCCAGATGGAGATGGCCTTGGAGGCTGTGGTCCAGCCTGAAGCAGGCTCTTCCTCCAGCCTGCGCACGCTGCTGAGCTCTCCAGCAGCTGCCCAGTGCCCAGTGCCCAGTGCAGACCTGGCTGGTACCTCCTCCAGGAGTTTGTTTTTTTACACTGCAATAGTGCTGATGCTTTTTCTCCTGTGCAGGTGTTTCTTTATCTGTGAGCTGCCTGTAAGCATTCCTTGGAGCACACAGATGGGATCTTTGGAAAACTGGACCCATGCACTCTACCTGTGAAGTGATGCCCAAGTAGGCAGGCTCTACATGGGATGTGGTTATGACTGAAATTTATTAAGGACATCTTGATTTTGGCTGCTCTTTGTGGCCCCAGAACCACACTTTTCACCTGGGAACAGTTGGACAGAGGCTCCCAAAGGAGCTGTTTCACAGCAAGCAGCTCTTGGCACCTCTGGTGACTCAGGATTAGTGCTCCAGAAAGAGAGGGTAGGAGCATTATAGTGAAATGTAGACTCTCCATAGGAGGCACTCATGCATCCTGATGGTGCAGGGAGGGAAGAGAGGGGAGAAAGGCAGCTGTGGCCCAGCGAAGTTTTTGGAGGAATCCAGATCGCCCCTGCCAGTGCCCAGGTGCAGATGCCAAACCTGAACAGGACAGGTGGAAAGCATGGTGTGTTCCTGCAGGTAACGCCCCGGGGAATGCCCAGCCCTGCTTCTACAGCACAGATCAAAGGGTTGCAAAGAGAGGACGTGTGAGAGGTGGGAAGAGAAAATGTGTTTGCCTGCATGTGGGGGTACAGGGGCAATGTTTGCTGGGAACTTAGTTAGGAAATGCACGGTCAAGTGTGAAACAAAGAGCAGGGTTAATGCTGCAGAGGAGCTGGCTTGTTAGCTCTGCACCCCAGCGTGATGGGCACACCCACAGTGACATAGGCTGGCCCCGTGTCCCGTGGGCACAATGCCTGCAGGAACCCACCTGCACTCTCCACATGGGCTGGGCAAGAGGAGTGGGGGACGATTTGTTGTGGGAGCATGTTTTTCTTTTGTTCTCAGGACTTAATTTCATCCGGAGAGTGCTTTTGTGAAAATACAGTTGGGGAACTTCTACTGCTGGGTTGAATACTGTTGTCCTCTGCCACTGCAGGTTAAGTTTCCATCAGCCTCTGGCATCAGCAGCCAAAACATGACATTCCCTATGGAGATGCTCAGTGGAGGCCGCGCCTTGCTTGGGCAGCTGGTGCCTAATAAAATCTCCAGCATTCTGGAGGATGCTAAAGGGGTGAGGGCTCTGGTGGGATGGGGATATGAAGACTGCAAGGTTTTGCAGCTAGGATGGGAGGGAAATGCCAGTGAGTGCTGGTGATGCCTCCTCAGGTGCTTCTCTGCACCCACTGCTTCTTTCCAGGACTTTGGGGGCACTGGAGAGCAGTGGTGGGGCTCTGGGGAATTAGTTAACTGCATTTAACTCCCTTCATCTTCCATTGGAAAAATGGCATGCACAAGCATGCATGTAGTTTTGTCTATAATTTATTTTTTCATATGTGAGTATATCTATATCTATATATATTTATAGTCTGAAGACTTCTTGTGAATAGGGATCTTGGAGGGTAAATACAGGACTGAAACCAAGGAATCTTAATTTTGGCTCAAATTTTGGCTATACTGTTTCTATAGAGACCAAAAGGAAGCTTTGGCTCCCCCACTCAGCTATTAAAGTTTAGTGCATTGAAAACTGTCTTCATGCTGTGATACCCTTTCACGGAGTAGAATAGGGTCTGAGCTAATCCATGAAAGTTGTCATGCTATGAACTAGTAGTCAAGCTTTTTCCTTTCAACTGAGTCTAAAACTATACTGTACTTCACACTTGATTGGCCCTTCAGATGGCAGGACTCAATATCCCTGCTGGAAATAAGCTCGTCTTCACACAGTGATGTTGAACGTGGAAAGATCTTGTTTCTGTGGCATAATTACTAGCACTGCAATATGAAAGTCGTCAGGATGAGGCTTTTTTTTTTTTTTTTTGTCTAATTAATATGTATCAAACTTTGCCTTCTTCTCCTCAAAGATCAGTGAGGTTTGGGTGCTAGCAGCATGCCAAGAACATGGACCCGAGCACAGGCTCCCACTTGCTGGGGATCTTTCCTCTCCTCAGTGTTGCACATACAAATGTAGCAAGGCAAAGTTATCATCTGCACACCCGCCTCAGCCTTTCCCATTGAGTGTACTGTAGCAAAGGTAATGAATGGGTCTTTTTTTCCTCTTTTCTTTTCTTTTCTTTTCTTTTCTTTTCTTTTCTTTTCTTTTCTTTTCTTTTCTTTTCTTTTCTTTTCTTTTCTTTTCTTTTCTTTTCTTTTCTTTTCTTTTCTTCTTTTTCTTTTTCTTTTTCTTTATTTAAAATAGATTTTTTATTATTTACAATTTTTTTCCTACTGTCTATCACGATAACTATATAAAGTAGGATTTTGCATTGGGGCAATTTTTCTAATGGAAATCAGCCCGTTCCTTTGGCTGTGGCTGTTAATCGTGCGTGTTCTCAGGGGCTAAATCGATCGCAGGGACAGTGGACCTTCATTAGGATGGAGCAGCCGTGAGACTCTCGATTAAGACTTCACCAGTGAGAAGTTACTGTATTTTTGTGATAAAATTTTTAAACGGGGAAAAATGCCTTGAACTGTATAGACCAAAAGGGGGCACCAAGGTATTAAAAAAAAAAGAAAAAAAAAAAGAAGCAGTGTTGATTTTGGTAATTTACCTTTGTAAACTGTGGCAGTATCTACAATAGCTTTCTTGCTTAGTGTAGTTCCTAAACAACAACAACAACAACAAAATTTCTGTTTAAAGTTTACGTAAATTTCCAGTATTTCCACTCTTCTGACGTGATGCTATGATTCAGCTGGGGAAGCTGCTTTGGGGATTTCTTCTGGTCTTTTTTTCCCTAATCCTCATCAGTTAATTTTTTAAGATTTGTAGAGGTTTTTAAATGTAGAGTTGGGTTGAATGGATTTTCTTAATTCAGGAGCGATGCTTTAGAGAATAAGCACCAGATTAATTTAATTACATAAATCCTTAAAGTGCTGTCAGCTTTTCCTGGAGTATTCATTGTTGCCTCTGTCACTACTTTTAACCAGAAGTTTGCAGTTTCCTTTTGGATGAATTTCTCCCTTTCCTGGGTGTAGGAGGATTTTTCCTTAGCTGCCTGTGGGATGAGGGGAGGGCACAGGTAGGGACCCCCTCTCCATTTCGGAGCCCAGCTTTAGCTGCAAACAGCCTCATTTTTGGCTTGCTCAGCCCAGCGCTGTGGCCAGGACCAGGCACAGGCATTGGAAGAAATTCTGGCCTGTTCAGACAAGACCCCAAGGGTTTCTTCTTGCACTGCTACGAGAAAGGGATGAAAGAGCAGAGCAAACCTATATTTCATCCATTTTCCATTCCTGTCCTGTAGCCAGATTTGGTTAAAAGCCTTCTCGCAGTGAAAGGCTTCAGCACAGGGAGGGTGCAGAGCAATTGTGTTCTTGAATCTGGGGGTTTTTCTTCTCTTGACTGTGTGGGGGTTTATGGTACTCCGTTTATAATCTCAATTTTTTACAAGCATCTAGCACGAAAAATGCCAGTCAGATGATTATGGCTGTTTTGTAACCACTGCATTCTATTTGTGCTTTGTAGCTCTGTTTAGACAAAGCCCTTTCTTTAAATTGTCAATTATTTTTCACACCAAATTGGAAGAAGTTTGTTTTCCTTATTTTTTGAAACCATCTTTATTAGTTTTTAAATAATTTAGAAATGAAAGATGGGGTGTTTTCAAGCACTGAGTACAATGTTTTATAGTTTAATTTGTACTGAGAACTAAGCCTTATTTTTGGTTTGGATTAATTTATTGGATTGTATTATTGCATAACGCAAGTCAACCGAACAGCTGAGTTTACATTAATAATTTTGATACATGTGGCTAATTAGTTTGTATTTTCTATGGATCCAAATTAAAAATAAAAGGCAGAATCTACATATCTAGTTTAGATTTCTGCAATAATGTTAAATGCCATAGATATCAAAATACAATTATTCATACAAAACCCTGAAATTTACTTTTAAAATAAAAATAAGGTGGTATTATTTTTTAAGTGACCATTCCTTTGGTATCTCACAATTTGTTCACAATAGGGTACACTTGTCTTATCCATCCATCATTTAATAACAACACCTACAAAACTGCAGGGCACGAACCTGGTTTGTTCTCTGGTTCAAGAAATGGCATTTTGATCCCATCAGCCACCTCCCAAGAAATGTAAAGTCGTTGATGTTTTGGTAGTAAATGCTTTGTAAGAAAGTGTGAAAAGAAGAAGAGAGACTTTAGGACCATAAACTATCCCAAAGAATTTAGTTGAAAAAATAATTTGTTGAATATTTAATTTTCCTCTTGCAGTTTTAAATTACTCCATGATTTGAGTGTATTAGTACAACATTCTAATTTAGTTTTTTCAACTAACTGGTTTAAAATAGTTTCTGGATTTAAAAGGTTTCCTTCTGCTTTTGCCATTTACTTTGAAGAATGACTACTAAAGAGCATTAGATTTCAGCTATTCATTTCATGATAATGATAATAATAATAATAAAAAAAAATCAGAGTCCTCCTATTGTAAGCACTAAAATATTGTGCCTTTACCTTCTGCTGCCCTGTTTGGCCGTACCCTGTACAGCTCCAATCGTGTTTTAAAGGTCTGCCATAATTTATTAAACCACTTAACAAAAATGTGTAGGTAAAGAAAACTCATTCAAATGTTAACATGAACCGCTTCAATCAAGAGCTGCAGAAAGCTGATTTATCAGGCTAAAATCCCCTTCTGCAACAAATATAATTTTGCTCCAGAATAGACAGGCAATGTAGAATTTATTAATTTTTTGTGGGAAACAGAGGGGAAATAAAATAAGAAAAAAATAGGAAACTTTCTTAGTTTAGCCTACATGTCTTACTATAATTACAAAATAAGGTTTTGTCTCTTCATTTCAGAGGCATAGAGGCAATCTTTGCCTCTTCTGCTCCCATGTAACTCAGATAAATCTAAAGTGCAAATGTATAAAAAGTGCAGGCAGAATTTTAATTATAACCTATTAAAATAAAAGGTTTGAAAATTGAATATACCTGCAGTTTTATTTTTCCTTATGTGTGTGTGCTTTTTAAGCAATAGGAGGACTTGTGCTCCTGCTTTGACTGCTGCTCTGCGGAGTAAATTATCACCTGAATTTTTATAGTTTGTAGCACAGAGGAAGGGAAAAATCTGCCTTTGTGCTACTCCACTGGCATTGGTACCTCACTGAACCCAATTTCCTTGCAGATGAATTTACTGCTGATTTCCACTGTGCTCTTCATGAACAGGAGCAGTTTTTTGTTTTGTTAAAAAGAAAATCAAGAAGCAAAAAAGGCAAGAAAACGATTTCCAACTCCTTGTTTGGTTAAATGCTGAGGATAGGAGTCCTCTGTGTCCGTGGCTGAGTGCTGGGAGTCTGTGAGCCCTGCAAAAGCTGGCATCGTTAGAGTTGTAATCCAGCTGTATTTTAATTTGCAGGGTACAGCAGAGAACTTATTTGCCGTGTCTCTCTATCTCCCTCCCTAATGTTAGTGCAGAAAGGAAATTTAATCTCTCCAGTGACCCTGCTTCTGTTCTTTAGCTCATAAAAGCCAAAAAAAGTCAAGCCACAGGCTCCTAAATGTGGCAGATCCTGTAAATAACCCCGTAGCACTGACAGGAGAACACCTTCCGGGGAACAGATTTTTTGCCTGGATTCTGAGTTGTATTCCCCTTTGTGAGCTTAAGAGACACTCTTGATAGCAAGTCCATGTATCTGTATGCACAGTATTTGATCTACAACAAATTGTTTTATTATGGAAAATGACTGGAGATAATTATGATGGAATACGAATTTTTAAATTAATTCCAGGGCATTGGATGCCTCATTACCTACGCGGAGAGGAAAGCTGCTGTATTTCTAGCTGCAAAAGCAGAGACACAATTTAATCAATGTGTTCAGAAATAAAGTCCTAATATCTTGTTCCAAAGTGGGCAAATTAAATGCACAGCAGAGCAAAAGCTTTAACATTGTCATGTATAATTAGTGACTGAAATGTAGGCAGATATTGTTAGATTTTTTTGCTTACTGCTGATTAACTTAATATTATTAGGGAAAGAGGGAAGAAATGGGTTCTGGTGGGGTGGTTAGGACAGGAGCCTCAAGTATGATCTGGATTTGGTGGTTTCATAAAAATGTGAAAAAAAAAAAAATCACCATTCCTTTCTGCTCCTTGCTTTGACACTGCCTAAATTAAATGCAGAGTTGCATTGGCTTTGCACATTGTTTTTTGCTCGTTTGACATTTAATACTGTTGTATCAGGACCGCTCATCTCAGCTGAGATACTGAGGGAAAAATATGCAATTTAGACCAAATGTGTGAGGGACTGGCTGAAGGCAATTGCTGTGCTGGGAGCAGGGAGGGAGTTTGCTGGGCTGTAAAAGGCAGATTGCCCCCAGGATGGGGCTGGGGAGCTGCTGCCAGCACAGCCCTGGCACCTGGGCAGGTCCCCAGCACCGCTCTTTCTGTAATTGCAACTTCCTTGTGCAGATGGATAAAACCTGCTTTCTCCTTAAAATTCTCATTAATCTTGTGTATAAAGTATATTTTTAACGTTTATTGTAAACAACAGAGCTCTTTGGGCTTTTTACTATCCCAAGCAGTGCAACGCTACCACATTCAATAAATGTCACGTTATTGAATGTCTGAAGTTCAAAAAAAATAAAAAAGAAAAAGCAAGGGGGGTTTAGTTGCAATCTGTAATTAAATCCAGCGGTAAGTATTTCCTGAATAGCAGAGACCTTTCACACTCCGTTACCTAATTCTTTACAGGTGATTTTCCCCCAAACCCCCTCCTCTTTTTTGGCACTGGGAAGTGGTAGTCAAAGCAAAATTGGTTGGATTTCAGAGTGAGAAAATGCTCTGTTGTCTCATTGTGAAATTGGTAAACTTGATGGCTAGTTCTCAGAGAGAGAAAAGCTAACTTCACATTTATTTTTTTCCTCCACAAGAAGTAAAATGTGATTAAAAGGATTAGAAAATAAATATTTTTATTCCAGAGTAACCCTCTTTTGATTGAAAAATAGCTTGGTGTAACATTGCATTTTCCCCTTTTGTGTCAGAAATGATGGAGGGCGGCGTGGGGATGGGGCTGGTGCCCAGCTCTCGGTACCCCCAGCCCCGGTACCCCCAACCCCGGTACCCCCAATCCCTGGTACCCCCAATCCCTGGTACCCCCAGCCCCGGTACCCCCGGTACCCCCAATCCCTGGTACCCCCAATCCCCGGTACCCCCAGCCCCGGTACCCCCAATCCCTGGTACCCCCAGCCCCGGTACCCCCAGCCCCCAATCCCCCAATCCCCGGTACCCCCAGCCCCGGTACCCCCAACCCCGGTACCCCCAGCCCCGGAACCCCCAGCCCTGGTACCCCTGGTACCCCCAGCCCCGGTACCCCCGGCACCCCCAACCCCCGGTACCCCCAGCCCCCAGTACCCCCAGCCCCGGTACCCCCAGCCCTGGTACCCCCAGGCCCGGTACCCCCAAGCCCCGGTACCCCCAATCCCTGGTACCCCCAGCCCCCGGTACCCCCAGCCCCGGTACCCCCGGTACCCCCAGCCCCGGGGGCAGGAGCTGTGCCGTTCTCTCCAGCCCAGGTAATTCCGGGGAGCACCGGGCGCTTTTTCTCCCGAGGAAGGGTCCGTCTCTCCCCTCCAGCCTGCCCTGCTGGAGGAAGAGCTCTTCCAGGCAAAACAACTTACACTGGGGGGAGCTTTTTGTCGCCAGGCTCATCTGTTCTTTGAAAAAGTGCCCCTTTTTCCCCCAGTCCCTGAAGAATAAAGTGATGCAAAGAAATACAAATGGCACAGCAAGGACTCGGGCTGTTACGTGTGGGTCTGATTTGATATATGGGATCAGTTCCTGTAGGATAATTCTCTTCTGGTTTCCTTCCGAGCTTTGTGCTGAGCTTCTCATCTAGTGTTTTGATAATTTCTTCTGAAAAGTGAGCAACTTAAGAGTCAGTTAAAACCATATTTCTTCCAGGCAAATATATGTATAAATGCTCCCCAAACACACTTGCAAGCAGAAATGTCAGCTAGTGTTCTCCAGATATTTTGATGTTGACAGAATATAATTTTGCATTGACAAATATGGAAATTTAAAGTAATGACATGATGCAACAGCCTTGGAAACAGTAGATAAAAATTCAGTGAAATTTATTTTGTGTTGATAGCAAAGATTGTTTCAATTTGAAAATGCCAAAAAAAACAAAAAACAAAAAATCCCCGTGATTACAACAGTTCAGTGATGTCCCTGATCTCTTGGTAGCTTCTTTTGTGCAAGGGTTTCCCTGCCACTGGATGCCACAAATGCCACTCCTCTTATCCTGTGCTGGCCACCAAAATCCATCACATGGGAGTTACTGCATTTCAGTGGCTTGGATGCCTCAAAAGTGAACTTGGGAGTAAAACTGCCTCTTCGAAGTCAACAGCTCTTGGGGTAACTAAGTCACATGTATTTCTCCATAATAAATGATGCAGAAATTCCTGCTTGCCTCAACACCACACTCTCCATGGCTGTAGCTGTGGATAGTGCTGCAAAAACAGGGATTTGGAGAAGGGTTTTGGAGACATGGTGTTCACCGCTTCCCACCTGGGAACAAGGAAAACTGCCACTTTGGTATTGCCACAGCTGAGTGGATTTACCTCTTGGGATGCTGGAGAGTCCTAGAGATTTGTAAGACTGTAGGAGGAGTACAATGCCATTGCTGAGCAACGGGCTGCTTCACACTGAGCCCTGTGTGAGCAAGAGCAGCTTGTCCTCACCAGCCGTGGTGTGAAGTCCTGGGGAAGCTGCCCCGTGGTGGGACAGGACAGCCCCTGCCTTGCTCCTGCAGCTCTGGATGGTTACAGCAGTGTGCAGGAGTAAAGCTCACCTGCAGGAGTTATCCTGTGTGTGTCTCACTGTCTCTGCTGCTGGCTATGTGCTCTCTAAAGGGTGCTGGCTACATCAGAACTGTCATGTGGTGTTTTGCCCCATGAGTGGCCTGTGCCCTGCAGGAGGCTTTGCCTGCAAATCGGGCTGGAGCTCAGCTGGTGACAAACACCACTGGTGCTCTATGGGTGCAAACAAATGGCAGTCACAAAGCTCTCATGAAGGTGACTCCTCTTGACTTGACTGTGGTTTACTTAAACAGTACTTCTTTCTTCTCCTCCAAAATGCAGCTGCTTTCCACCCATTTTCTCAGTGGCTACAAACTGTAGCACTCACTCTCTGGGGAGCAGCCAATCTCTTTGTTGTAACTGCAGAGCCCAAACAGCCCAACCGATGTACGTAGGATTGGAAAATACAATCAGTGGGTCAGCTACTTTGCTATATCTGTTCTCAGCACAAAGTGAAAGTATCTCGTCTGCACCAAACCTCACTCATTTACACTTTGCTTATCTGCAAATTCCATAATTTTTCCACTTTTATTAGCAGTGATTTTTCAACTTTTATTAGCAGTGATTAACAGCAGAACACTGCAGCGAGCCCTCCTCTTACTCCAACTTCATTACTTTCACAAAATAAACTACAGCCCACTTACTTGAAGACGCTTTGCTCAGAAGAATTATCGATAATTAAAACCAAGCTACACTTGTCAAAATAAATTACTTGAGTACCTTTTGAGAGGCAGCAGCCCTTCCTCCTCAGAGCGGTTGCCTGCCATGGTAATTTGCAGCACACAGGGACTTGCAGTGGGATGGCAGTGCTGCTAGAAGCCCTGTGATGCTCTGTGGCAGTTCTGCAGTGCAGGAGGGTGTGTGGGAGCGATTTGGAATCTCGTGTTTCCTTGCACTTTACCAATATCACATCAGCCGTGCGCCTAGTCAGCCTTCATTGATAGAGGAGGTTGATTTGCTCATTGGATGCAGAGCTCAGATGCCCCAGGATTGCCTCCAATCCATCTGGGTTTTGCACATGGGTGCAGGAGTCAGCTGGGAGCTGGATGGAGATGTGGGGAGCTCCGTGTTGGCTGTGAGATGAGGTGGCATAAGGTGGCACAGAAGAACTTTTACTTTCATCAATGGTGTGAAATTTGCTTCAGATCTTCCACTTTCTTAGGGTAATATGGAAACAAGTGATTGGACTTGATGATCTCAGAAATCTTTTCAAACCTTGATGATTCTGTGATTCTTTGGAAAAGCAGAAAGCAGCTGGAGACAGATAGTGAGAGGGTGGTGCCTGGAGAGCTGTATCTGGGGTTATTCCTCAGTTCCTGCCGTGGGTGTAACCAGCACACTCACTTTGCTTGGCATAGGATGGTTCCCCCATACCTGAGCACATAGAATTGTTTACATTGGAAAAGCCCCCAAAGCCTTCTAAGAGTTCAACATCAACCCAGCACTTCCAAACCAGTCACTAAACCATGTCCTCGAGTGCCACATCTACACATCTTTTAAATACCTCCAAGGACGGTGACTCCACCACTGCCCTGAGCAGCCTGTTCCAGTGCATGACAATCACCTTGCTGAAGAAACACCTTCCAATATCTGATCCAAACCTCCCCACGTGCCAGGTTTCATTGGCAAGCTGGCTCATCGGGGGTGTTTTTTGGGGAACACTCAGATTTATTGCCAGATGCAGTGTTGTTTATACAGAGACAGGTGTGTAAAGGACTTGTTTCTCAACTACCAGCAGTGTGCTCACAACAGCCTATGGGGACAAAGTTATAGGTAAAGCAGAGCTTGCAGATCAAGTTGTCTTTTTAGACTAAAGCAAGGGAAGATGCATTAACACTCACAGGTATTAATTATGCTTTCAGTGTTTCTTCTTGGGCATAGGCTTAAAGCACAGAGGGACCTTCTGACAGGCACTCACAGGGGTTCACATCTTGAGGAGAATACTCTTGTCCCCTTGCAGAGGGGTATCTTCAGTGGGGTGTCCTGGGTATATGGGATTCAGTAGCCCCTGTCTTGCTGCAAAGCAACGCAAACCCTGAGAAATTGAAATTTCCCATCTTGGCATAGGGCGCCTAGAGCAATGCGTGTACCAGCTCTAAACAGAAACAACAGCAGACTGCAAGTGTTTAAAGAAACTGTATTTTATCAGGCAGAATTAAGTCCTTTATAAAACAACAACAACAACAACAAAAAATACAAAAAAAAAACCCAAACAGAAAAAAGGAGTAGTAAATCAAACATCCTGGGCAATGGAGTAGAGGTAATGCAATAGCTTAACTGAAAAATTAACTTGAATTGGTGGAGATATGACTGCTGAGGTCTGGATTGAAAACTGGTTGGAGGAATGTAAACAAAAGACAACGAGAAACAGCATTTGGTTGAGGGGTGGGTCAGTGCTGCTCAGACACCCCGAGGGCGTATGCCCTCCGAGGAGCAACCTGAGGGTGGCTCAGGATGGAAACTGCGCTGGGGGGGCAGTACCCCTGACACAAAAAAACCCATTCTCAGGAAAATCCTGGCTATAGAATTAAAGAAAACCAGCCCTTCGTGTGTGAGCTCAGCAGGAGGGAGGTGACAGAGGAGTTGGGAGCCTCTGGGAGTGGTAGGCAGGACTTGGAAACAAAAGGTGAGGCAGAGTCCAGCTGCGAGAGGTGTCCAAAGCCCTTCCAAAATATCCACCCTGGTGAGTCAGCCAGTCACACTGGGACCCTTTTCTCAGTGAGGTGGGATTTCACTGAAATGCTAGTAATGCCCATGAAGCACCACATCAAATAGACCTTTATTTTTCCTCCCTCCCAAACACTAGTTATCTATTGGAACCAGATGCATTTTTTTCTGTAGGAATTTCCAAGCAGGGAAAGCCAGGCTACCTTGTTGTAGTCAGAGGGGTAACAATCTCCTCATGAATTTTTGCTTTTTCAGGCACATGAAAATGCTGCCTTTTTTCCTTGTGATGAGAAAGGTTTGCAAGGAGAAGAGTTCAGCAGACACTTGTTGTTGAGCAGTTTAAGGGCCTGCGGCATGATGCCCTGCAAACTTCACCCCCTGTATTCACTGAGACATTGCAGAAGCACACGAATTTTTTCCATGTTCTCCTTTGTGAGCTTAGGCACATTTTTTAAAAAAATTATGTATGAGTTCGTTTTCCCCTTTTTTTCCTTTAATGACATTTATTTCATTTAGAGCTGTTTTGAAGTAATAGACACCTTTTTAGGTAGCGGCTTCTTACATCGTATAAGCCCATTTATCAAAGGCAGGATTTGCTGCTGTTGTTTTTCTATTAGGGAGGAATTACACTAAGCCTGTAGCAGACATTTTGTGTTACCATGGCAGCCCATATTTCCTACAGGGTTGTGACCTCTAATGACTACAGTGGAAAGCTAGGAAAAATGGGGACTCTTTGAAGGTTAGTAAATAAATGCATACTTATGCAAACTATCCAAGAGATGGCTAAACTGTAAGAGGGGGAATGGTATGATTCAGAACACTGAGTAAGTGGCTCTTTGTAAATACCTGTGTTTTTTAAAAAACACCTTTCATTTCTCCATGCTTTTAAAAAGCTGTTTTGTTTCCATCAAAGTGGCACACCAAACATGTTTTCTGCATAGGGCTCATATTATTTTTCATGTAATGAAACAGAAATACAGAGTTCAGAATTTCAGCAAAAGATGTTTCTTACCACCTAAATAATTCTTTTTTTATAGCCTTTTCAAATATTATTGCCATCATGATTGAATTTTCAGTGTTCTTTTAGTTCATCATTGCTAGATAAAATAAGGCAGCAGAATGTACTGAACTTTTAAACAGACATCTCAGTGGGAGCTGTCTTTATTCTTTTAAAATAGCGTATTAAAAAAAGTCTCTGTTTTTAAAAAGAACAGATTGATTTTTACGTATGGGATTTAGTAAAAAGGAAAAATTGCACCTATTGAGTAGTACACAGTACTTGTTTTGGACCATTAAAATACCTACAAAAGGTGTTTTATAGTATTTGTTTGTGAATTTTAAATGATCCTGCATTGTACTCTGCAGTGATCTCCTAAATTGTACAAAGCCTCTGTAGACATGCTGGTACTCTGTGCATCTTCAGTTAATGACCCTTTTCATGTAAGCACAGCTGTTGCAATGTAAAAAAATAAATTAGCAAAATGTGCCTCTTCTCCCTGCAGCTTCCCTTTACTTTTCTGTGGATTTCAGCATTTTTCCCCTTCAGTTATAACCTTCCAGACTCCTGCAGCCCAGATACGTGGTACCAAACTCTCTCCCATCGATGCTGTCAGCAGAAAAGGAGCAGATCAAGGTCTTACAAAGCAAAACCAGCATCAGCCAGATCCTGAATCTCCTCCTCTCCTGTCAGGAATACCGAGGTCAAGACAACACTATTGCTCCTTACTGTGGAGGTTGTTGTAACCCTTTTCTCTTGTTTTAGAAAATAAAGCAAGCCCTCTGCAGATATCCCCACAAGACCTGGCTTCCACAGAGAGCGCTGCAGTCCCTCCTGGCGCTGGAACCACGTCTGCTGATGGTTGCAGTGTGGCCAGATGTGGGTGCCCCCAGCACAGGCTGGGATGCACTGGGAATACATCACCCTGGGGCTGAATCTACTCACCTCGTGCAGTCCTCTTTCATTTGGAAATCATGGAGGCTTGGGGACACCAGGATGGACTGGGGAGCAGTTTTGTTGTACCCTGGAAGACACAAAACCGACATCCACAGGGATATGCCCTGTTCCCAACAGGCCTGACTCTGACATGTTGGGTGCCCACACAGGGTGGGAAAGCCTGGGCGAGTTTGTGATCCACACTTGTATCACCATCTAATACTGCAGTGAAATGTAACAAAGTTTTGGGATGGCTGCAAGGGTGTGAGGAATTGCTGTGCTCTCTGGTGCATAGGAAAATGATGGAGACTGGAGGGAGATGGAAAAGAAGCATTAGTTTTGTTGTTTTTTGCTTTGATTTCTTTGCATAAGGTTTGGCTTCTTGATAACTGCACTGGCAGTACAAACTTTGCAGCGCCTTCTAGGGATGGGGGACATCAGGTGCCCTCTGGGTTAGTTTGCATTGCTGAAAGGTCATGTTGTTAATTTCCTTGGAATTGGGAAATTTAGTTCAAAATGAGACACGCACAAAGTCATTATCCTACTTTTATTGCACAATGTCACAACATGCTTATGAGCCAGGTTAATTCATGTTCTTTCTTCTCCTCTTAGTAGCTCTGAGTTCTCTGTTAATTATCAGCAATTCAAAAAGGGCCACCTGGGGAGGTTCCCTGCAGTCAGCAGTGAGCCCCTCCCTGGGGCGGGGATGGGGGTGCACAGTCCCAGCTCCTGGACTCCTGCTCT